>NC_092341.1:81267500-81595833 GCF_046630445.1 Rutidosis leptorrhynchoides | reverse complement strand
TCTCATTCTGTACCTCGAGTATAATCATCGTTCTACGAATCGTTCTACATCAATTACCTTCGTTCGACATGAAGATTATGTAATCTTTAATGTTTTAGAGATTATATATTCTCGTTCTAACGGTAAATTAAATGAGATTAATATTATATCAACTCATTAAATCTATATTACATCAGAAGAAAATATATATGTAAGTATATTTTCATAAAGATTGTAATTAAAAATTTGATCGTACAAACTGTTAATGATGAAAATATTTTAACGGGTAGGTAGTACCCGAGGAATATTTAGATTTCACATTAATAAGTTACACTGTACATTCTTCGAATCTGATTCAACGGTCATTCACTATCCTACTTACAACTATCAATATACGTATCCGTTCACCACAGAATAACCATTTCCAGACAAATTTCATATTTGGATTTTGATCTATCAAAATTCAACAAGTGGCATAATGAAGAAAACATTGGACATAATAAAATTTGTTAGAAACAAACAAATTAATTATAAAAAATTTTGTTAAGGATCCACGCTAACTGTTCCTAGCTAACTGTTCCCAGCTAACTATTAATTCCGTATTACATTTTATTTATCGCAATTTAATTTATTATCATTTAATTTCTGTTATTTACTTTTACACACTTTAAATCGGGACACATGTACACAATACGTCGGATTAATTCTGAGACAATACGTTGCACACGGGTCATGATATATATTTATTTATTTTACACACTATAAATAACGGGAAACGTATACAAGGTTTCGATCTATCATATCGACCCATCTATATATATATTTCGGAACAACCGTAGACACTCTATATGTGAATGTTGGAATTGGCTATACAGGGTTGGAGTTGATTCCAAAATATATATATGGTTTGAGTTGTGATCAATACTGAGACCGGTACACGGGACACGATACGTATTAATTAATTCGAATATTATATATTAAATTTATATATGAATTTATTGGACCATTGGACAATCGGACTATTGGACTGCTAACTTTGGACAATTAAAATGAATTAAAATATTGATTATAACATATGAAACTAAATAATTCTTCAAGTTTGCCACTTGATTTCATCTTAAACCTCATTTGTACCTCGACAGTTACAATTCGCGTTCAAATCTTTCATGATTTTTGAAAAACACCTTGATCGGGAGGATGAACCAGCCGCACTTCACCTACAGAAGAAAAGATTTATGCATATAGTTATGCACCTGAAAAACTCTTGAACTCAAAGTCATAGTTTAACACGTACCGCGTCGAATTCTTTATCAATCATTAGCAAAAACCACCTTACGATACCTTTTCAAATTAGCCAATTTTGTCACAGCTCCAGCAGAGCAACTTCGACCTTCCGCTCGAATAAGTCTTATCATAACTTTGATATATACGATTGGCTTTCCTCATTGTTACCGGAGAACCTTTTATATTCCACCATATTACCATCAGCGTTTAATCATCTAAAAACACAATTCTCTTGAAACCACCTTGGTTTGATAATCGATGACCCAGATCCGTTAACTTTGAAAATGCTGACGAAGCAGCATGTTGTAGATGGTCTTAATGGCCAAAAGTTGATGATAAAGAATGGAGTATTGGAAACACTAAATAGAAAAATTTAGTACTGAAAAGCGGATTATGCGAAACTATGAAGGCAGCAGTGGACAAATCATAAAGAATAAGTTTGACTTCAAAGAATTCAAATAATTCGAGGCCTGTTGAAGTCTTTAGCGAAGATCTAGTTCCTTACTCTAAACTCTTGCGGACAATAGTCTCTATCATCCTTTGATCTTAGATATTCAAAGATATTATCGTATCTTACATTATAAATATCCTTGATATTTCTGAAAATATTTTCATAAACGTTCTTACCTGAAATCAATTCTCTCTCCGTAATATCTGTGTTACAACATAAAAGAAACTATGTCAGTTTCTAAAATCTGAAACCTTCGAAATTGAAGTATGAATGTTTTGAAGTAGTGTTGGGAACTGATGCACGAATTAGTATAATATAATGACACTTGATCAACGTCATTATATTACAGTAAGTCATGTTAAGTTTCTAATGGAATGTGATGATTCACAGTACCATCATCATGTGCCATTTACATGACTCTTACATTCTATCTAATCTCTAAACATATCAAGAAAATATTTTCTTGATGATTTGGTCTTTTCCAGGATATTCTGGTAATTTGACAAATCAAAATCATGCCATTACCATTTATTTCTGAAGACATTGGCTATGTTCATTCCAAATTTCATATCTACGAATTCCGGATCATTGCTCGTTTGACTCGAGGACGGGAAGAGGAAACGAAAGAATAAAGCTCCAAAAATAGAAATTGGACTATAAATAGCAACAAATAGGAGAAAGTATTAACTGTGAATGACAATGATTATGGAAGACAGAAGTAGGAACATCGAAATATAAAGGAAGATATAAAACCCAATAACAACCCCGAAACTACAAACCGTGCATATCAATACGTATTGCCACGTAAAGGCACGAGAAAATCAATAACACTATAATTCCGAGATAATAGTAATAGTAAATAAGATCCTTTGGTGGTAGATAAAAGAGAAGGATAACAGATGTGAAAATTAAAAGTATATCAAGAATCAGAATGGGATGGAGCATATCGACGAATGTCTTAAAATAGGAATTAAGGAGAAAGGATAGAAGATGTGAGGTATGCAAGTAAGGAAGGAAAGGAGGTGGATTTATAGTGAAATATCCGACAGAGAAATCGAAACAGATTGCCGCATTAAATCAAAGAAGATCCTGATCGCCCAAAAATCAAATTTTATTACGTAAGATTTTCTTTAAATCCCGGAAGTCAATAAGTAACTACGTCATCAGTTGAAACGAATATATTTACTTACTCATTTCACTCTTTTGTGATAGCTTCACTCGTGCGCTTCACATGATCGAATTGTTTTATCTATATCTCTCAATAATGATAAAACTCCATTATTACCTCATACACGTCATAAAAACATTCTTATTGTTATCCATGACGACCTCTATCAAATTTCGGGGACGAAATTTCTTTAACGGGTAGGTACTGTAATGACCCGGAAATTTCCGACCAAATTTAAACTTTAAACTTTTTATGTTTCCGACACGATAAGCAAAATCTGTAATCTTAAGTCTCGAAAAGGTTGGAACTAGGTTTACATATTCAACTACCTTTGACCTTTGACTATTTCCGATGATTCACGAACCATTAATTAATACTAATATTATTAATAATCTTATTATGATAAATTTTATAGTTATTATTTTTATTTTTATTAATATTATTATTATTATATTAAAATTTTTATTATAGTTATAATTGCTAGCTAATAAGATTAATTAATATACAAGTAAATAAATATATACAAGTATATAAAATCTGCTTTATATATATATAAATCAGATATATACATCGACATATACAGATTTTATATGCAAATTTATAAAACAGACATAGAAATTATATAATTAAATGCATATACTGATATACATATACGGTGTAATTAAACAGTCTTCCTATACAAATATATATTACCCTAATACAGATAAATATAAAGAAAGATATTAGGCATAACCAGTATCCGTCATTTTCCTTCTTATATTTCTGTTTGTCTCGTGAAACCCTGTCGACCCTAGCTTCTCCATAAAAACCGAGTAAACGTGCTTATGAGAAAATCATTCACTCACTCAACACATAACCCACTTCTTCTTCCTTCTTCAATTAGATAGTCGATAACCACCTTCATCAACCGAGCCACCACTTTAAACCACCATCGTTGTCACCCTCAAACCACCTTTAATCTTTATGCTTCCTGTCGAACAAGAACCAACCATGAACAAACCTACACCATACTTGGATTTATACGGCTTCCATGACCATACCAGAATCATCATCGAAGCCACTGCTATACTGTTACGAATATGGTTTCTGTTGATTCGATCATCGTCACCAAAACCAAACCAAACTGCTGCATCATAACCGTTGTGATCACTTCTGTTTTTATTCAAGAAACACCACAACCGTCACCTGCCACCACTCTACTACTACCTCCTTTAACCGAAAACCACCTTTGAACACAACATAAAAACCACAGCCAACCTGCAACAACGATTACACCTGATACAATTAATACTTGCTACAGCTATACATGTTCTTTCTTTTCTTCTGTTTATCCAAACAAAGCACCACTATTTAACTCACCACCACCTAGCTTCAACCCTAATCATCGACAACTAACCTTCACCTCCATCTTCGAATCACCATATCATCACCACTACACCCTCACTGTTAAACCACCTGTTCAAGTTTAAAAAAAATCACAGCAACCCATTCCACACCATCGTCTTTTATTTATTCTTTTTCTTAAATCGCTGGGTACTTCTGTTTCTATCTAGTATCAAACGAAAACCATAATTGGAAGTTACTGCTACTACCTTGTTCTTTTGGTTGATCGAAAATCACAAACCGTTGCCATCTGCAACACCTTCAATCATAATTGCCGATGCTCAGTTTGGTTCTGTATCGAGCCTATGCAAAAACAATCACCATCATCAAAACCCACATAGAACACCGTAATTTACTGTATATGTTGGAACTAATTAAAAGTACATAATGCATATATATATATATATATATATATATATATATATATATATATATATATATATATATATATATATATAGATGAATAAATTAAGTGAATATTCATTAACTGATTACTTAATCAATTGATGAACTGATTCCTCAATCGATTGATAACGGTTAACGATGATGATAAAGATTGTTCATGACGATTGAATAATGATGATGATGAATAGACGATCTGTTTTACTCCGATGATTTGTGGTTGAACCATTGATCGATTGTAGAATTGAAGACCCATGAACCCTAATTTATTCTGTGTTTTGTTCTTGCCATCTTGATCTGTTTCTGGAAAATCACAAATAAACGCGTGATTCTAAATAAATACTAGGTACAATTATATTAATTATTATAATTATAATTATTATTATTATTATTATTATTATTATTATTATTATTATTATTATTATTAATAATAATATCATTATTAATATCATAATTATTATTATTTTTTTTATCATTTTTATTTTTATTATTATCATTATTATTATTATTTTTAAGTATTATTATTATTATTATTATTATTAATATTATTATTATTAATATTATTATTATTAATATTATTATTACTATGGTTATTATCAAAATTACATATAAAAATTTACGAAATACATTACATATTATTATATTTTGATATATTAACATTATATAAATATGTATATAATTATCAATATTATTTATATAAATATACTATGTAAATACCTTTATATAAGATATATTATAAATACATTATAAAACATTGATATAATATTAATTAAAATATATTATAAATATAAATACATATATAACATTAAAATATTTTAGTAAAAGATATATTTTTTATATATGAATTATGTATCAAAATATTCTAATAAGCAATTACTATTACTATATTTATAATAATAAAAACTTATTATGATAAGTTAACAATAAAATTAACTATTTAAAATATATAATATAACTACATTATTTATGTAACCTATAATTAATATAACAATCATATCACTAATAATAAATATATATATATATATATATATATATATATATGTTCTATTACAATTATGTATATTAATAAATGTATAAATGATATAGGTTCGTGAATCGAAGGCCAACCTTGCACATGTTAAATGATGTTATATGTATTTTTACTACAAAATACAGTATGGTGAGTATATAGTCCCTTTTAAACTCTAAATATTTTGGGATGAGAATACATGCATTTTATGATTTACGTTATGGACATAAGTGATCAAAAATAAATTTATGTTGAGTTGTACCATGGCATAATTCTTTATACTTGGTAGCTAGTATTTACATGAGGAATGTAAACGCGAATCCTGTTGATAGATCTATCGGGCCTGACAACCCCAACCGGGCTGGACGACCAGTTTTCAACGGTTGCACAGTACTTCGTTTCTGTATATTACACTTGGTACGGTGTAGCGATTATTTAAGAATATGCTGCGATGATTTAAATGTTAAGTATGGTTACCAACTGCTCAACTACTTTTACATACACTTGCGAGTGTATTATGTTTAAATATATGAAATCTTGTGATCCATAGTTATAACGCTGCTAACATCAAACCTATATCTCACCAACTTTATGTTGACGTTTTAAAGCATGTTATTCTCAGGTACGAATTAAGTCTTCCGCTGTGCATTTGCTCATGTTAAGGACGATACTTGGAGTCGATCATCGCAATGGAACCAAATGTTGATGACTTCGTCCGGATGGATTAGGACGGGTCCTTACATGACATATTTTATCCGCTGTAATAAATTTACCGTTTGCTAATTCGAGTAAAAACTTATTATCCAAAGGCGTTAATGGACAATTTCAATTTAGCACAAAAAATCTCTACTTATATAGCTTCTATCCGTACCCGAATCAAATAAAACATAAGCAGGTTTTTCATCAATAAGAAACGTACCCGTAACAAGCTCCGGGTCTTCCTGTGCTTCTGCCGCATTAATATTGAAGACTCTTCCATGGCCTTGCCCATTAGTATTCCCTTGGTTCGGCCAGTTAGTCCTGAAGTGGCCCGGTTTCCCACATCCATAACAAATAATGGCGGCATTATTTGTTCCGACATTATTTGTTCTTTTAATTCTGTTGGTCATTGGTCCGTAGACTTCACACTTCATCGCACTATGACCATTTCTCTTACACTTAGTGCAAAATGTAGTGTAGAACTCATTCGGATGGTATCCTTCACACCTCTGGCACGGTTTCTGCCACTTGTTGTTATTGCTAGAATTGTTGTTATTTTGGTTGTTATTGTTGTTGGAACGGTTGTTGTAGTTGTTGTTGTTGAGATGGTTGTTGTTGCGTTTGTTTTTGCGAAAAATTGTGAGATTGTAGTTGTGATTGTTGGGCTTACTGTTGAAGCGATAGTTACTGTTGTTGTGTTGGTGACCCTTGTCACTGTTTTCTTCCCACTTCCTCTTGACTTGTTTCATTTTGTCCTCCTCGGCCGCCTGCTCTTTAATCCTCCCCTCGATCTGATTTATAAGTTTATAAGCCATTCGACTTGCCTTTTGCATTGAGGTAGGCGCGCTCGCACTCACATCCTCCTGAATTCTCTCTGGTAACCCTTTTACAAACGCATCGATCTGCTCCTCTTCATCTTTGAACACTCTTGGACACAATAAACACAACTCTGTTAATCATTGTTCGTATGTGGTAATATCGAATCCTTGCGCTCGTAATTCTCTAAGCTCTGTCTTGAGCTTATTGAATTCGTTTCTGGGACGATACTGCTCATTCATCAAGTGTTTGAATGCTGGCCACGGTAGTGCGTAAGCAGCATCTTGTCCCACCTGTTCGAGGTAGGTGTTCCACCATGTTAACGCAGTACCTATGAAGGTATGCGTGGAGTACTTAACCCTGTCTTCAGTCCGAATGGTCCTTCAATTCCATCAAGTTCTAGAGGTTTACAGGCAGTGAAAGCCTTGTAGGAGCATCCTACACGGTTTCCTGTGGAGTTAACTCCACTGCTAGACCCAGAGTTATTGTTGTTGTTTTGCATCGCAGCCTGAACTGCGACTATGTTTGCGGCAAGGAATGCACGGAAATATTCCTCGCTCATATTCAAATTCTGACGAGTAGTCGGTGTCATTTCCTTCAAAAATAGCCAAAAGAATTGAGTTAATCATATAGAATTTTAAGAGTAGTCAATAGTATTTCATAGCATAATATGAACTTATTTATAAAAGCTTTTTCTTCATATTAGCGTTTTATAATTTTGAATTCGGGTAGTACCTACCCGTTAAGTTCATACTTAGTAGCTAACATACAATTCAACTACTACAATTCTATATGAAAAACTGATTATAATAATATTTCGTGTTCAAACTTTTATACAATATTTTACAAACTTACAATACCGTTATTATACATATAGCATGAAATATAGCACACAATAACTTTGATACAAAATAGTTGTGACAACAATCCTAGTTAATACGCAAGTCATTCAGCAAAGGCAAGAAAAACACGTAATTCATAAGTCCAGAAACAAGTCATGCATTCTGGTTTTACTAACACTACTTCCCATCCTTGGTCTTGTGGAACATAACCATTGTGGCTGTTGACAAGACAGCATGTTGTAACGTCGTCAAAGGGACAAGGGTTTCGTAATGTCCAACAGCCCCGTAATAATCTAAAAACCTTGTTTCTCACCCCAACTACTGAATCTGTCACTTGTGGGAAGGTTTTATTTAAAAGTTGTAATCCGATGTTCTTTTTCTCACTTTAGTGAGAAGCGAACATCACTAACCCGTAAGCATAACATGCTTCTTTATGTTGCATGTAAGAAGCTCTTTCTAACTCATGAAGTCCTACGTTGGGATATGTTGAGTCAAAATAGGTTCTTAACCCGTAGCGTAAAATTGCATTTGGGTTCCCTGCATTTAATGCTTTAAAGAAAACACGGCGTAACTTACGGTGTCCCCAATGTGATATACCCCATCTTTCAAATGAAAGTCTTTTATAAACTAAGGCATGTCTGGAACGTTCTTCAAATGTTCTACAAACTAATTTTGAAATAAATAATTATGCCGACGAATTCTGACTGACTTTAGACAAGATTTCATCAATCATGTCCCCGGGTAGGTCTTCTAAAATATTCGGTTGTCTATCCTTAACGTCCATTGTGTGTTTTTATACTGTAAAATAGACGAGGATTAGATTCGTAAAAGATAATTAACAAACAATACAAGCAATTTTTACATATAACATGAAAATACAAGCACACTACAATACATATATTACACAACATGATTACAACTCTTTATTCCGACTCACTCATTTCTTCCTCTTCGGACTTGGTTCATTTCGCTAATTTCCTAGGGATATATGATGTTCCTCTAATATGAGCCGTTGTTTTCACAAATGGTTTAGAAAAACCTGGTGGCTTAGAGGTTCCCGGGTTATTGTTACAACTTAAGAAATACGGGTGTTGACGATACATATAAAATTCATCGGGGTTGGAATCAGGTTTCTCTATTTTGATGCCCTTTCCCTTATTATTTTCTTTTACCTTTTCAAATTGGGTTGAGGTAATTTCTATAACATCATCGGAAATTGGGTTGAGGTAATTTCTATAACATCATCGGAATCCTCATCGGAATCCGATTCATCGGAAAATTGGTAATTTTCCCAATATTTTGCTTCCTTGGCGGAAACACCATTGACCATTATTAACTTTGGTCCATTGGTTGAAGATTTTCTGTTATTTATCTGTTTTTCTGTGGTTCCTAATATTTCCCCCTCCAGAATCTCTTCTTCCGGTTCCTCTTCTTCCGGTTCCTCTTCGGGAATTTGTGAATCTTTCCAATATATATTCGACTCTTCATTATTATTAGGTGAGTCGATGGGATTTGTACTAGAGGTAGACATCTATCACACAATATCAAACACGTTAAGAGATTAATATATCACATAATATTTACATGTTAACAATATATAGTTTCCAACAAGAAAATGTTAAGCAATCGTTTTTCAAGTAAACACGGTCGAAGTCCAGACTCACTAATGCATCCTAACAAACTTGATAAGACACACTAATGCAAATTTCTGGCTCTCTAAGACCAACGCTCGGATACCAACTGAAATGTTCCGTTCATATCAATTATAAACGTTTCATATTAATTGGTTTCGTTGCGAGGTTTTGACCTCTATATGAGAAGTTTTTCAAAGACTGCATTCGTTTTTAAAACAAACCATAACCTTTATTTTATCGATAAATGTTTAAAACATTACGAAGATTATCAAATAATGATAATCTAAAATATAGCGTTTTCACTCGACTATTACATAATGATTTACAATAATATTACACAATAACTTAAGTCTTCGAATGCAGTTTTTAAACAATATTATACAAGCATGCTGACTCCAATTCTTGTCCTTAATTTAGCATGTAACAGCGGAAGCTCTTAATAATCACATGAGAATAAACATGCTTAAAACGTCAACAAAATGTTGGTGAGTTATAGGTTTAATCTATATATATCAAATTGTAATAATAATAGACCACAAGATTTCATTTTATAAACATAATCCTCAAGCAGAATCCTCTCGTCTGCATTAAGGTAAAATTATTCATATGATGAGCACCTGGTAACCGACATTAACAAGATGCATATAGAATATCCCCAAAACAGAATCCTCTCGTCTGTATAACAAAATCCTCTCGTCTGTATAAAAATTGAAGTACTAAAGCATCCGTACCTCGGATGGGGTTTGTTAGGCCCATAGATCTATCTTTAGGATTCACGTCAATTAGGGGTACTGTTCCCTAATTCTTAGGTTACCAAGCTAAAAAGGGAGATATTCGGTATTCATAATCCAACATAGAATGTAGTTTCAAGTAATTGTGTCTATTTTGTAAAATATTTATAAACTGCATGTATTCTCATCCCAAAAATATTAGATAGTAAAAATGGGACTATAACTCACTTTCACAGATTTTTTCCTTCGTTGGAAATAAGACTTGGCCACTGGTCGATTCAAGAACCTATAACAAATGTGTACATATATATCAAAGTATGATTGAAATATATATTCACAACATTTTTTATTACGTTTTTATGATTTAAGTTTGTTAAGTTAGCAGTCCTCGTTAGTAACCTACAACTAGTTCTCCACAGTTAGATGTACAGAAATAAATCAATATATATTATCTTGAATCAATCCATGACCCAGTATATACACGTATCAGGCTAGATCACAACTCAAAGTATATATATTTTTGGAATCAACCTCAACCCTGTATAGCGAACTCGAACATTACAGCATATAGAGTGTCTATGGTTGTTCCAAATAATATATATAGATGGGTCGATATGATATGTCAAAATATTGTATACGTGTCTATGGTATCCCAAGATTACATAATATATGTTAGAATATATGCATAATACAATATAAGTTAGCTAGGATATGATTAGTGTAGATTTGTTGTAAAATTTTCGTAGCTACAACAAGTAAAATTTTCTAATTTTGTTTTACCCATAATTTCTTCGTTTTAAATCCGTTTTGAGTGATTCAAGCTGCTATGATTTCATAATGAACTGTAATTTAAGAAACTAAACAGAAAAAGTATAAGTTTATAGTCGTAAATACAGGTTATAAGTCATTTACTAAAGAGGTAGTCATTTTCGTCGAAAGAACGACATCTTGATGACCATTTTGAAAAACATATTTCTACTTTGAGTTTAACCATGATTTTTGGATATAGTATCATGTTCATATGAAATATCATTTTTCCAGCAAATAAACTTCCAATTCAAAGATTAAGATAGTTTTTATTTTTCTAAGCCAAAACAGCCTCCGGTTTCACTACGACGGTGTATGTCCGGTTTTACGGTGTTCATCGTGTTTCCAGGTTTTAAATCATTAAGTAGCATATCATATAGATATAGAACATGTGTTTAGTAGATTTTAAATGTCAAGTTAGAGGGATTAACTTTATTTGCGAACAAGTTTAGAATTAACTAAACTATTTTCTAGTGATTACAAGTTTAAATCTTCGAATAAGATGGTTTTATATGTATGAATCGAATGATGTTATGAACATCATTACTACCTTAATTTTAGTAGATAAACCTACTGGAAATGAGAAATATAGATCTAGCTTCAAAGGATCCTTGGATGGCTTGAAAGTTCTTGAAGCAGAATCATGACACGAAAACAAGTTCAAGTAAGATTTCCACTAGAAATAAGATTGTTATAGTTATAGAAATTGAATCAAAGTTTGAATATGAGTATTTCCTTGAATTAGAAAGATATCTTACTGTAAATAAGAAAGATTTCTTAGATGATCACTTTAAATGGATTTGCAAGATTGGAAGTAAGCTAGTAAACTTGAAAGTGTTTTTGGTGTGTTCTTGAGTAGTTGTTTTGTAAGTTGATCTAGGTTAGGATTTATGAGCTAGATGGAGCTATATTTTGATGAAGGTGTTGAAGAACACTTAGAACATCAAGAGAGAACAATAGAGAGATAAGTTCGATGCATGAAAGTTGAAAAATGAAAGTGATATGGTTGGTGAAGAAAAACGTGATCCTACCTTGAATATAAGGTTCCATTAGTTTGTATTTTTGTTAGATATTTCATACTAGTTTCCAAATGATGGTTCTCACATGTTTAGGTGACTCATTAAGGCTGCTAAGAGCTAATCATTGAAGTGTATATACTAATAGTATATACGTCTAGAGGCTGGGTATTGTACGAGTACGAATACAGATTGAATACGAGTAAATTGTGTTTACTGTAGCAAATAGTATTTTACTGTAGCAAATAGTATTTTACTGTAGCAAATAGTGTTTTACTTGTACATCTTGAATTTAATTGTATTTCTTATATATATATATATATATATATATATATATATATATATATATATATATATATATATATATATAATAAAAACTTACATCATAAAAAAATAAAACGATTATATAATTATCACAAGTTATGATGTTGGTGAATCATCAGGCAAACTGGGTGGTCAATTGTCAACATGAAACTCATTTCAAATAATCAAGTCTTAACAAGTTTGATTGCTTAACATGTTGGAAACATTTAATCATGTAAATATCAATTTCATTTAATATATAATCATGGAAAAGTTCGGGTCACTACAATATATATATATATATATATATATATATATATATATATATATATATATATATATATATATATATATATATATATATATAAAAATATTTAATACACATATTATAACAAAAACTAATATTTTTATATATAAAATGAATATATGAAACATATATATACTATTAATATAAAAAGGATATAACTAATAAAGTTATATATATATATATTTGTTCGATTACAACTATGTATATTAATAAATATACAAATGACATAGGTTCGTGAATCCGAGGCCAACCCTGCATTGTTCAGTTTCGTCGTATGAATATTTTTACTACAAAATATTGGATTGTGAGTTTCATTTGCTCCCTTTTTAAATGCTTTTGCAATATATATTTTTGGGACTGAGAATACATGCGCTGCTTTTATAAATGTTTTACGAAATAGACACAAGTAATCGAAACTACATTCTATGGTTGGATTATCGAATCGAATATGCCCCTTTTTAGTCTGGTAATCTAAGAATTAGGGAACAGACACTCTAATTGACGCGAATCCTAAAGATAGATCTATCGGGCCCAACAAGCCCCATCCAAAGTACCGGATGCTTTAGTACTTCGAAATTTATCATGTTCGAAGGGAGAATGATGGGGATATTCTATATGCATCTTGTGAATGTCGATTACCAGGTGTTCAATCCATATGAATAATTTTTGTCTCTATGTATGGGACGTATATTTATGAGAAATGGAAATGAAAATCTTGTGGTCTATTAAAATGATGGAAATGATCGATTATGATAAACTAATGAACTCACCAACCTTTTGGTTGACACTTTAAAGCATGTTTATTCTCAGGTATGAAAGAAATCTTCCGCTGTACATTTGCTCATTTTAGAGATATTACTTGGAGTCATTCATGGCATATTTCAAAAGACGTTGCATTCGAGTCGTTGAGTTCAACAAGATTATTATTAAGTCAATTATAGTTGTAAAATGAAATGGTATGCATGCCGTCAACTTTTGATGTAATGAAAGTTTGTCTTATAAAAACGAATGCAATGTTTGTAAAATGTATCATATAGAGGTCATGCACCTCGCAATGAAATCAACTATTATGAATCGTTTATAATCGGTATGAACGGGGCATTTCAATACAGCCATGAACCAAACATTGCTTTAATCCGTTTCAAAAACTTGTTTTAGCCATTCCGGGTGATCCGTGGCTCGGATTTTGATGACCCGAACATTAATGTTCATCTAATCATCAATCCTAACCCAATGGTACACCCTAAAGGCTCCAAAAATGGTCACAAAGTTGGATCCCAACTAATCATACAAGCTTTCACATTTCATTTTCATCAAAACACTAAAACAAGCATAATTTATGATCCGTAACTCGAAATGACATGAATC
Source organism: Rutidosis leptorrhynchoides (assembly GCF_046630445.1). Taxonomy (NCBI): domain Eukaryota; kingdom Viridiplantae; phylum Streptophyta; class Magnoliopsida; order Asterales; family Asteraceae; genus Rutidosis; species Rutidosis leptorrhynchoides. Next base: position 81,581,634 of record NC_092341.1, on the reverse strand, counting down.
TAAAGCCTAAAATTATTTTCTTGATGAGAGAAACTTATCTATACACTTTATTTAATCAAAAACACATGTTAAGTTTACTGATTTTAACAAAACAAGGGCTGTCCACTTTTTGTTCAACCGAAAACAAAGTAAATCGAGCATTTCTACGCATAATAACAACAATACATTCATACACAAGTACTATAACATCATCATACATACAAAATCAGTAAAAATAATTAAAATTGAAAAAGTTAGGGTTAGGGTTTATACCCTAATCAAGAAATGATTAGTATGAACGCGTAGAGATTGAAGAGATGAATCCGAATATGTTGAAAGCCCTAAATTCCAAGCAACAATTTGATGACGATGATGATGATATTGGTGAGGTGGTCGACGGCTCAAAAAAAAAAAGGAGAGGAGAAATTAAAATGAGGAATTAGGGTGAAATGAAGGAAAATGAGGCTTTTGATCAATTTAGTCACTAGTTACACAATTTTGCACAAACACCCCCCTTTCAAAGGGGTTTGGCCAAAATTTTGAGAGGGGTGGGCCCCACATGGCACACTTGATCAATTGAAATAAGTCTTGTGGCCCGAATGCCCGAACGAAGCCCGAAACGGCGAAAACGCCGTTACGCGATTAAATCTTCGGAGGAATTACGCACACGCGAAAATTAAAATATAGAAATACTTTGTAGTGACCTGGAAATTTCCGATCAAATTTAAACCTTAATCTTTATATGTTTCCGACACGATAAGCAAAAATCTGTAGTGTTAAGTCTTGAAAGTTTTGAAATCTATATTCATGTAATCAATTACCCTTCGACTATATCCAACGATTCACGAACAATTGCGTGTAAGTAAAAGTATATATATATATATATATATATATATATATATATATATATATATATATATATATATATATATATAGGTATATGTGTATATGTAGATAAATATTTATAAACAAAAGCATATATAATGAATTGAAATAATAAAATATACTTAATCATTAGAACTGAATGTGTAAAATAATATACATGGTAACAAAGTGATTAGTAAAGAAAAACTATATATAAGTGTATATGAACTCTATAAATAATTATTATGTTATGTATATCGGAATATACATAAAATGTTTAACTATTATATGTTATATATATCATTAAAATATATATAACTTATAATATGTGATGGTAATATATTAAATGCAAGTCGAAAATATAGTTGTTATATTATTAGTACTTTTGTTACTACTATTACTTTTAATATCAATATTAGTATTATTAACGTTAATATCATTATCATTGTTATAAGTGTAACTAAAAAGTTATGATTATCAAAAATAAAGATGATAAAAATAAATATTATTATAAAAATGAATGAAACTATAATTTTAATTATTCTTATTATTATTTTTATCGATATTATTATTATTGTTATTAATATCATTAATATTATTATAGTTATTATTATTAGAAATAAATACAATTTATTATCATTAATAATATGATTATCATTTTTATGATTATTAGGATTATTACTAATATTATCATTATTATTAATTTATATATATTAGTTCCATTATTATTAAAAATTAAGATTAAATATAAAAGTTGTATAATTAGTATTATGATTTAAGACACAGATATAGCTAAAAATCGATGTGCTGATATATGAATACAGAAATATCTAACTACATAAATATATGGATACATATACAGATATATATATATATGTATATACATATATAAATACGACTGCTCATATATATATAAAAAAATAGATAAAATACGTATTTTAAGGATAAAGGAATTTAATACAGTTTCAAGTCACCATCGATTCTGTTCTAATTTTTGTTTCTGTCTATTAAAGGGTACGACCTCGACCTCAATTTCTATAATGCAGACAAATGCTGTTAAATTGGAATCTGCTTTTTATATTTATTTATCTCCCGTTCCATCTGATCAAGTATTGATCAATGTTCATTAATTTAGCTATAAAATCAAATGTTTACTACGTGTTCTGAAAAACCCATTCAACCTTCCACTATCATCATCAATTACATAATCCATTTTACAGCTTATATTTGATTTAAATTAATCAAAAGAGTCACGAGTCTGTTATGAACACTTTTTAATCAAAACTCGATTCTTTAAAGCATTTCGAAATCCTTTAATGCAGTTCTGTTATAAATAATTCATTTAATCTATCTGCAAGTTTTCAAGACCCAATTATTCCTATCGTGTTCCAATTCGGGAGTCAAACTTTTGAAAATAAAAAGTCAACCGAACATTCATCACAAAATTCGGAATCGTTTTGATATCTTCAGTCAAATTGATGATTGATAAAGTTTATAGGTACGATTTAGAAACTTTTTCATATAGAGATTATTACCTAAAACGTTCTTGAATTCTTAATCAATATTTTTTTTTGTAATTGACGAACAGCAGACTGCTGTGTTTATATGTTTTTTTTTCTGTTAAATAAATTTCGCAAATACAAATTAGTGATCTGTTATCTTTATTGTTACTAAAACAAACGAAATATAATTTGTTACCAAATTATGAATCACTGGTCGTTTGATTTGGGTGAAGGAGAAGAAAATGGGAACAGAAAAGGTAGGATTAAATCAAAACGAATCTGTATATAATCATAAAAACAAAGTAGACTGAATGGGTTGTGAGTGTTGTTGGGTATCGAGAGGTCTCGGGTTCGAGACCCGGCAGGGACATTTCTTTTTTAGCTGTTACAAGGTAGTCATTTTATCTTCTTTAAAGTTATTATTATTAATATTATTATTAATATTTATGTTATTATTAGAAGTATAATTATTATTATTATGATCAATTTCATTATTATTATTATTGTTATTATTATTATTGTTATTGTTAATATTAGTATTACAATTATTGTTATGAGTATTATAATTGTTATTATTATTACTATTATTATAAAAAATAAATAAATATTATATCTATTATTATTATTACTATAAGTATTATTTATGATATTATTATAAATTTAAAAAAAAACTTTAATATTATTATCATTATGATGAAAAGGTTTATTATTAGTATTTGATAAGTATTATTATTAATATTATCATCATAATTATTAATATTGTTACTACCACTAATATAAGTAGTAGTTACCAAATATTATTATCGTTAACATAACCCTAGTTACAATTATAATTATTATTATTAATGTTATTATTAATAATATTATTATCAAAATAAGTATTGATATTAAATAATATGATTATTGGTGTCAAAGCTAAGGGGTATAAAATACTATTAAATTTTACAAGGAAATACTATTAAATACGATACAATTTTACACAAGATATTTATTTATTTAGAGAATGGATATACTTAAACCTTGCTACAACACTTATAGGCAGTGTACCTAATCGTACAGTAGTGTAGTTTTTAGTAAGTCCGGTTCGTTCCACAGGGAAATCTTTAAACAAAGCTTAACGCTATATTAGTTTACTTTTATAAAAATACAAATATATATATAAGTAATATTATTATTATAAAGGGGGGTTTTTACCGTTTAATGACCGGTTTGTCGATTTTAAAACTTTAGTCGCAGTTAAAACCAAATGTAAAATAATAAATAAATACAAGACTTAATTTAAAGCGTAAAGTAAATAACGATAATGAAATTGCGAATAATAAAAGTGCGATAAAATAAACTTGCGATAATTAAAAAATGCGATAATTAGAAGTGCAATTAAATATAAAATAAAGGAAATTAAATATGAAATAAAATAATTATGCTTATTTAAACTTCCGTAATCATGATGTTTGACGTGTTGATTTTAGTTTTATTCCCATGGGTTAATTGTCCTTTGTCCTGGATTATTTAATATGTCCATACGGATTTGTCCATAATAGTCCATCAGTCATAAATATAAAGAGCGAAAGCCTTCGTCAAATTATTCTTATTCCCGAAGTCAAATATTCCAACTAATTGGGGATTCGAATTGTATTAAGGTTTTAATACTTTTTTTAATGAATACACCAGGTTATCGACTGCGTGTAAACCAAGGTTTTACTACTTTGTTAACAATTACACCAATTACCCTTGAATGTAATTCACCCCTGTTTCAACAAGTCTATTAACTATTAATCCAGTTCCGTATCCGGTAAAATGAATAATTATTGGTATTTATAGATATCCCGCCTGAAATGTCCCGTTCTTATTGATTAAAAACGTTCCATATTAATTGATTTCGTTGCGAGGTTTTGACCTCTATATGAGACATTTTTCAAAGACTGCATTCATTTTTAAAACAAACCATAACCTTTATTTCATAGATAAAGGTTTTAAAAAGCTTTACGTAGATTATCAAATAATGATAATTTAAAATATCCTGTTTACACACGACCATTACATAATGGTTTACAATACAAATATGTTACAACAAAATAAGTTTCTTGAATGCAGTTTTTACACAATATCATACAAGCATGGACTCCAAATCTCGTCCTTATTTAAGTATGCTACAGCGGAAGCTCTTAATAATCACCTGAGAATAAACATGCTTAAAACGTCAACAAAAAATGTTGGTGAGTTATAGGTTTAACCTATATATATCAAATCATAATAATAGACCACAAGATTTCATATTTCAATACACATCCCATACATAGAGATAAAAATCATTCATATGGTGAACACCTGGTAACCGACATTAACAAGATGCATATATATAAGAATATCCCCATCATTCCGGGACACCCTTCGGATATGATATAAATTTCGAAGTACTAAAGCATCCGGTACTTTGGATGGGGTTTGTTAGGCCCAATAGATCTATCTTTAGGATTCGCGTCAATTAGGGTGTCTGTTCCCTAATTCTTAGATTACCAGACTTAATAAAAAGGGGCATATTCGATTTCGATAATTCAACCATAGAATGTAGTTTCACGTATTTGTGTCTATTTTGTAAATCATTTATAAAACCTGCATGTATTCTCATCCCAAAAATATTAGATTTTAAAAGTGGGACTATAACTCACTTTCACAGATTTTTACTTCGTCGGGAAGTAAGACTTGGCCACTGGTTGATTCACGAACCTATAACAATATATACATATATATCAAAGTATGTTCAAAATATATTTATAACACTTTTAATATATTTTAATGTTTTAAGTTTATTAAGTCAGCTGTCCTCGTTAGTAACCTACAACTAGTTGTCCACAGTTAGATGTACAGAAATAAATCGATAAATATTATCTTGAATCAATCCACGACCCAGTGTATACGTATCTCAGTATTGATCACAACTCAAACTATATATATTTTGGAATCAACCTCAACCCTGTATAGCTAACTCCAACATTCACATATAGAGTGTCTATGGTTGTTCCGAAATATATATAGATGTGTCGACATGATAGGTCGAAACATTGTATACGTGTCTATGGTATCTCAAGATTACATAATATACAATACAAGTTGATTAAGTTATGGTTGGAATAGATTTGTTACCAATTTTCACGTAGCTAAAATGAGAAAAATTATCCAATCTTGTTTTACCCATAACTTCTTCATTTTAAATCCGTTTTGAGTGAATCAAATTGCTATGGTTTCATATTGAACCTTATTTTATGAATCTAAACAGAAAAAGTATAGGTTTATAGTCGGAAAAATAAGTTACAAGTCGTTTTTGTAAAGGTAGTCATTTCAGTCGAAAGAACGACGTCTAGATGACCATTTTAGAAAACATACTTCCACTTTGAGTTTAACCATAATTTTTGGATATAGTTTCATGTTCATAATAAAAATCATTTTCTCAGAATAACAACTTTTAAATCAAAGTTTATCATAGTTTTTAATTAACTAACCCAAAACAGCCCGCGGTGTTACTACGACGGCGTAAATCCGGTTTTACGGTGTTTTTCGTGTTTCCAGGTTTTAAATCATTAAGTTAGCATATCATATAGATATAGAACATGTGTTTAGTTGATTTTAAAAGTCAAGTTAGAAGGATTAACTTTTGTTTGCGAACAAGTTTAGAATTAACTAAACTATGTTCTAGTGATTACAAGTTTAAACCTTCGAATAAGATAGCTTTATATGTATGAATCGAATGATGTTATGAACATCATTACTACCTTAAGTTCCTTAGATAAACCTACTGGAAAAGAGAAAAATGGATCTAGCTTCAACGGATCCTTGGATGGCTCGAAGTTCTTGAAGCAGAATCATGACACGAAAACAAGTTCAAGTAAGATCATCACTTGAAATAAGATTGTTATAGTTATAGAAATTGAACCAAAGTTTGAATATGATTATTACCTTGTATTAGAATGATAACCTACTGTAAGAAATAAAGATTTCTTGAGGTTGGATGATCACCTTACAAGATTGGAAGTGAGCTAGCAAACTTGAAAGTATTCTTGATTTTATGTAACTAGAACTTGTAGAATATATGAAGAACACTTAGAACTTGAAGATAGAACTTGAGAGAGATCAATTAGATGAAGAAAATTGAAGAATGAAAGTGTTTGTAGGTGTTTTTAGTCATTGGTGTATGGATTAGATATAAAGGATATGTAATTTTGTTTTCATGTAAATAAGTCATGAATGATTACTCATATTTTTGTAATTTTATGAGATATTTCATGCTAATTGCCAAATGATGGTTCCCACATGTGTTAGGTGACTCACATGAGCTGCTAAGAGCTGATCATTGGAGTGTATATACCAATAGTACATACATCTAAAAGCTGTGTATTGTACGAGTACAAATACGGGTGCATACGAGTAGAATTGTTGATGAAACTGAACGAGGATGTAATTGTAAGTATTTTTGTTAAGTAGAAGTATTTTGATAAGTATATTGAAGTCTTTTAAAAGTGTATAAATACATATTAAAACACTACATGTATATACATTTTAACTGAGTCGTTAAGTCATCGTTAGTCGTTACATGTAAGTGTTGTTTTGAAACCTTTAGGTTAACGATCTTGTTAAATGTTGTTAACCCAATGTTTATAATATCAAATGAGATTTTAAATTATTATATTATCATGATATTATCATGTATGAATATCTCTTAATATGATATATATACATTAAATGTCTTTACAACGATAATCGTTACATATATGTCTCGTTTAAAAATCATTAAGTTAGTAGTCTTGTTTTTACATATGTAGTTCATTGTTAATATACTTAATGATATGTTTACTTATCATAGTATCATGTTAACTATATATATATCCATATATATGTCATCATATAGTTTTTACAAGTTTTAACGTTCGTGAATCACCGGTCAACTTGGGTGGTCAATTGTCTATATGAAACATATTTCAATTAATCAAGTCTTAACAAGTTTGATTGCTTAACATGTTGGAAACATTTAATCATGTAAATATCAATCTCAATTAATATATATAAACATGGAAAAGTTCGGGTCACTACAGTACCTACCCGTTAAATAAATTTCGTCCCGAAATTTTAAGCTGTTGAAGGTGTTGACGAATCTTCTGGAAATAGATGCGGGTATTTCTTCTTCATCTGATCTTCACGCTCCCAGGTGAACTCGGGTCCTCTACGAGCATTCCATCGAACCTTAACAATTGGTATCTTGTTTTGCTTAAGTCTTTTAACCTCACGATCCATTATTTCGACGGGTTTTTCGATGAATTGAAGTTTTTCGTTGATTTGGATTTCATCTAACGGAATAGTGAGATCTTCTTTAGCAAAACATTTCTTCAAATTCGAGACGTGGAAAGTGTTATGTACAGCCGCGAGTTGTTGAGGTAACTCAAGTCGGTAAGCTACTGGTCCGACACGATCAATAATCTTGAATGGTCCAATATACCTTGGATTTAATTTCCCTCGTTTACCAAATCGAACAACGCCTTTCCAAGGTGCAACTTTAAGCATGACCATCTCTCCAATTTCAAATTCTATATCTTTTCTTTTAATGTCAGCGTAGCTCTTTTGTCGACTTTGGGCGGTTTTCAACCGTTGTTGAATTTGGATGATCTTCTCGGTAGTTTCTTGTATAATCTCCGGACCCGTAATCTGTCTATCCCCCACTTCACTCCAACAAATCGGAGACCTGCACTTTCTACCATAAAGTGCTTCAAACGGCGCCATCTCAATGCTTGAATGGTAGCTGTTGTTGTAGGAAAATTCTGCTAACGGTAGATGTCGATCCCAACTGTTTCCGAAATCAATAACACATGCTCGTAGCATGTCTTCAAGCGTTTGTATCGTCCTTTCGCTCTGCCCATCAGTTTGTGGATGATAGGCAGTACTCATGTCTAGACGAGTTCCTAATGCTTGCTGTAATGTCTGCCAGAATCTTGAAATAAATCTGCCATCCCTATCAGAGATAATAGAGATTGGTATTCCATGTCTGGAGACGACTTCCTTCAAATACAGTCGTGCTAACTTCTCCATCTTGTCATCTTCTCTTATTGGCAGGAAGTGTGCTGATTTGGTGAGACGATCAACTATTACCCAAATAGTATCAAAACCACTTGCAGTCCTTGGCAATTTAGTGATGAAATCCATGGTAATGTTTTCCCATTTCCATTCCGGGATTTCGGGTTGTTGAAGTAGACCTGATGGTTTTTGATGCTCAGCTTTGACCTTAGAACACGTCAAACATTCTCCTACGTATTTAGCAACATCGGCTTTCATACCCGGCCACTAAAAATGTTTCTTGAGATCCTTGTACATCTTCCCCGTTCCAGGATGTATTGAGTATCTGGTTTTATGAGCTTCTCTAAGTACCATTTCTCTCATATCTCCAAATTTTGGTACCCAAATCCTTTCAGCCCTATACCGAGTTCCGTCTTCCCGAATATTAAGATGCTTCTCCTATCCTTTGGGTATTTCATCCTTTAAATTTCCCTCTTTTAAAACTCCTTGTTGCGCCTCCTTTATTTGAGTAGTAATGTTATTATGAATCATTATATTCATAGATTTTACTCGAATGGATTCTCTGTCCTTCCTGCTCAAGGCATCGGCTACCACATTTGCCTTCCCCGGGTGGTAACGAATCTCAAAGTCGTAATCATTCAACAATTCAATCCACCTACGTTGCCTCATATTCAGTTGTTTCTGATTAAATATGTGTTGAAGACTTTTGTGGTCGGTATATATAATACTTTTGACCCCATATAAGTAGTGCCTCCAAGTCTTTAATGCAAAAACAACCGCTCCTAATTCCAAATCATGCGTCGTATAATTTTGTTCGTGAATCTTCAATTGTCTAGACGCATAAGCAATCACCTTCGTTCGTTGCATTAATACACAACCGAGACCTTGCTTTGATGCGTCACAATAAATCACAAAATCATCATTCCCTTCAGGCAATGACAATATAGGTGCCATAGTTAGCTTTTTCTTCAATAACTGAAACGCTTTCTCTTGTTCATCATTCCATTCAAATTTCTTCCCTTTATGCGTTAATGCAGTCAAGGGTTTTGCTATTTTGGAAAAATCTTGGATGAACCTTCTGTAGTAACCAGCTAGTCCTAAAAACTGGCGTATGTGTTTCGGAGTTTTCGGGGTTTCCCACTTTTCAACAGTTTCTATCTTTGCCGGATCCACCTTAATACCTTCTTTGTTCACTATGTGACCGAGGAATTGAACTTCTTCCAACCAAAATGCACACTTTGAAAACTTAGCGTACAATTCTTCCTTCCTCAATACTTCTAACACCTTTCTCAAAAGTTCACCGTGTTCTTGGTCATTCTTTGAGTAAATAAGTATGTCATCAATGAAAACAATGACAAACTTGTCAAGGTATGGTCCACACACTCAGTTCATAAGGTCCATGAACACAGCTGGTGCATTAGTTAAACCAAACGACATGACCATAAACTCGTAATGACCGTAACGTGTTCTGAAAGCAGTCTTTGGAATATCATCTTCTTTCACCCGCATTTGATGATACCCGGAACGTAAGTCAATCTTTGAATAAACAGACGAGCCTTGTAGTTGATCAAATAAGTCGTCGATTCTCGGTAGTGGGTAGCGGTTCTTGATGGTAAGTTTGTTCAACTCTCGGTAGTCGATACACAACCTGAATGTACCATCTTTCTTCTTGACAAACAAAACAGGAGCTCCCCACGGTGATGTGCTTGGTCGAATGAAACCACGCTCTAAAAGTTCTTGTAATTGGCTTTGCAGTTCTTTCATCTCGCTGGGTGCGAGTCTGTAAGGAGCACGAGCTATTGGTGCAGCTCCTGGTACAAGATCTATTTGAAATTCAACGGATCGATGTGGGGGTAATCTCGGTAATTCTTTCGGAAATACATCGGGAAATTCTTTTGCAATGGGAACATCATTGATGCTCTTTTCTTTAGTTTGTACTTTCTCGACGTGTGCTAGAACAGCATAGCAACCTTTTCTTATTAGTTTTTGTGCCTTCAAATTACTAATAAGATGTAACTTCGTGTTGCCCTTTTCTCCGTACACCATTAAGGGTTTTCCTTTTTCTCGTATAATGCGAATTGCATTTTTGTAACAAACGATCTCTGCTTTCACTTCTTTCAACCAGTCCATACCGATTATCACATCAAAACTCCCTAACTCTACTGGTATCAAATCAATCTTAAATGATTCGCTAACCAGTTTAATTTCTCGATTCCGACATATATTATCTGCTGAAATTAATTTACCATTTGCTAATTCGAGTAAAAATTTACTATCCAAAGGCGTCAATGGACAACTTAATTTAGCACAAAAATCTCTACTCATATAGCTTCTATCCGCACCCGAATCAAATAAAACGTAAGCAGATTTATTGTCAATAAGAAACGTACCCGTAACAAGCTCCGGGTCTTCCTGTGCCTCTGCCGCATTAATATTGAAAACTCTTCCACGGCCTTGTCCATTCGTGTTCTCCTGGTTCGGGCAATTTCTAATAATGTGGCCCGGTTTTCCACATTTATAACAAACTACATTGGCATAACTTGCTCCGACACTACTTGCTCCGCCATTACTCATTCCGACACCATTTGTTCCTTTCGTTCTATTAACCCCTGGTCCGTAGACCTCACACTTCGCCGCGCTATGACCATTTCTTTTACACTTGTTGCAAAATTTGGTGCAGAACCCCGAGTGATTCTTTTCACACCTTTGGCATAGCTGCTTCTGATTGTTGTTGTTGTTGTTATTATTGTTGTTGGGATGATTGTTGTAGTTGCTGTTGTTGTTGTTGTTGGGCCGTTTGTTGTAGTTGCGATTGATGTTGCGATTGTTGGGATAATTGTTGCGATTATTGTTGTAATTGCTGTTGTTGTTGTATTGGTGATTCTTATCACCGTTTTCCTCCCACTTTCTTTTGACTTGCTTCACGTTGGCCTCTTCAGCAGTCTGTTCTTTAATTCTTTCTTCAATTTGGTTCACGAGTTTGTGAGCCATTTTACATGCCTGTTGTATGGAGGCGGGCTCGTGTGAACTTATATCTTCTTGGATTCTTTCCGGTAATCCTTTCACAAACGCGTCGATCTTCTCTTCCTCATCTTCGAATGCTCCCGGACACAATAGGCACAATTCTGTGAATCGTCTTTCGTACGTGGTAATATCAAATCCTTGGGTTCGTAACCCTCTAAGTTCAGTCTTGAGCTTATTGACCTCGGTTCTGGGACGGTACTTCTCGTTCATCAAGTGCTTTAATGCTGACCACGGTAGTGCATAAGCATCATCTTGTCCCACTTGCTCTAGATAGGTATTCCACCATGTTAACGCAGAACCTGTGAAGGTATGCGTTGCGTACTTCACTTTGTCCTCTTCAGTACACTTACTTATGGCAAACACCGATTCGACCTTCTCGGTCCACCGTTTCAATCCGATTGGTCCTTCGGTTCCATCAAATTCCAAAGGTTTGCAAGCAGTGAATTCTTTGTAGGTGCATCCTACACGATTTCCTGTACTGCTAGATCCAAGGTTATTGTTGGTATGTAGCGCAGCCTGTACTGTGGCTATGTTTGAAGCTAGAAAAGTACGGAATTCCTCTTCATTCATATTCACGGTGTGTCGAGTAGTCGGTGTCATTTCCTTCAAAATAGTTAAATGGAACAAGTTAATCATACAGAATATTAAGAGTAGTTAATAGTATTTCGTAGCATAATATGAACTCATTTATAAAAGCTTTTTCTTCATATTAGCGTTTTATAAGTTTAAATTCGGGTAGTACCTACCCGTTAAGTTCATACTTAGTAGCTAATATACAATTCAACTACTACAATTCTATATGAAAAACTGATTATAATAATATTTCGCGTTCAAACTTTTATACAATATTTTACAAACTTACAATACCGCTTATTTTACATAAAGCATGAAATATAGCACACAATAACTTTGATACAAGATAGTTGTGAAGATAATTCTAGCTAGTACACAAGTCGTTCAGCAAAGGCAATAAAGACACGTAATTCATACGTCCAAAAACAAGTCATGCATTCTGGTTTTACTAGGACTACTTCCCATCCTTGGTCTTGTGCAACATAACGGTTATGGCCGTTGATAAGACAGCGTGTTGTAACGTCGTCAAAGGGACGAGGGTTACGTAATGTCCAACAGTCCCGAAATAATCTAAAAACCTCATTTCTTACCCCAATTACCGACTCTGTCACTTGTGGTAACGTTTTGTTTAATAGTTGTAGCCCGATGTTCTTGTTCTCACTTTGGTGAGAAGCGAACGTTACTAATCCGTAAGCATAACATGCTTCTTTATGTTGCATGTTAGCCGCTTTTTCTAAATCACGAAGTCCAATATTCGGATATATTGAGTCAAAATAATTTCTTAACCCGTTGCGTAAAATAGCATTTGGGTTCCCCGCAATATATGCGTCAAAGTAAACACATCGTAACTTATGGGTTTCCCAATGTGATATCCCCCATCTTTCAAACGAAAGTCTCTTATAAACCAAGACATTCTTGGAACGTTCTTCGAATGTCTTACAAACTGATCTCGCCTTAAATAGTTGTGCCGAGGAATTCTGGCCGACTCTAGACAAGATTTCATCAATCATGTCTCCGGGTAGGTCTCTTAAAATATTGAGTTGTCTATCCATTTTGTGTTTTTAAACTGTAAAATAGACAAGAGTTAGATTCATAAAAAAATACTTATTAATACAAGCAATTTTTACATATATCATAAAGCATAAGCACACTATATTACATATATTACACCACACGAATACAACTATCTTATTCCGACTCGCTCGTTTCTTCTTCTTCGGTTTTGGTTCGTTTTGCCAAGTTTCTAGGGATATATGATGTTCCCCTAATACTAACTGTCGTTTTCCACAACGGTTTAGAAAAACCTGGTGGTTTAGAGGTTCCCGGGTCATTGTTACAACTTAAGGACTTCGGGGGTTGACGATACATATAAAGTTCATCGGGGTTGGAATTAGATTTCTCTATTTTTATGCCCTTTCCCTTATTATTTTCTTTTGCCTTTTTAAATTCAGTTGGGGTAATTTCTATAACATCATCGGAATTCTCTTCGGAATCCGATTCATCGGAGAATTGGTAATCCTCCCAATATTTTGCTTCCTTGGCAGAAACACCATTGACCATAATTAACCTTGGTCGCTTGGTTGAGAATTCTCTTTTACTTAACCGTTTTATTATTTCCCCCACCGGTTCTGATTCTTCTTCCGGTTCCGATTCTTCTTCCGGTTCCGATTCTTCTTCCGGTTCCGACTCTTCTTCCGGTTCCTCTTCGGGAACTTGTGAATCAGTCCACGAATCATTCCAATTTACATTTGACTCTTCATTATTATTAGGTGAGTCAATGGGACTTGTTCTAGAGGTAGACATCTATCACATAATATTAAACACGTTAAGAGATTAATATATCACATAATATTCATATGTTAAAAATATATAGTTTCCAACAAAAATGTTAAGCAATAATTTTTAAAGAAAACACGGTCGAAGTCCAGAATCACTAATGCATCCTAACAAACTCGATAAGACACACTAATGCAAATTTTCTAGTTCTCTAAGACCAACGCTCGGATACCAACTGAAATGTCCCGTTCTTATTGATTAAAAACGTTCCATATTAATTGATTTCGTTGCGAGGTTTTGACCTCTATATGAGACGTTTTTCAAAGACTGCATTCATTTTTAAAACAAACCATAACCTTTATTTCATAGATAAAGGTTTTAAAAATCTTTACGTAGATTATCAAATAATGATAATCTAAAATATCCTGTTTACACACGACCATTACATAATGGTTTACAATACAAATATGTTACAACAAAATAAGTTTCTTGAATGCAGTTTTTACACAATATCATACAAGCATGGACTCCAAATCTCGTCCTTATTTAAGTATGCTACAGCGGAAGCTCTTAATAATCACCTGAGAATAAACATGCTTAAAACGTCAACAAAAAATGTTGGTGAGTTATAGGTTTAACCTATATATATCAAATCATAATAATAGACCACAAGATTTCATATTTCAATACACATCCTATACATAGAGATAAAAATCATTCATATGGTGAACACCTGGTAACCGACATTAACAAGATGCATATATATAAGAATATCCCCATCATTCCGGGACACCCTTCGGATATGATATAAATTTCGAAGTACTAAAGCATCCGGTACTTTGGATGGGGTTTGTTAGGCCTAATAGATCTATCTTTAGGATTCGCGTCAATTAGGGTGTCTGTTCCCTAATTCTTAGATTACCAGACTTAATAAAAAGGGGCATATTCGATTTCGATAATTCAACCATAGAATGTAGTTTCACGTACTTGTGTCTATTTTGTAAATCATTTATAAAACCTGCATGTATTCTCATCCCAAAAATATTAGATTTTAAAAGTGGGACTATAACTCACTTTCACAGATTTTTACTTCGTCGGGAAGTAAGACTTGGCCACTGGTTGATTCACGAACCTATAACAATATATACATATATATCAAAGTATGTTCAAAATATATTTATAACACTTTTAATATATTTTAATGTTTTAAGTTTATTAAGTCAGCTGTCCTCGTTAGTAACCTACAACTAGTTGTCCACAGTTAGATGTACAGAAATAAATCGATAAATATTATCTTGAATCAATCCACGACCCAGTGTATACGTATCTCAGTATTGATCACAACTCAAACTATATATGTTTTGGAATCAACCTCAACCCTGTATAGCTAACTCCAACATTCACATATAGAGTGTCTATGGTTGTTCCGAAATATATATAGATGTGTCGACATGATAGGTCGAAACATTGTATACGTGTCTATGGTATCTCAAGATTACATAATATACAATACAAGTTGATTAAGTTATGGTTGGAATAGATTTGTTACCAATTTTCACGTAGCTAAAATGAGAAAAATTATCCAATCTTGTTTTACCCATAACTTCTTCATTTTAAATCCGTTTTGAGTGAATCAAATTGCTATGGTTTCATATTGAACTCTATTTTATGAATCTAAACAGAAAAAGTATAGGTTTATAGTCGGAAAAATAAGTTACAAGTCGTTTTTGTAAAGGTAGTCATTTCAGTCGAAAGAACGACGTCTAGATGACCATTTTAGAAAACATACTTCCACTTTGAGTTTAACCATAATTTTTGGATATAGTTTCATGTTCATAATAAAAATCATTTTCTCAGAATAACAACTTTTAAATCAAATTTTATCATAGTTTTTAATTAACTAACCCAAAACAGCCCGCGGTGTTACTACGACGGCGTAAATCCGGTTTTACGGTGTTTTTCGTGTTTCCAGGTTTTAAATCATTAAGTTAGCATATCATATAGATATAGAACATGTGTTTAGTTGATTTTAAAAGTCAAGTTAGAAGGATTAACTTTTGTTTGCGAACAAGTTTAGAATTAACTAAACTATGTTCTAGTGATTACAAGTTTAAACCTTCGAATAAGATAGCTTTATATGTATGAATCGAATGATGTTATGAACATCATTACTACCTTAAGTTCCTTAGATAAACCTACTGGAAAAGAGAAAAATGGATCTAGCTTCAACGGATCCTTGGATGGCTCGAAGTTCTTGAAGCAGAATCATGACACGAAAACAAGTTCAAGTAAGATCATCACTTGAAATAAGATTGTTATAGTTATAGAAATTGAACCAAAGTTTGAATATGATTATTACCTTGTATTAGAATGATAACCTACTGTAAGAAACAAAGATTTCTTGAGGTTGGATGATCACCTTACAAGATTGGAAGTGAGCTAGCAAACTTGAAAGTATTCTTGATTTTATGTAACTAGAACTTGTAGAATATATGAAGAACACTTAGAACTTGAAGATAGAACTTGAGAGAGATCAATTAGATGAAGAAAATTGAAGAATGAAAGTGTTTGTAGGTGTTTTTAGTCGTTGGTGTATGGATTAGATATAAAGGATATGTAATTTTGTTTTCATGTAAATAAGTCATGAATGATTACTCATATTTTTGTAATTTTATGAGATATTTCATGCTAATTGCCAAATGATGGTTCCCACATGTGTTAGGTGAATCACATGAGCTGCTAAGAGCTGATCATTGGAGTGTATATACCAATAGTACATACATCTAAAAGTTGTGTATTGTACGAGTACGAATACGGGTGCATACGAGTAGAATTGTTGATGAAACTGAACGAGGATGTAATTGTAAGTATTTTTGTTAAGTAGAAGTATTTTGATAAGTATATTGAAGTCTTTTAAAAGTGTATAAATACATATTAAAACACTACATGTATATACATTTTAACTGAGTCGTTAAGTCATCGTTAGTCGTTACATGTAAGTGTTGTTTTGAAACCTTTAGGTTAACGATCTTGTTAAATGTTGTTAACCCAATGTTTATAATATCAAATGAGATTTTAAATTATTATATTATCATGATATTATCATGTATGAATATCTCTTAATATGATATATATACATTAAATGTCTTTACAATGATAATCGTTACATATATGTCTCGTTTAAAAATCATTAAGTTAGTAGTCTTGTTTTTACATATGTAGTTCATTGTTAATATACTTAATGATATGTTTACTTATCATAGTATCATGTTAACTATATATATATCCATATATATGTCATCATATAGTTTTTACAAGTTTTAACGTTCGTGAATCACCGGTCAACTTGGGTGGTCAATTGTCTATATGAAACATATTTCAATTAATCAAGTCTTAACAAGTTTGATTGCTTAACATGTTGGAAACATTTAATCATGTAAATATCAATCTCAATTAATATATATAAACATGGAAAAGTTCGGGTCACTACACCGCCCACCGTACCCAGTCAAGCGTATGTGGTTATATATAAATACGTCGAATTATAAGTTTGTATATTAAATTAACAAGGTATTGTTGAATTAATATAAAACACATTAATAACCCATAGTCTAATTTCCACAAGTGTCGTTCTTTTATCCAAACCCCAATTATGGTACAAAGCCCAATTACCCAATTTTAGTAATTAGCCCAACATCATGATTACTTCGGATTAAATAAGCATAATAATAACTTAGCTACGAGACATTAATGTAAAAAAGGTTGAACATAACTTACAATGATTAAAAATAGCGTAGTGTTACACGGACAGAATTTCGACTTACACCCTTACAACATTCGCTAACATACCCTTATTATTAGAATTAAAATTAAAATTAAAATTAAAATTATAATATAAATATAAATATATACGTTTAGATAGATGGATGGATATATTGGTGATTTTTGCGATCAGAATTCATTTGCTTTTATAGGGATTTTGAAAACTTGGGGCTCCGCGACTCGCGGCATTTTTGGCCTTCAAACTCCGCGAGTCGCGGAGTTTGCTTTTACAGCTCACACGAGTTTGGCTCTTTGTTTACCGACGGTTTTATAAATAAATATAATATATTAAATAATTATAAGAATTATTTAAATAGTATATTATATTTATGTGCATAGTTGACTTGTAATTTTTAGTCCGTTGCGTCGAGCGTTGAGAGTTGACTCTGGTCCCGGTTCCGGATTTTCGAACGTCCTTGCGTACAATTTAATATTTTGTACTTTGCGTTTTGAATCTTGTACTCTTGTAATTTCGAGACGTTTATTATCAATAATTGGAACCTCTTTGATTGTATTTTGTACTTTTGAGCTTTTTGGTCGTTTGCGTCTTCAATTCGTCGAATCTGTCTTTTGTCTTCACCTTTTATTATTTAAACGAATATCACTTGTAAATAGAACAATTGCAACTAAAAGCTTGTCTTTCTTGAGGAATAATGCTATGAAATATATGTTCGTTTTTAGCATTATCAAATATTCCCACACTTGAGCGTTGCTTGTCCTCAAGCAATATCGTCTTGAAATACTAGAATCACTTCTTTATTCTTCACACTTTGTACATCAGTGATTTCTATACGGCGGTATAAACAATGGTAGTAACGATATGGTTTACAGTCCCACATGACTATAAAAATTTAGATCCATTAAGGAAATTGGATCTTTATGAAAACATTTGATCTTTTGAAAATTAAATCTAGTTTTTACCCTAGATAAGTTTTCCGGAGTAACCCTTTACCGGTGTTTGCAAAATATTTTTGTGGGTTTGGTGGGTTTCAGATTTGAAAATTTTAGCTCAAAACTTGCGGTTTTGTGTCACCCACTCGCTAACCTTGTATTTGGAAAGCAACACGTCCAGTTTACTTGTCCCGTATATTACCTTTCGGTAAACTACCATCCGGTTGTAAAGGAAAGCGTTGAACAAGCAACTGTTAAGGCAATGTCCCCTGACATGCTTTTAATTATGGTCTATAACGTGTCAGACGCAATTACTATCCTTGGTAGGAGCAATAGTAAGGCTCACCCTTATAATTTTTCGGTCTGGCACAAGGTCCTGTCCTTGACCACTATGCAACCACCGTTCTTACGGTTGACACCCGATTTGGTTCAGGTGACCTAATGAATTCCAGGTGAATTCCTAGGATTTTACGTTCAAAGGTAATGAACGCATTGAAAATAGGGTTTTCAGAAAACAAATCGGTTTGTAATTTTGATCAAAATATTTTCTCGTTCAAGCTCGAGTTTAGATATCATTGAATTCTATGAGTTTGTAATTCTCAATCTTTAAGGTCAATCTCAAGGATTGAGTAATATCAGTCTTAAAAGCTGATTTTTGATCTTTAATGAGATTATCCTTTCTGGGGATCTGATTCATTAGTCTTATCAAGCTAATTTGCATGGTGCCCCCCCATTGTACGAGATAAATCCTTCTCATGGTTAGGATAAATCTGACCACTTGGCGACCCTGTTTAATGCTGAGGTCCGTGGATTTCCTGCTGATTTTAGTGATGACTTTTCTAGATTTTTCGTCAACCTACAGCTGGTCTGGACGACAACTTCATGACCTAAATCAAGAAGCGCGTTTCTTTTTCGGAAGACTTTACTTCCTTTTAATGATGGAATTGATTCATCGTGTAGATCCATCTTTCTTACAGTAAATCAGGTAAAACTTTTTAGTTTAGTCCAAAGCAAAAGTATTTTCAGTTATTTGTTACAGATATATGTGACATATGTTTAAGATAACTTGGTAAATTTTTCCACACTTGGCTTTTATTTTCCTTTTTATCGTCCTCTATTCCATTTTAAATGAATTTTAACATTTTGGTTTGTTTCTCAATTTATGTCCTTTCCGAGGTAACAATAATTTCGGTGTTAAAACCTAGTTTTATCGTTCATAAATATGTATAAACATGATTTTGAGTTCATTTAATTGAAAATTTTGTAAAATTTTACTAGAATTGGGTAGTCAGTATATAAGACTAGGGCTGTTCTTTATTATTAGAGAGCACTAGATTCTAATACAACTACTGCTTTACTAGTATTTTTAATGGTAACCAAGTGTTTAAGATAGAAATTATAAAATCCGAAAGAATTTAACCCCTTCCCACACTTAAGATCTTGCAATGCCCTCATTTGCAAGAAATCAGTAACAATTTAAATTATTGAGGGTGATTTGTGTGAAAATGATTAAATTTTTACCAAAGTTTCCAAATATATTGGCGTTTGTTTGCTGAATGATAAATGGTGCACATCATTTGTTCATTCCGTCTTGTTGTTATTTCACATATATTTTGCATCTTGTCGTCAAAATTAGTTGCTTTTGCTGAACTTAATGCCAGTCTTTGAAAATGCGTTGTTTTACCCTGTTGTGTACATAAGATAAACTGCAAACATATATACATATTTTTGAAGTTTGGTATATTACCCCACATTCAAAAATCATTAAAATCTAAGAATAAAAGTTAGAAAATTATAAAAACTATTACAATATTAACATAAGTATTAAACGTATCAACATTACAAATTACAAAATAAATAAAACTAAGTAGACTAGGGATGATATTGATACCAATAGGGGTTCCAGGCATAACCATAGGTGCTATAGAATGCTTCGGCAGGGTTATACGTAGGATACGGTGGTTGCATCTCTATAGACCAGGGAGGGAATATGGGTTTTGGTGTAGGAATATAGTTTCTACCTATATGTTGGCAATGAGCTATGATTTAGTTTTGATGAACTTGCCAATCTTCAAATGCTCTCTGTCTAGCATTTTCGTATTCCTGTGAAGCTACCTTTGCATTTTTTGCATCTCATTTCCCCCTCCTACATTACCTATCTGTTGGTTTCTCTCAACCTGTGGATGTCTACCATGGTATTGCACTGCGGCGTTATTTCGCCTCTTCAAAACTTTCGCACCATGGTATACATTTAAACCTATAGTATCGCGGGGTTCTGGTTCTTCTACTAATAATCCCCCCCAACTTATATCCACACCGAGATATTCAGCAATCAAAGTAATAAAAATACCACCTCCTATTATGCTATGTGGTCTCATCCCCCTAACCATAGCTGATAAATAGTAACCCACACAATAAGGTATACTTATAGCGCTTTGTGGGTCTCGAATACACATATGGTAAAACAAATCCTGTTCATTTACCTTTTCCTTGTTCTTACCTCTTTGTGTAATCGAATTAGCTAAAAACCTATGAATCACTCTTAATTCAGCTCTATCTATATCCAAATAAGAGTAATTTCCCCCTTTGAATCGGTGATGGCTTGTCATTTGACTCCATACACCGTGTGTATCAAAATTTTCATCTATCTTTCTACCATTTAGTATCAACCCTCTACAATCGGCAGATGCTAACTCCTCAGGCGTATATATTACGTAAAGCCTGAGCCATGTCTAGTAAAGACATGTGGTGCATCGAACCTCCTAACAAAAATCTAATAAAAGATCGGTCGGTTAAACTAGCTACCCGATCATTTAATTCTATACTACATAACAATTCTTCACACCATACTTTATATACAGGTCTACGCATGGTGAATAAACGTACCCAGTCATTAAAAGTAGAATTACCATACCTCTGTACAAGTAATTCCCTAATTGGCCCGACCAATTCTACAGCTTCTAAGGGTCCCCATTCTATGACCCTAGGTACCTCAACAACTTTGGAATGAAGAGTATGCAAACCCCTTTGATATTTTGGATAATCAATCCAAAGTCTGTCAAATCTCAGGTTCGGGTGCAACTCTTCCAAGTGCATATCAGAAAATGTCATGACTGGATGAGGTATATCCTGCTTGTAGTAGTTATCCACCTCCTGTTGTTCCGCATTCTCAGCAGGAGCATTGCGGGCTTGGGATGAAGATTCACCCCTTTCAGTCTGCAAAACACATCAAACACAATTTTTGTGCATCCAAATATGCATTAGTGTCAGTAAAATCATCAATCAAAATAATTACAATGACATGATCAATTTATATCAAACTTAAGCTCATTTTCATATTTTCATCAAATCTACACTTTTTCAAATAAGCATATACGAAAATGTTCGCCAAGTTCATAAGCATTCAACTCAAATAACATGTCAAAATAATCATTACTAGCAATTAAACAAGTTTCAAATGGCATTATCTCTCAAAAATCAAGTTCATGAATTTTAGACTTGAAAAAGTCCACTTTAATTCTCAAAATCATGTTTAGGCTCAAAGTTTGGATCATTTAACTACCTAAACATGTTACACTACTTAATTTAGCAACAATTCATGACAAAAATCGGCCATAACCTGTTTATATCAAAAAGCCCCAAATTTGCTCAAGAACACAAACCCTAGATTACTCAAAATTTGAAGTTTAAGGCTTCTAATCATGTTAAATAGCATCAATCTAGGTTATACAAGCATAATACATAAACAATTTAAGCATAATTACACTAAAAAGCATCAAAATCAAATTGGAGAAAAAATTTGCTCAAGAACACAAATTTCGGATTAAATGGTGTTTAGGTGTAGAAATTTACCGTTTTTCTTGAGTAATTCCTTGATAGCATCCTTCTCAACATGATTTTAGTAAAAGATTTGATGATTAACGGTTAAAAATTGTGATTTTGGGGTGTATTTTTCGGGTTTTTTGCGCAGGTTTTCGCAGTTTTTTTTTTTTGTGGTGTGTTGGGACTGATCAGTTCCAGCTCTTATTTTTTTCTGTAATCCGATATCTCCGCGAGTCGCGGAGATTAAACCTCCAAACTCCGCGAGTCGCGGAGTTTGGTAATTTTTTTTTTTTTTATATAATCTTTAACTTATAAAACAATTAAGTAATTAATTTTTAAAATTTTGTTTCCCTTGTTATTTAGGACGAGGTCGTTTCGGATCGATGTCCTAGTCTGTCCTTCGACAAAATTTTAAAATTTGTCTTTTTGTAGCGATTGTTTTAAAAGCTAAGATTTTTTGGTTTTTTTATTGTTTTTGGCATACTTTAATTCAATAAGATTAAAAATAATGATAATAAAAGTTCTCGTCCCTCCGTTGGGTAAAGCAATTTCGGTTCAAAGACCTAGTCTTCAACTTACGACGAATTTTAAAAATCATATTTTTAACTAAATGAGATAAAGTAAATTTTTGTTTTTAAATTCACACAATTTAAATATAAAAATTCAAAATTAATATTAAAATTCACACCAAACTTAATATTTAAAATGCATAAAATTAAAAATTCATATTTTAATAATTAAAAAATAAATTCACACCAAACTTAATTTAAAAATTCATATTATAAATTCACACCAAACTTATATTAATTTTTCAAATATTTACAATTTTAAATATATTGTTTTTACAAAGTTTACAATATTAATTTAAGATTTAAATATTAATTTTAAAAATATGGTAAAAATAAAATTAAAAATCTTTTTGGCTTTTTATCCTACTTTAATCAATCAAATATTATCAAAAATATACGCCCCTCTTTTCGGTAAAGTAATTTCGGTTCCAAGACCTAATTTAACTCATGACGAATTTTTGAAATATTTTGGGTTGATTGATTAAAGATATTTATACCTTAAGAATAAACGTTAAATTTCGTAGTGATGTAATAAATTTTTTGAATGATATCAATAATTTTGGTCGCCAAACCTAATTTTATTCAATACCAATTTAATACTTTATAGCGAACAAATTAGCGTTTATTATCAAAAGGTTAAAAATAAAAAAAAAAAATAAAAACTGTACAAACATACCTGTGAAATAGATTTCTTAGTTATATGATCTATCCCATTCATAAGATAGTCGGTTTAATTGGTTTTCCATGGCTACATAGGCGTAACCTCGAGCATTCAGTGTCTTTTCTTCTAAACATATGAACGGTCCGTCTCTGCATAAAGTAACAAATTCGGTATTTGAATAGGTTTGATTATTTGAACATTTACCTCCATGTGACCATTTTCCGCATTTGTGACATATTTCTAGGTGTCGTGCTCTTCTTTTCGCTGCGGATTTTGATTTTCCTTTACCAAATTGTAACTTATTATCTTCGCATCTGGATTCTTTTCTAACTCCGTCCATTCTTTCTCTGATTACTGATACTATTTCACTCGGAAGTGTGTCATTATTACGTTTAGTGATCAAAGCGTGTAGCATTAGACCATGGTTAAGTTCACAGGCAGTCTTCATTTTGTAAAAACCTAAAAAAATTAAAAATTCAGAATGGGGGGAGAAGACTAGTTCTTTAGGGTCTGCTAGGGAAAGACCATTCGGGTTCCATTTTCGAGAACTACACGAAAACAGACAATCCAACTCTAACAGAAATACATATTATCCTTTAAAGACTTGATTCTCCCCACACTTAGTTAGCTGTGGTGTCGAAATTGTGATTAACTTCGTTGTCGACTTCCATCGGACCATGTATGTAATGTTTAACTCTGTGACCATTAACTTTAAATTCAATCCCATTTGAATTTATTAATTCTATCATTCCGTATGGGAAAACTCTTTTGACTATGAATGGTCCAGACCATCTTGATTTCAATTTTCCAGGAAATAGCTTGAATCGTGAATTGAAAAGAAGAACTCTGTCTCCTTCTTTCAATTCTTTTGAACTTCTGATTCTTTTATCATGCCATTTCTTCGTTCTTTCTTTATAGATTAACGAATTTTCGTATGCTTCATGTCTTAATTCTTCTAATTCGTTTAGTTGACTTAATCGTAGACGTCCGGCTTCATGTAAATCAAGATTACATGTCTTCAAAGCCCAAAATGCTTTGTGTTCAATTTCTACTGGAAGATGACATGCTTTTCCATAAACAAGTCTAAAAGGTGTGGTTCCAATTGGAGTTTTGTAGGCTGTTCTAAAAGCCCAGAGTGCATCCTCCAATTTAATGGACCATTCCTTCGGATTTGATCCTACGGTTTTCTCTAGAATACGTTTTAAAGCTCGGTTGGTATTTTCAACTTGTCCACTTGTTTGTGGATGATATGCGGTGGAGATTTTTTGAGTTACTCCATATCTTTTAAGAACTTTCTCAAGTTGATTATTACAGAAATGGGTACCCCGATCACTTATTAAAGCTTTCGGTGTTCCAAACCTTGCAAAAAGACGTTTTAAAAAGTTGACTACAACTCGTGCATCGTTAGTTGGGAGAGCTTGTGCTTCCGCCCATTTAGATACATAATCAATGGCTACGAGTATATATAGATTATTATGAGATTTTGGAAATGGACCCATAAAGTCAATACCCCAAATGTCAAATACTTCACATACTTGGATAACATTTTGTGGCATTTCATCACGTTGACTTATTTTTCCGGCCCTTTGACAAGCATCACAGGATTTGCAAAGAAGGTGTGCGTCTTTGTAAATTGTAGGCCAATAGAATCCAGCATCATAAACTTTTCTTGCTGTTAGTTGAGGCCCATAATGCCCTCCTGTTGGTCCTGTGTGACAATGGTTTAATATTTTACTAGCTTCATCTCTAAATACACATCGGCGTATTATTCCATCTGGACAACTTTTAAACAGATGTGGATCTTCCCAAAAATAGTGTTTTATATCACTGAAGAATTTCTTTCGTCTTTGGTACGATAATCCTTTTTCAAGGAATCCACATACTAAGTAGTTTGCATAGTCTGCAAACCATGGAATTTCTTTATAATCTATCTTCAATAGACATTAATCAGGAAAGTTGTCTTGTATGGCCGATTCATTTAGAACTTCTAATTCGGGATTTTCAAGACGAGAAAGATGATCAGCGGCGAGATTTTCTACTCCTCTTTTATCTCGGATTTCAATATCAAACTCTTGTAAGGGTAAGATCCAACGGATTAATCTTGGTTTAGCATCTTGTTTTGAAAATAGGTATCTAAGAGCAGAATGGTCGGTATAGACCATCGATTTTGCTAGAACGAGATATGATCGAAATTTGTCAAAAGCAAAGACAATAGCAAGGAGTTCTTTTTCAGTAGTTGTATAGTTCGTTTGTGCTCCTTGTAACGTCTTACTAGCATAATATATAGGTTGAAATCGTTTTTCAATCCTTTGTCCTAAAACGGCTCCCATTGCAAAATCACTTGCATCGCACATTAGTTCAAATGGTAGATTCCAATTTGGTGTTATCATGATCGACGCATTAGTGAGTTTTTCTTTAAGAATATTAAAAGATTTGATACACTCATCTGAAAAGATGAATGGAGCATCCTTTTCTAGGAGTTTATTCATAGGAGTGGCAATTTTAGAAAAATCTTTTATGAAACGTCGGTAAAAACCGGCATGCCCTAGAAAACTCCTAACTCCTCTAACATTGGTGGGATGTAGAAGTTTAGCAATTACATCTACTTTAGCTCTATCCACTTCAATTCCTTCTTTTGAAATTTTATGTCCAAGAACGATGCCTTCTTTAACCATAAAATGGCATTTCTCCCAATTAAGAACTAGATTTGATTGTTCGCATCTAATAAGCATTCGTTCAAGATTAACTAGACATGATTCAAATGTATCACCGAAGACTGAAAAGTCATCCATGAAAACTTCCATGCATTCTTCTATCATGTCGTGAAAAATCGCCATCATACACCTTTGAAAGGTTGCAGGGGCGTTGCAAAGTCCAAATGGCATGCGTTTGTAAGCAAAAGTACCATAAGGGCACGTGAATGTGGTTTTCTCTTGGTCCTCGGGTGCTATTGGAATTTGAAAATATCCGAAAAATCCATCTAGAAAACAATAGTAACTATTTCCGGCTAATCTTTCCAACATTTGATCAATGAAAGGTAAGGGAAAGTGATCTTTTCTGGTGGCGTCATTTAATTTTCTATAATCAATACACACACGCCATCCTGTTACAGTCCTAGTAGGAATAAGCTCATTTTTCTCATTTGTAATGATAGTCATGCCACCCTTCTTAGGCACGCATTGAACTGGGCTTACCCATGGACTATCAGAGATTGGATAAATTAAACCTGCATCTAACAGTTTAATAATCTCTTTCTTAACTACATCTTGCATATTAGGATTTAGTCTTCGTTGGCGTTGCACATACGTTTTATGACCTTCTTCCATAAGGATTTTATGTGTGCAATACGAAGGACTTATTCCTTTAATATCATGAATCTTCCATGCAATGGCTGGTTTATGAGCTTTCAACACAGAAATGAGTTGTGATTTCTCATTTTCAGTAAGAGAAGACGATATTATTACAGGTAATTCAGATTCACCATGTAAATAAGCGTATTCCAAATGGTTTGGAAGTGGCTTTAACTCTAGTTTCGGAGGTTCTTCTATCGATGATTAATATCGATATCTGTCTTCTTCTTTTAGCATTTGAATTTCTTCTGTTGTTGGTTCATATCCATTAGCTATAAGTGTAGCTAACATTTCAGCTTCGTCAATTGGTTCATTACCTTCTCCTAAAGAACATTCTCCTGTTCCTTGTAATTCTGGGAATTCTTCTAATAATTCTGCATGTGCATCTATAGTTTGAATATAATAACATGTATCATCTGCAGATTGTGGTTGTTGCATTGCTCTATCAACTGAAAAGGTAACACTCTCATCCTCTATACTTAGGGTCAATTTCTTACCGAACACGTCTATCATTGCTTTAGCCGTGTTTAAGAATGGTCTTCCTAATATGAGAGGAACTTGAGAATCTTCTTCCATGTCCAGAACAACAAAATCTACTGGAAATACTAAAGTACCAACTTTAACTAGCATGTTCTCCATTATCCCTCTAGGATATTTTATTGATCTATCGGCTAGTTGTATGCTTATTCTGGTTGGTTTCAATTCTCCAAGGTCTAGTTTAGCGTATAGTGAATACGGCATTAAATTTATACTAGCACCTAAGTCTGCTAATGCTTCTATTGAACTAAGACTACCCAGAAAACATGGAATTGTGAAACTTCCTGGATCAGATAATTTTTCTGGTATCTTATTCAATAGCACTGCTGAACAATTAGCATTCATGGTAACGGCCGAGAGTTCTTCCATTTTCTTTCTATTTGAGATTAGATCTTTCAAGAATTTAGCATATCTAGGCATTCCTGAAATCACATCAATGAAAGGAAGATTTACATTTATCTGTTTAAACATATCCAAGAATTTGGATTGCTCGGCTTCAAGTTTCTCTTTCTTCATTTTACTCGGGTAAGGAAGTGGTGGTTGGTATGGTTTAACATAAGGTTTAGCCTTAGCTGTGTTATCTTCATTAACCTTTTCAACTACCGGTTCATTTTCCTTATCTTGATCAGGTTGTGGTTCTTGTGGAGTAGGAATAGCTTCATCAGAAGTTACAGGTATTTCAGGTGGTTTAAGTGTTGTACCACTTCTTGTGGTAATAGCTTTAGCTGTTTCATTCCGGGAGTTAGCATTTGTATCACTAGGTAGACTTCCCGGTTTTCTTTCACCTATTAACCTTGCTAGGTTACTTACTTCTTGTTCCAGATTTTGAATAGAAGCTTGTTGATTTCTAAATGCTTGAGCATTTTGTTCATTGGTTTGTTTCTGAGATGTAAAAAACTGCGTTTGAGTTTCAACTAGCTTCGTCATCATATCTTCTAAATTCGGCTTTTTATCATCGGTTTGTTGTGGTGGTTTGTTTTGAAAATTAGGTCTTTGCTGATTATAAGTATTATTGGATACTTGTTGATTGCTAGGACCTTGTTGGTTGTTGTATGGAATATTTCTGTTATAATTCTGGTTTTGATTGTAAATTGGTCTTGGCGGTTGATAATTATTCTGATAATTATTTCCAGGCCTTTGGTTTATGTATGAAATATTCTCTCTTTGTTCCATTGTTAATTCAATACTGAGACAATCTTTTGTCAAATGTGGTCCTCCACACTGCTCACAACTAATTCGTATTGAGTGAATATCTTTAGTCATCTTTTCCATTCGTCTCTCCACAGCATCTATCTTTGCGGAAATGGAATCTAAGTCATGGCTAGAATCGGCTCTAGCTGCTTTAGATGATCTAACGATATCTTTTTCTTGGTGCCACTCATGTGAGTGGGAAGCAGTGTTATCAATAATTTTGTAAGCATCAGTTTCGGTTTTCTTCATAATAGAACCACCAGCTGCTATATCTATGTCTTTCCTTGTAGTGATGTCGCATCCTTGGTAGAATATTTGTACTATTTGACAGGTGTCTAAACCATATTGCGGACATCCTCTTAACAACTTTCCATATCTTGTCCACGCCTCATATAGAGTTTCATTCGGCTTCTGTGTAAACGTAACAATTTCTGCTTGAAGTCTTACGGCTTTAGATGCCGGAAAGAATTGTTTAAGAAATTTTTCAACTAAAACGTCCCATGTATCGATCGCCCCTTCAGGTAACGATTCCAACCAATCTTTGGCTTCTCCCTTTAAAGTCCAGGGAAATAACATGAGATATATCTGTTCATCCTCCACTTCTCGGATTTTAAATAGTGTGCAGATCCTATTAAAGGTACGTAAATGTTCATTTGGATCTTCCTTCGGCGCACCACTAAATTGGCATTGATTAGTCACCATGTGTAGAATTTGTCCTTTGATTTCATAATCTGGCGCATTAATGTCTGGATGAGTAATTGCGTGACCTTGGCCAGTGCGTTTAGCTCTCATTCGGTCTTCCATACTTAAAGGTTCCAGATTCTCCATAATTGAATTTGTTGAATCGGAATCACTAGAGGATTCTGATTTAATGGTTCGTTCCTCAGCAATCTCTGTTTGAATGATTGGTGGTTCCGGAGGAAAGTTTAGTGGTTCAGGATCTACGAATCGTTCCTGAATATTCTCCGGATTCTCAATTGTGAGGTCGGGTTCAAAAAATGGATTATCGGAAATTTGAACTGGAGTACTTGGTCGACTGGATGACGATTCTAAAGAAAAATCAACGGTGGTAATATTTGCTAAATGTCTTGATCTAGTTACAGGTGGTGAACGTACAAAAGGTGGTGAACGTCTTGCTCGGTGCATTCACTGAATATCCTATTAGTTTTTAAAAGGAAAGAAAAATTATAATAAGTTATCCAATCAATAGACTTTTCTGATTTTGCCCACGTTTCGAATAGCCAAAAGATGCAGCAGAGGGGCAGGATTCGTTTGGTCTCAATATAATTGAGGACTGTTTGGCTCCAATAACCCGGTCCACGTACAAATCCAACTATTACTACGAACCAGAAAATTTTGATGTCTATCAATTTAACCACTTAAAATAAATTTTCGTAATTTTAAGAAATTTAGATAAGAAGTAGAATAAAAATCTATATCCTAAAAACTAGAATAGCGAGAAATAAGAAAGAAAAAGAGTTCGTCGGAAAAAGGTCGAAAAATAAAAGGTGACGGAAAAATAAAAGAAACTTATAAAACTTAAAAATACTTGACTAACCTAACCTTATTACTACAACTAACTTAAAATTATAATCGCAAATTGAGATTACTAATTGGAATGATAATTGATACATAGGTAAAAGTCGTCTAAAATATTAAAGCTTACAGGAAAAACTAAATCCCAAATGGAAATATCTTAAAAAGAAACTAAAATCTAAAAACTGCGTCGCAAAATTCTAAAGCACTTAAATCTTAGTCTAAAGAAAAAACACTTAAGAAATTCTACGGCAAAGCCTAAAAATCTAGAAGTAAAAATAACTATGGCAAAGACTATGAATTAAAACTAAATATGAGCGAAAAATACAAAAGTTACGCTAAAACGATTAAAAAGGGATAAAATATAAAAATATACTAAAAGTTGTAAAAAGTACAATTTTTATAAAAATATTATTTTTATATTATTTTATAAAAGTATTAATTTAAATATATAAATAAAACTAATTAAAACTTAATATAACTAAATGATTAAAATTAAATATTAATTTAATTAAAACCTAAATCTTAATTAATTAATAATAATAATTATTACTCCGTATTAATTGCAGTTAGGGTTTCTGGCAGGCGTGTCAGAAAAAGCTCCGCGAGTTGCGGTATTCAATGCAGCAAACCCCGCGAGTCGCGGGGTTCCAAAAATCAACTCAGGTACGTTTTTTTATTCGACTTTTTTTTTTTATGTTTTCTAATTTTCTATTTTTATATAAATAAAAGATATTTAAATAAAACTTATACTAAAATAAAAATAAAGAAACTTATAAAACTTTTAACAAACTCTTAAAAATATATAAATTTTTGTTTTTCTTTTTATATTTTCGAATATTTAAAACGTACTTTTATAAAAATGAATTTTAATAAAAGTAAAATAAAAATCTTTTTTTTTTAATGTAGCGTTGCGCTTTCGGCTTTTAAGAGGTCCCCGGCAGCGGCGCCAAAAATACTTGGTGTCAAAGCTAAGGGGTATAAAATACTATTAAATTTTACAAGGAAATACTATTAAATACGATACAATTTTACACAAGATATTTATTTATTTAGAGAATGGATATACTTAAACCTTGCTACAACACTTATAGGCAGTGTACCTAATCGTACAGTAGTGTAGTTTTTAGTAAGTCCGGTTCGTTCCACATGGAAATCTTTAAACAAAGCTTAACGCTATATTAGTTTACTTTTACAAAAATACAAATATATATATAAGTAATATTATTATTATAAAGGGGGGTTTTTACCGTTTAATGACCGGTTTGTCGATTTTAAAACTTTAGTCGCAGTTAAAACCAAATGTAAAATAATAAATAAATACAAGACTTAATTTAAAGCGTAAAGTAAATAACGATAATGAAATTGCGAATAATAAAAGTGCGATAAAATAAACTTGCGATAATTAAAAAATGCGATAATTAGAAGTGCAATTAAATATAAAATAAAGGAAATTAAATATGAAATAAAATAATTATGCTTATTTAAACTTCCGTAATCATGATGTTCGACGTGTTGATTTTAGTTTTATGCCCATGGGTTAATTGTCCTTTGTCCTGGATTATTTAATATGTCCATACAGATTTGTCCATAATAGTCCATCAGTCATAAATATAAAGAGCGAAAGCCTTCGTCAAATTATTCTTATTCCCGAAGTCAAATATTCCAACTAATTGGGGATTCGAATTGTAACAAGGTTTTAATACTTTGTTTAATGAATACACCAGGTTATCGACTGCGTGTAAACCAAGGTTTTACTACTTTGTTAACAATTACACCAATTACCCTTGAATGTAATTCACCCCTGTTTCAACAAGTCTATTAACTATTAATCCAGTTCCGTATCCGGTAAAATGAATAATTATTGGTATTTATAGATATCCTGCCCACCGTACCCAGTCAAGCGTATGTGGTTATATATAAATACGTCGAATTATAAGTTTGTATATTAAATTAACAAGGTATTGTTGAATTAATATAAAATCCATTAATAACCCATAGTCTAATTTCCACAAGTGTCGTTCTTTTATCCAAACCCCAATTATGGTACAAAGCCCAATTACCCAATTTTAGTAATTAGTCCAACATCATGATTACTTCGGATTAAATAAGCATAATAATAACTTAGCTACGAGACATTAATGTAAAAAGGTTGAACATAACTTACAATGATTAAAAATAGCGTAGCGTTACACGGACAGAATTTTGACTTACACCCTTACAACATTCGCTAACATACCCTTATTATTAGAATTAAAATTAAAATTAAAATTAAAATTAAAATTAAAATTAAAATTATAATATAAATATAAATATATACGTTTAGATAGATGGATGGATATATTGGTGATTTTTGCGATCAGAATTCGTTTGCTTTTATAGGGATTTTGAAAACTTGGGGCTCCGCGACTCGCGGCATTTTTGGCCTTCAAACTCCGCGAGTCGCGGAGTTTGCTTTTACAGCTCACACGAGTTTGGCTCTTTGTTTACCGACGGTTTTATAAATAAATATAATATATTAAATAATTATAAGAATTATTTAAATATTATATTATATTTATGTGCATAGTTGACTTGTAATTTTTAGTCCGTTGCGTCGAGCGTTGAGAGTTGACTCTGGTCCCGGTTCCGGATTTTCGAACGTCCTTGCGTACAATTTAATATTTTGTACTTTGCGTTTTGAATCTTGTACTCTTGTAATTTCGAGACGTTTCTTATCAATAATTGGAACCTCTTTGATTGTATTTTATACTTTTGAGCTTTTTGGTCGTTTGCGTCTTCAATTCGTCGAATCTGTCTTTTGTCTTCACCTTTTATTATTTAAACGAATATCACTTGTAAATAGAACAATTGCAACTAAAAGCTTGTCTTTCTTGAGGAATAATGCTATGAAATATATGTTCGTTTTTAGCATTATCAATTATTAATATTATCTTTATTAATCTCAAAAACTATCATTTTAAAGCAAATAAATACTTTGTACATAAAATATATTTATTATATATACTACACTTATATTAAAACTTCACATAACTATATATAAAAAACCTACTAAAATTATTTATATATAAACACTTACAAACAACATATTATCGATTTTTTTTAAATATAATATTAAACAAGTATGTATATCAATATATTAATATAACTATAAAATATTAACCATTTAAATGAACACACAAATTTAAAATATATGTTATTAATATAAAAGTAATGTAATTAATAAAATTATATATATATTCATTCGAATACGATTATATGTATTAATGAATATACAAATGATTTAGGTTCGTGAATCTGAGGCCAACCCTGCATTGTTCAGTTTATTTAATGTCGCCATATGTATTTTTACTACAAAATACATTAGGTGAGTTTCATTATTCCCGTTTTATATACATTTTTGGGCTGAGAATATATGCAAATGTTTTATTAACTGTTTTACAATATGTATATGCGTGAGTTTCATTATTCCCTTTTTATATACATTTTTGGGCTGAGAATACATGCAAATATTTTATTAACTGTTTTACAATATGTATATGCGTGAGTTTCATTATTCCCTTTTTATATATATTTTTGAGCTGAGAATACATGCAAATGTTTTATTAACTGTTTTACAATATTTATATGCGTGAGTTTCATTATTCCCTTTTTATATACATTTTTGGGCTGAGAATACATGCAAATATTTTATTAACTATTTTACAATATTTATATGCGTGAGTTTTATTATTCCCTTTTTATATACATTTTTGGGCTGAGAATACATGCAAATATTTTATTAACTGTTTTACAATATTTATATGCGTGAGTTTCATTATTCCCTTTTTATATATATTTTTGAGCTGAGAATACATGCAAATGTTTTATTAACTGTTTTACAATATTTATATGCGTGAGTTTCATTATTCCCTTTTTATATACATTTTTGGGCTGAGAATACATGCAAATATTTTATTAACTATTTTACAATATTTATATGCGTGAGTTTTATTATTCCCTTTTTATATACATTTTTGGGCTGAGAATACATGCAAATATTTTATTAACTGTTTTACAATATGTATATGCGTGAGTTTCATTATTCCCTTTTTATATATATTTTTGAGCTGAGAATACATGCAAATATTTTATTAACTGTTTTACAATATTTATATGCGTGAGTTTCATTATTCCCTTTTTATATACATTTTTGGGCTGAGAATACATGCAAATATTTTATTAACTATTTTACAATATTTATATGCGTGAGTTTTATTATTCCCTTTTTATATACATTTTTGGGCTGAGAATACATGCAAATATTTTATTAACTGTTTTACAATATTTATATGCGTGAGTTTCATTATTCCCTTTTTATATACATTTTTGGGCTGAGAATACATGCAAATGTTTTATTAACTGTTTTACAATATTTATATGCGTGAGTTTCATTTACCCTTTTTACTCTTTACGTTTTTGGGCTGAGAATACATGCAATGTTTTAATAACTGTTTTGCAATATTTATATGCGTAAGTTTCATTAATCCCTTTTTAAATGCTTTTGCAATATATATTTTTGGGACTGAGAATACATGCGTTGTTTTTATAAATGTTTTACGGAATAGACACAAGTAATCGAAACTACATTATATGGTTGAATTATCGAGATCGAATATGCCCCTTTTATTAAGTCTGGTAATCTAAGAATTAGGGAACAGACACCCTAATTGACGCGAATCCTAAAGATAGATCTATCGGGCCCAACAAGCCCCATCCAAAGTACCGGATGCTTTAGTGCTTCGAAATTTATATCATGTCCGAAGGAGGATCCCGAAATGATGGGGATATTCTTATATGCATATTTTGAATGTCAGTTACCAGGTGTTCAATCCATATGAATGATATTTTTGTCTCTATGCATGGGACGTATGTTTATGAGAATTGGAAATATGAAATCTTGTGGTCTATTAAAATTATGAAATGTTTATTTATGATAAACTAATGAAATCACCAACCTTTTTGGTTGACACTTTAAAGCATGTTTATTATCAGGTATGAAAGAAGTCTTCCGCTGTGCAATTGCTCATTTTAAAGATATTACTTGGAG
Organism: Rutidosis leptorrhynchoides; assembly: GCF_046630445.1. Classification (NCBI taxonomy): domain Eukaryota; kingdom Viridiplantae; phylum Streptophyta; class Magnoliopsida; order Asterales; family Asteraceae; genus Rutidosis; species Rutidosis leptorrhynchoides. The sequence goes on along the minus strand of NC_092341.1, from coordinate 81,546,388 downwards.
TCATTCATGACATATTTCAAAAGACGTTGCATTCGAATCGTTGAGTTCATCAAGATTATTATTAAGTCAATTATAGTTAGATATATTATAAAATGGTATGCACGCCATCAACTGTCGATGTAATGAAAGATTGTCTTTTCAAAAACGAATGCAATGTTTGTAAAATATATCATAAAGAGGTCAAGCACCTCGCGATGTAATCAACTGTTATGAATTGTTTATAATCGATATGGACTTTGTACGGATGGATTAGTACGGGTCTTCACAGTTGGTATCAGAGCGGTGCTCTTAGCGAACCAGATCTTGCATTAGTGAGTCTAACTGATAGTCGTTAGGATGCATTAGTGAGTCTGGACTTCGACCGTGTCTGCATGTCAAAAGTTTTGCTTATCATTTTGTCGGAAATCATCTGCTTATCATCCTTAGGAAATTACCTGCTCATAATTCTTAGTCTAGACACGTTTTACTGCATTGACTGCATGAATAGTGTATAGACAAAATTCATATCTTAGCGTATCTGACAATTCATATCTTAGTGTATCTGTTACTGTAGACCTTGCCTAATATCTCTCGTAAATTTCTCCTTAATTTAAGGGATCCTGGTACTATATATATCTATGCAAATTATGCATTGAGAATACCATCTAACTATCAATTGCTATCACTAAACTCTTCATACCAAAAATCTTTCCTGAGATCGCGTAAGATGGCCTCTACGAATCGACCAAGTTCCTCTGACTCCGAAGACAGCGTGACAGGAGCACACCAACCAATCAACTATCGTGATTACTGGAGAAAATTGGGTGGGTTCATGACATACTCACCCTATGGAGAAAGGAAGAAGGTACTCCATATCATGAATCAAATCTACCACCTAACTTTGGAGTACTTGACCCGCTCACCGGCGAACCCGTTCGCAATACCGTTTATACCCTATTTGCAAGAATTTTTCGTCTTGAAACTACCATTAATGGAACTAGAGAAGATATCCGACCTCTACCTCACATTGATAAACAACCAGGGTTAGCAGAAGAAGTTAGAGAACTTCGAGCTCGAGTATTAACTTTAGAGAGCACGGTATACAATTTGCAATCATCAACAGTATCACCAACACCAGTAACATCACCAGCCTCAGCACCAATGGCACCATTACCACCAACAACCCAAGTTTCAACAATCCATGCCTCAACATCTCATTCTGCACCTCGAGTATAATTATCGTTCCACGAATCATTCTACATCATTTATCTTCGTTCGACATGACGATTATGTAAACTCTAATGTTTTAGAGATTATGTATCATAGTTCTAATCGTAAATCTGATGAGTTTAATATCACATTGACTCATTAAATCCATAATTACATCTGAAGAAAATATATATGTAAATATATTTTCATAAAGATTGTGATTAAAAATTCTTTCGTACAAACTGTTAATGGTAAAAATATTTTAACGGGTAGGTAATACCCGAGAAATATTTAAGATTTCACATTAATAAGTTACATTGTACATTCTTCGAATCTGATTCAACGGTCGATTACCATCCTACCTACATTTATCGCTATACGAATCCGTTCACCACAGAATAAACATTTTCATTCAAATTCAATTTCATGTTTGGATTTTTACTTACCAGAATCCAACAAGTGGCATAATGAAGAAATAATGGACACAATAAAAATTGATTAGAAACAGACTAATTAACAATATGGAATTTTGTTAAGAAACCACGCTAACTGTTCCTAGCTAACTAATTACATTCTATTTATCGCATTTTATTTATCGCAATTTAATTATCGCAATTTACATTCCCGCAACTTTATTTATTTTCATCTAATTTCTGTTATTTACTTTACGCACTTTATTTATCAATATTTAATTTCTGTTATTTATTTTACGCACTTTAAATATCGGGACACGTATACAAGGTTTTGACATATCATATCGACGCATTTATATATATTATTTGGAATCACCATAGACACTCTATATGCAGTAATGATCGAGTTCTCTATACAGGGTTGAGGTTGATTCTATAATAATATATATACTTTGAGTTGTGATCGAGTCTGAGACATGTACACGGGTCCCGATAATTAATTAATTCGAATATTATATATTAAGCTATATATGTATTATCGGACTGTTAATTGTGGACTATCAAATATGGACTGTCGACATTGGACAATTAAAATGAATTAAAATATTGATTATAACATATGAAACTGAACATTTCTTCAAGTTTGCCACTTGATCTCATCTTAAACTTCATTTGTATCTTGACGATTACAGTCTGCGTTCAAACCTTTCATGATTCTTGAAAACACCTCAATCGATAGGATGAATCAACCGCACTTCATCTACGGAAGGAAAGATTTATGCATATAGTTATGCACCTGAGAAACTCTCGGCAACTGAGTAAAAATTTAACACGTAGCAGCGTCAAATCCTTTGGCATATATTAGCAAAAATAACTTTGCGATCCCTTTTCAAAGTAGCCAATTTTGTCACAGCTCCAGCAAGTCAACTTCGACTTTTCATTCGAAGTAGCCTTACTATAATCATGATATATACAATTACCCTTTTGATAACGGAGAATTCTTTTATATTCCACTATATTACCAGAAGACGTACCAACAACCTCGTTGTTTTTGACTTAAATCTCTTTGACAAATCACTATATTTATTCATTGAAACCCTATCATATACTCATCCGCATCTTGTAACGAGAACTGCCATAACAGTTACCGAGAATCAGCAATCAGTACTTTGAAAACTCACAGCATATCTACATCAACAGTTATATGTATGACATTTATCTCTTAGAATTATGATCTTTTATTCTGAAATTCTGAAAAGCACTCAGTCACAAATCAATACTCTGAATGTTGAAAAAGTTGAATGAAGCAGCAGAAACCATAGACAACCGTAAAACGACCTTAATCATCGAAAGTTTGATGATAAAGAATAGTATGTTGGAAAAGCTCAGAAAAGTTGGAACTGGAAAACGGAATGAGCTAACCACGAAGAAGACCAAGGACAAATACAAGGACCATACCATGTATTCAAAGAATCCAGATAATTCTGGATCCGCTGAAATCTTTAGAGAATATCTTGCTCCGAAGTCATGTTAAAATCTTGCGGAAAATCTTTCTCCATCAACCATCGAACTTAGAAATTCTAAAATATCATCATCAATATCTTCGATATTTCTGAGGATATTTTCATAAATATTCTCGTCCGAAATTATATACCTCCTCGTGCTTCCTGTGTATCATTATGTTGGAAACATTCAATAGAAAATTTAGTACCTAAAAGCAGATTATGCGAAACTAGGAAGAAAGCCATGGACAAATAACAAAGAATAAGTTTGACTTAAAAGAATCCAAATGATTCAATGTCTGCTAAAGTCTTTAGTGAATATCTTGCTCCTTACTCTAAACCCTTGCAGACAATAGTTTCTATCATCCTCTGATCTTAGATATTTCGAGATATTATCGTATCTTTCATTATAAATATCCTCCATATTTCTGGAGATATTTTTATAACTATTCTTACCTAAAATCATTAATCTCTTCTTACTATCAGTGTTACATCATATAGAAACTGTTAGTTTCTATATTCTGTAAACTTTCGAGCTTAAAATATGAAAGTTATTGAAGTAATGTTGGGAACTGATGCATGAGTTAGTATAATATAATGACACTTGATCAACGTGATTATATTACAGTAATTCATGCTGAGTTTCTAATGGAATGTGATGATTCACAGTACCATCATCATGTGCCATTTACACGACTCTTACATTCTACCCAATCTCCAAACATATTAATAATATATCTTCTTGATAGTTCTATTTTTCCGGATATTCTGGTAATTTACCAAATTAAGATCGTGCCATTACGATTTCCTTCTTAGGACATTAACTATGTTCATTCCAAAATCGATACCTACGAATTCCGGACCATTATTCGCTTGACTCGCAGACGGGAAGAGAAAACGAAAGCATGAAGCTCCGAAATATAATGGAGAATATAAAGCCCAATAACAACCCCGAAACTACAAACCGTGTATACCAATGCGTATAACAATATAAAGACACGGGAGAATGAAAAACACTATAACCCCCAGGTAATGGTAGAAGAAAATAACTTCCTCCGATGGTAGATGAAAAAGAAGAATGACATATATGAAAGTTAAGAGTATATTAAGGATCAGAATGGGATGGAGCATATCGACGAATGCTTTAAGGTATGAATTAAGGAGGAAGAATAGAAGGTGTGAGTTTTAAGGAAACGACGGGGGTGGAATTATAGTAAAATATCCGACAGAACAATTAAAACAGATGATCACATTTAAAGCGGATCCTAATTCCCTTGATTACCGAAGAATCAAATCTTTTTACGAAGATTTTCTCCAGATCTCTTGAACTTGGAAATCAATCCTATCTACGTCAAAAGATATGACGAATCTATACCTACTCATTTCACTCTTTGGTGATAGCTTCACTCGTACTATTCACAATATCAAATGGTTTTATCCATATTACTCAATGATGATAAAACTATATTAATCAACTCATATTTGTCATAAAAATGTTCTTATTGTTATCCATGACAACCTCTATCAAATTTTGGGACGAAATTTCTTTAACGGGTAGGTACTGTAGTGACCCGGAAATTTCCGATCAAATTTAAACCTTAATCTTTATATGTTTCCGACACGATAAGCAAAAATCTGTAGTGTTAAGTCTTGAAAGTTTTGAAATCTATATTCATGTAATCAATTACCCTTCGACTCTATCCAACGATTCACGAACAATTGCGTGTAAGTAAAAGTATATATATATATATATATATATATATATATATATATATATATATATATATATATATATATATATATATATATATATATATAGGTATATGTGTATATGTAGATAAATATTTATAAACAAAAGCATATATAATGAATTGAAATAATAAAATATACTTAATCATTAGAACTGAATGTGTAAAATAATATACAAGGTAACAAAGTGATTAGTAAAGAAAAACTATATATAAGTGTATATGAACTCTATAAATAATTATTATGTTATGTATATGGGAATATACATAAAATGTTTAACTATTATATGTTATATATATCATTAAAATATATATAACTTATAATATGTGATGGTAATATATTAAATGCAAGTCGAAAATATAGTTGTTATATTATTAGTACTTTTGTTACTACTATTACTTTTAATATCAATATTAGTATTATTAACGTTAATATCATTATCATTGTTATAAGTGTAACTAAAAAGTTATGATTATCAAAAATAAAGATGATAAAAATAAATATTATTATAAAAATGAATGAAACTATAATTTTAATTATTCTTATTATTATTTTTTATCGATATTATTATTATTGTTATTAATATCATTAATATTATTATAGTTATTATTATTAGAAATAAATACAATTTATTATCATTAATAATATGATTATCATTTTTATGATTATTAGGATTATTACTAATATTATCATTATTATTAATTTATGTATATTAGTTCCATTATTATTAAAAATTAAGATTAAATATAAAAGTTGTATAATTAGTATTATGATTTAAGATACAGATATAGCTAAAAATCGATGTGCTGATATATGAATACAGAAATATCTAACTACATAAATATATGGATACATATACAGATATATATATATGTATATACATATATAAATACGACTGCTCATATATATATAAAAAAATAGATAAAATACGTATTTAAGGATAAAGGAATTTAATACAGTTTCAAGTCACCATCGATTCTGTTCTAATTTTTGTTTCTGTCTATTAAAGGGTATGACCTCGACCTCAATTTCTATAATGCAGACAAATGCTGTTAAATTGGAATCTGCTTTTTATATTTATTTATCTCCCATTCCATCTGATCAAGTATTGATCAATGTTCATTAATTTAGCTATAAAATCAAATGTTTACTACGTGTTCTGAAAAACCCATTCAACCTTCCACTATCATCATCAATTACATAATCCATTTTACAGCTTATATTTGATTTAAATTAATCAGAAGAGTCACGAGTCTGTTATGAACACTTTTTAATCAAAACTCGATTCTTTAAAGCATTTCGAAATCCTTTAATGCAGTTCTGTTATAAATAATTCATTTAATCTATCTGCAAGTTTTCAAGACCCAATTATTCCTATCGTGTTCCAATTCGGGAGTCAAACTTTTGAAAATAAAAAGTCAACCGAACATTCATCACAAAATTCGGAATCGTTTTGATATCTTCAGTCAAATTGATGATTGATAAAGTTTATAGGCACGATTTAGAAACTTTTTCATATAGAGATTATTACCTAAAACGTTTTTGAATTCTTAATCAATATTTTTTTTTTTGTAATTGACGAACAGCAGACTGCTGTGTTTATATGTTTTTTTTTCTGTTAAATAAATTTTGCAAATACAAATTAGTGATCTGTTATCTTTATTGTTACTAAAACAAACGAAATATAATTTGTTACCAAATTATGAATCACTGGTCGTTTGATTTGGGTGAAGGAGAAGAAAATGGGAACAGAAAATGTGGGATTAAATCAAAACGAATCTGTATATAATCAGAAAAACAAAGTAGACTGAATGGGTTATGAGTGTTGTTGGGTATCGAGAGGTCTCGGGTTCGAGACCCGGCAGGGACATTTCATTTTTAGCTATTACAAGGTAGTCATTTTATCTTCTTTAAAGTTATTATTATTAATATTATTATTAATATTTATGTTATTATTAGAAGTATAATTATTATTATTATGATCAATTTCATTATTATTATTATTGTTATTATTATTATTGTTATTGTTAATATTAGTATTACAATTATTGTTATGAGTATTATAATTGTTATTATTATTACTATTATCATAAAAAAAAAATATTATATCTATTATTATTATTACTATAAGTATTATTTATGATATTATTATAAATTTAAAAAAAAAACTTTAATATTATTATCATTATGATGAAAAGGTTTATTATTAGTATTTGATAAGTATTATTATTAATATTATCATCATAATTATTATTATTGTTACTACCACTAATATAAGTAGTAGTTACCAAATATTATTATCGTTAACATAACCCTAGTTACAATTATAATTATTATTATTAATGTTATTACTAATAATATTATTATCAAAATAAGTATTGATATTAAATAATATGATTATTAATATTATCTTTATTAATCTCAAAAACTATCATTTTAAAGCAAATAAATACTTTGTACATAAAATATATTTATTATATATACTACACTTATATTAAAACTTCACATAACTATATATAAAAAACCTACTAAAATTATTTATATATAAACACTTACAAACAACATATTATCGATTTTTTTTAAATATAATATTAAACAAGTACGTATATCAATATATTAATATAACTATAAAATATTAACCATTTGAATGAACACACAAATTTAAAATATATATTATTAATATAAAAGTAATGTAATTAATAAAGTTATATATATATATATATATATATATATATATATATATATATATATTCATTCGAATACGATTATATGTATTAATGAATATACAAATGATTTAGGTTCGTGAATCTGAGGCCAACCCTGCATTGTTCAGTTTGTTTAATGTCGCCATATGTATTTTAACTACAAAATACATTAGGTGAGTTTCATTATTCCCTTTTTATATACATTTTTAGGCTGAGAATACATGCAAATGTTTTATTAACTGTTTTACAATATTTATATGCGTGAGTTTCATTATTCCCTTTTTATATACATTTTTGGGCTGAGAATACATGCAAATATTTTATTAACTATTTTACAATATTTATATGCGTGAGTTTTATTATTCCCTTTTTATATACATTTTTGGGCTGAGAATACATGCAAATATTTTATTAACTGTTTTACAATATTTATATGCGTGAGTTTCATTATTCCCTTTTTATATACATTTTTGGGCTGAGAATACATGCAAATATTTTATTAACTGTTTTACAATATTTATATGCGTGAGTTTCATTTGCCCTTTTTACTCTTTACATTTTTGGGCTGAGAATACATGCAATGTTTTAATAACTGTTTTGCAATATTTATATGCGTAAGTTTCATTAATCCCTTTTTAAATGCTTTTTCAATATATATTTTTGGGACTGAGAATACATGCGTTGTTTTTATAAATGTTTTACTAAATAGACACAAGTAATCGAAACTACATTATATGGTTGAATTATCGAAATCGAATATGCCCCTTTTATTAAGTCTGGTAATCTAAGAATTAGGGAACAGACACCCTAATTGACGCGAATCCTAAAGATAGATCTATCGGGCCCAACAAGCCCCATCCAAAGTACCGGATGCTTTAGTGCTTCGAAATTTATATCATGTCCGAAGGAGGATCCCGGAATGATGGGGATATTCTTATATGCATATTGTGAATGTCGGTTACCAGGTGTTCAATCCATATGAATGATATTTTTGTCTCTATGCATGGGACGTATGTTTATGAGAATTGGAAATATGAAATCTTGTGGTCTATTAAAATTATGAAATGTTTATTTATGATAAACTAATGAACTCACCAACCTTTTTGGTTGACACTTTAAAGCATGTTTATTATCAGGTATGAAAGAAGTCTTTCGCTGTGCAATTGCTCATTTTAAAGATATTACTTGGAGTCATTCATGACATATTTCAAAAGACGTTGCATTCGAGTCGTTGAGTTCATCAAGATTATTATTAAGTCAATTATAGTTAGATATATTATAAAATGGTATGCACGCCGTCAACTGTCGATGTAATGAAAGATTGTCTTTTCAAAAACGAATGCAATGTTTGTAAAATATATCATAAAGAGGTCAAGCACCTCGCGATGTAATCAACTGTTGTGAATCATTTATAATCGATATGGACTTCGTCTGGATGGATTAGTACGGGTCTTCACATACTTTATATACCCATATGATATAAAAATATCATAATTAAAATAATCTGGATTCAAAAATCTCAAAGTCTAACCCGTTGGTTTGAAAACCGAAATGATTTGCCGGATAGAAATTCACGCCACGTAGAAACGTACAATTTTAAATACGAATACAAATATTCATATAACACATAATAAGGAATATATTATTATTACTAAAATAATAATATAAGTCATAGAAATGACGTGGCGCGAATATCAACTAACGGATGTTAAATACAGACGGTAAAAGATAACGGAAAAAGTAGGGTCGTGACATTATCTAACTAAAGTGGCGGCTAACAGGAACCTATTTTCGGGCGTATACATCGGTAAAGACAAAGTTCATTTTACTCATCTTCAATACGCTGATGATACCATGTTCTTCGTGGAAAGGAATAAAAGAAACGCAAAAAACTTAATGAAGATTCTCAAATGCTTCGAAGAAACATCGGGGCTAAAGGTTAATTTCAACAAAAGTAGCATTTTTGGGGTGGGTGTAACGCAAACTGAAACGGAAATTATGGCTTCATGGCTTGGATGTTCTGTTGGTTCGTTACTTATCACATATCTAGGACTACCAATAGGGGCTAATATGAACAAAATTAAAGAGTGGGATCCGGTATTCTCAAAATTTGGGAAACGACTCGCAGATTGGAAGGCGAAATCCATCTCCTTCGGAGGAAGACTAACTCTAATAAAATTGGTGCTAAATTCCTTACCTTTATATTTTTTTTCATTATTCAAGGCCCCTGTTTCTGTTATTAATAATCTTTAGGGCCTACGTCATAGGTTCTTTTGGGGAGCGCGGGTGACTCATCCAAAATCTCTTGGATAAAGTGGGAAACGGCCTTATTGCCTTTCGATATGGGGGGTTAAATATTGGTTCTCTGCTAAACAAAAATCGAGCATTACTTGGCAAATGGTGGTGGCGTTTTAAAGTTGAACAAAAGTCACTTTGGGTGGTAAAAAGTGTATATGGTGCTGATGGGGGTCTAAACGATAACTCTTTAATCAACGTAAAATGTTCAACTTCCACATGGGCAACTATAATTAAAAAGAAAAACATCTTGATTCGTTAAATATTCCATTTTCAACCTCCTTTACGAAAGTAGTTGCTGATGGTAAATTGACAAGTTTTTGGCATGAAAAATGGCTTGGTGACACCCCTTTAAATGATAAATTTAACCGTTTGTTTAGACTCGATACGAATCAAAACGCCTCCATTCATGACCGGGTACGGTGGAAAAATAGCAACCTTATCACTAATTGGTGTTGGTCCCGCGAAATCTCCGGGAGACTTCAAGGGGACCTCATCAATCTCACTAACGTTTTATCAAGTTTTGTACCGTGCAACAGGATCGAGGACGGATGGAGATGTGATCTTACAACTCACGGTGGATTCTCGGTAAAGGAATTAACGAGCATAATCGACCAGAATGCACTGCTTACTGAAAATGTTGCTTGTGAAACTTTGACCAACAAGCTGGTTCCATTAAAGATTGTTATATTCATATGGGGGGCTAGGAGAAATTGAATACCTGTCCGCACTGAACTTGACAAATGGGGTATTGACCTTGACTCCACTCGATGCCCGGTGTGTGACAACGACCTGGAATGTGTAGAACATATTCTTTTCAAGTGTTCTTTTGCCAAGGAAATATGGAGTATGGTTTTCAAATGGTGGAATTTCGATCCACCCTCTAATTTAACCCTCGAACTTATCCTTTCGGGTGCGATCCGTCCTTTCTGCTCTACAATCTTCTCATATACATGGCAAGCTACTATTTGGGTGACTTGCTATTACATATGGCAAAACATAAACAACACTGTGTTTTCCAAAAATACTAAGGGTGCGGCTGTTTTGACTACTGAGATACAACTGAAAAGTTACGATTGGATCTCGAACCGCACAAGTAAACTGAATATGGCTTGGTCTCGTTGGCTAAATGATCCACTCTCTTTAAACGGTCCAAGTGGAAGCAGGAGTAGTATCGGCTAAATCAACTCATGTTTAAGTCAACATATATCGAGTTTAGGACTACCAATATGTAGATTTATGTCCTTGTCATATCTGTTCATTTTTTCGAGCTGCTATCTGAATGCGTGTTAACCCCATGCCTTCGAATTTAAATGGGTGGTTAAAGAAAACTTTGTCGTTGTGAATTTCCAGCACTGTTTTCATTTAACTCCCCAACTTGTATTCGCAAGTGAGATTTGAGGGTGTGGTGATTCTCATGGTATTCGATGCCTATAAAAATATTGTATATCTCTTGTATGTACATTCTAAAATAATAATAATAAGATTTCTGCTTTAAAAAAAAAATAGTATCATAGCTACAAGTGGGCTAAAAATAAATATTTGGTAGAATTCAATGTCAATTCTAATATAAACGATTTTAATGTGTAGAATCTCTAGTACTTATGTCCATATGCATTTGACAACTTTTTTAAGGAATCAACATTCACATTTTGTGTTTATGTTATCAATAAAAGGTATTGTTGGTAATCACACCGTAAACTGCAGTCAAGTCATGGTCACGACCATCGGTAATTGTAAGAAGTTTTACCTTTTCCGGCAATATTTCGCATTGAATTTGTGTGCCTACTTATGGACCCACCCTTTTTTACTTGACTCGATTCACCAAACCTTTTTACTCCATACGCTACGAGTATGGTTTTCATACCCATCCCTCTCACTATTTGAATTTTCAACGTTACCCCTTTTAATTTATTAAGTGTTGCATATATAGTTTGTATATATTGTACGGACTATATGTTTAAAATCACTATGAGACAACTTAATAGTTATCACTTTATATATATATATATATATATATATATATATATATATATATATATATATATATATATATATATATATATATATATATATTTTGAAAGGCTAACCAAACTTTTATTAAAAGAGCACAAAGAAAACATTACAGGAAGAACAACTCGACAACAATACAAAATGACACGCAAGTTGCAAGGGCGCAACTATGCTAAACTAAGAATACAATCTAGCCAACGAAGCAATACAAAAACAAGCCAACAACGCGAAACATAAACAACCGAAACTGAATTTGACAAGCTTCACTAACTATTAAGGTAAAAAGAAGGATTTGTTAACCATATTATTAAAAGATAAAGGTAACATATATGTTCCAAGCTTTCTTGATCATAATGTGATTCTAACTTAAAATGTTTAAGTGCAGATTTGTAAATGTATTTGAGAAAAGGATACTGGATTAAAAGCTCAAGGACTGAACCTGTAGATTATGAAAGTTTATTTTGGAGCTTATTGCTGGATAAAGAGTTTGAAGGGCCAGATTGTATTTTGATGATTCTTCAAGGGCTTTGATGTTTATTTGGCCAAATACGCGTATATAAGGCAGCTAGGGTTTACTGTTTCAATTATTCTATTTTTTCATTCTCATATTCTGGAAAGCTGCTCTTATTTTCGATCTGTATACCCAAAATTAGGGTTTCTTATTCATCTGTTCATATTATTCATCTTTTTGGTGAATAATAGTTATTGTGTATTGCAAGTGAGAGATTGAGATTTAATAGTTCTGTATTTGGTTATTGATTCGATTTATTGAAGAAGCATTTCTTTGTTTTCTGTGTTCTTGAGTATACAATCTTTGTGTACTTTATTGCTGTTGGATTGAAGTTTTTTCATGGTATCAGAGCAGTAAAGATCTCTGATCATCTTCTTTGTTGATTGTGTACAACAGTTTCTCTGGTGACGAATTGATTTAGGGTTTCTCTAATCGATTTGGGGTTTTTTCAAGATCTACTCTTATAATCTTCGATTCTGTTCTTCTGGTGGTGTTCGAAGGTTGATCTAAGTGTTTTTGGGTAACTACAGTTGTTAATCTGAAGATTAATTGCTGTTGTCTCTGTATTTGAAAAATTAGGGTTTCTTCAAACCCTAATCGCTGAAGTTGTTCTTCCGCTGCTTATTATCTTGTTTCTTCTGTTATCTTGTGAATCTATTGCTCCCACTGTGAGGCTTCTTCTCTCCTTTATAAGTCTTGTTCTGACTTGTTTTTTTGCAGGGCTTTGAAAAGAATTGGTAGTATTTCTTTTATCTTTATTTTTATTCTCTTATCATATCTGTTTATCTGTTTATTTGGATCTTATCTGCTTGCTTGTCTCTGTGATTTTTTGACTGTTTGATTTTTTTGTATTTGATCTGTTATAATGGGGGATACTAGTGATACTCTTATTAGTAAGCTAGATTTTGGGGATCCACTTTATCTGCATCCTAGTGATATTAGTAGCACTCCTTTGATTGCTATTAAATTGGTGGGAACTGAAAATTACAGAGTCTGGTCATGTGCTATGACTTTAGCACTTGAAACTAAGAATAAAATTGGATTTATAGATAATACATGTATAAAATCTACAGATGATGATATTCTTGCAAAACAATGGGACAGATGCAACTCAGTTGTATTGTCCTGGATTTTAAATTCTGTTTCTGAAGAACTTTATCTTGGTCAAATTTTTTCAAAAATTGCTTCAGAAGTTTGGATAGATCTAAAAGAAACTTATGATAAAGTTGATGGCTCTGTAGTTTTCAATTTACATCAAAAAATCAATTCATTGACCCAAAATGGTTCACCATTGTCTGACTATTATCATAAACTCAATGGGTTATGGAAGCAATATGAGTCTATTGTGCATATTCCACAGTGTACATGTAAAACTGCTAAAGAGTTACAAGACCATAATGATATGACCAAATTGTGGCAATTTTTAATGGGACTTGATGATAAATATCAACAAATAAGGAGTATTATTTTAACCACTGATCCATTACCTTCTATAAAAACTGCTTATGCAACTCTTTCAAGAGAAGAATCACATAGATCTTCATCTGTTTCTAATCATAAAAGTCAGAATTCTGCTTTTGTTTCTAAAACTGTATCTAATTCTACAAATTTTAACAACAGTTTTCAAAGAAACAACAACAGAGGTCCAAATATGAATCTTAAATGTACTAAATGTCTAAAATTTGGTCATACAGTGGATAGATGTTATGAAGTTGTTGGATATCCTCCCAATTTTAAGGGAAGAATGTCTAACAATAGAAATAACATGAATTCCACTAATTCTTGGTCTAGTAATTCTGCTAATAATTCTGCTAATACTTCTGCTTCTGCTAATAAGGCTTTTTCTGGAAATACTTGTACTTCTGATGATTCCTGTTCTCAGTATCTTTCACAGGATCAAATTTCTCAATTACTTAGTCTGCTGAATAAGCAGAATTTGTGTGATGTACCCAAAGCCAACATGGCAGGTACTGGTTCATTATTTCCCAGTTCTGGTTGGGTAATTGATTCAGGAGCTAATCAACATTATGTTTTAAATGATAAAGGTTTAAAAAATGTGGTTGATGTTTCTGATTTAAATCTTGCTGTGTGTCATCCTAATGGAACCACAGCTAAAATTTCTAAAATTGGAGATATTGTTTTAACATCTAATGTTACACTTTTTGATGCACTTGTGATTCCTGAATACAGTGTTAATCTGCTGTCTGTAAGTAAACTTGCTAGGGATAGCAAGATGTTTGTTGGGTTTGATGAATATAATTGTTATATTCAGGACTTACCCCAAGGCAGATTAATGGGGAAGACTCTGGGGACTGGTAGTGAACTTGGTGGACTTTATTTTTTTGATGACTATGGTAAGAACTTGAGTTGCAATTCTGTTAATGTTTGTCTGTTGTCTAAACATACTTGGCATAATAGATTGGGTCATCCTGCTGATCCTGTGTTGCAAGTTTTAAAATCTAAACTTGGTTATGGCAATGAAGGGTTAAAACCCTGTGAAATTTGTCATAAAGCCAAACAAACTAGGGAACCCTTTCCCTTAAGTGATCATAAAACTCTACATATTGGTGAACTTATACATTTAGACTTATGGGGTCCATATAGGGTGACTAGTAGAGATGGTTACAAGTTTTTCTTAACTATTGTTGATGATCATTCAAGAGCTGTTTGGGTTTACTTGCTAAAATCTAAAAGTGATTGTTCTGAAAATGTCATTGATTTTATCAACATGTTTCAAAATCAATTTAATAAAACTATTAAAGTTGTAAGAAGTGATAATGGGACTGAATTTCTTAATAATCATTTAAGTTCTTTTTTAAAACAAAAAGGTGTTGTTCATCAAACATCTTGTGCTTACACACCACAACAAAATGGTGTGGTTGAAAGAAAACATAGACATCTCTTGAATGTTGCTAGGTCACTTTTGTTTCAAGGGGGAATACCACTCAACATTTGGACTGAATGTGTACTTACTGCCACATACCTTATTAACAGAACTCCTGCTTCTGTTTTGGGTGGTAAATCTCCTTATGAGATTGTGTATGGTAGAGAACCAAATTTAAACCATTTGAGAGTTTTTGGATGTTTATGTTTTGCTAAAGTTTTGAATAATACTGATAAGTTTGCTAGTAGGTCTGAAAAATGTGTGTTTATGGGGTATAGTAATACTCAAAAAGGATATAAACTATATGGTCTGGATTCTAAACTTATGACTGTGTCTAGGGATGTTAAATTTTATGAACATGTTTTTCCTTTCAGAATGACTATTAAAACTGAAAAATGTTTCTATCCAGGTGTGGATCATCTGAACTTCTTCAATGACAACTTATTTTCTGACACATCTCTGCAGCCCAATGATGACACTATTACTGATCATAGTGATGGTAGTGGAAGTTCTATTTCAGGCAGCAGAGCACATTCTCCTACTAATAAGTCTAATAATGGTAATGAGACTATTAATATTAGTAGTGATAGTGAAGGCACAGCTACCAGAATAGAACAAGAAACAGCTACACATGATGATAATCAGTCTGAGACTGATAATCAACTTAGTGTTGATGACAATTCTGAGGGGAATGTGTTCTTTGAACCTCCTGCATTTTCTTTAAGAAGATCTACCAGAGATGTGTCAATCCCTAAAAGATTTGATGATTTTATACTTAATGCTTCTCACAAATATAGTTTACATAATTATATTGATTATTCTTCTCTAAATAAACAAAATTTATGCTTTACCTCTTCTTTAAACAAAACTTTTGAACCAAAAAATTATTTTCAAGCTTCTACTAATCCCAAATGGGTTGATGCTATGAATGCTGAAATGGAAGCTCTTCATAGAAATAATACTTGGGTTCTTACAGATTTACCCCCTGATAGGGTTCCTATAGGCAACAAATGGGTATATAAAATTAAGTATAAAGCATCTGGAGAGATTGAAAGGTACAAAGCCAGGCTTGTTGCCAAAGGCTATAGTCAGAAAGAGGGGATTGATTATGGTGAGACATTCTCACCAGTTGTCAAAATGACAACTGTTAGATGCATTCTGTGCATGGCTATTAATTATGGTTGGTCTCTTTACCAACTTGATATTAATAATGCCTTTTTATATGGTGATTTAGTTGAGGATGTTTACATGACCTTACCTCAAGGTTATCATGATAAGAATGAAACAAAAGTTTGTAAACTCATTAAATCTTTATATGGGCTTAAACAAGCTCCTAGAAAATGGAATGAGAAACTTTCTAATTGTTTGCTTCAAAATGGTTTTGTTCAAAATAAATGTGATTATTCTTTATATACCAAGAATAAAGATAACAAAATTGTTATCTTATTGGTGTATGTTGATGATATTGTTCTTACTGGAAATGATTTTTTTGAAATTAATAGTGTTAAAAAGTACTTGAGCAATATGTTTAAGATTAAAGATCTTGGTAATCTTAAATATTTCTTAGGCATTGAGGTACTTGATACTGATCAAGGGCTCTGTCTAAGTCAAAGAAAATATTGTCTTGAGTTGATAAATGATTTTGGATTGTTGGGTTGCAAACCTGTTAAAACTCCTATAGAAGTAAATGTTACTTCTTATAAGGATTGTTCAAAAGATTCTCTCATTAAGAATATTACTGTATATCAGCAGTTAGTGGGAAAATTGATTTATATTACTGTTACCAGACCTGATATCAGTTATGCTGTTCACATTTTGAGTCAATATATGCATTCTCCTGCACCTGTGCATCTTAAACTTGCTTTTAGGGTTTTAAGGTATCTTAAAAGTTGTTCAGGAATGGGTATTCATATTATTAGAAGTGCATCTTTGAAGCTTAATGCTTTTGTTGATGCTGATTGGGGCAAAAATTTATTAGAAAGGAAATCTATTACTGGTTTCTGTATTTTTCTTGGTGAAAGTTTGATCTCTTGGAAAAGTAAAAAACAGCCTACCATCTCTAGATCTTCTGCTGAAGCAGAATATAGAGCAATGGCAGCTGTTACTTGTGAGTTGGTTTGGATTGTTAATCTTTTGACTAGTCTGAATGTGAAAGATTTGATTCCTGTCAAAGTGTGTTGTGATAATGAACCAGCTATTCAAATTGCTGGTAATCCTGTTCTACATGAGAGAACTAAGCATTTTGATATTGATTGGCATATTGTGAGAGAGAAAGTTGAAAGTGGTTTGATCAGAGTTGTGAAAGTTAATTCTGCTGCTAACATTGCTGATATATTCACCAAAGGGTTGACTACTAGTCAACATTACAATTTATGCAGAGAATTGAAGATGTTTGATGTGTTCTCAAGAAAAGCTTGTGGGGGAGTATTAAAAGATAAAGGTAACATATCTGTTCCAAGCTTTCTTGATCATAATGTGATTCTAACTTAAAATGTTTAAGTGCAGATTTGTAAATGTATTTGAGAAAAGGATACTGGATTAAAAGCTCAAGGACTGAACCTGTAGATTATGAAAGTTTATTTTGGAGCTTATTGCTGGATAAAGAGTTTGAAGGGCCAGATTGTATTTTGATGATTCTTCAAGGGCTTTGATGTTTATTTGGCCAAATACGCGTATATAAGGCAGCTAGGGTTTACTGTTTCAATTATTCTATTTTTTCATTCTCATATTCTGGAAAGCTGCTCTTATTTTCGATCTGTATACCCAAAATTAGGGTTTCTTATTCATCTGTTCATATTATTCATCTTTTTGGTGAATAATAGTTATTGTGTATTGCAAGTGAGAGATTGAGATTTAATAGTTCTGTATTTGGTTATTGATTCGATTTATTGAAGAAGCATTTCTTTGTTTTCTGTGTTCTTGAGTATACAATCTTTGTGTACTTTATTGCTGTTGGATTGAAGTTTTTTCACATATCAACCAATCGAAGTTTCTTCTCTTGTCTCTTGAATTGATCCACTCGAAGGATTTTATTTGTATCTCATTTAGAACCATCGGGATACTCCAAGAGTTACCTTGAAATACCATTTTATTCCGATTTTTCCAAATAAGGTACAAACTAATCCATTTTGTTGCTTGCCATACGTCTTTAACATTACTCGAACTAGTGCCATTGTTTGCATTACTCGGGTTAGAGTCTTTGATAATATCCATCAAATTCATATTTGTTTGAAAGTTTAATCCCCACCATTTGAAGATACGAATCCAAACCTCCACGACTTTGTTACAATGAGTTAAAGCATGATCTACCGATTCAAGGTCGTCGTCGCAAAGAGGGCATCGTACGCTATGTAAATCGATGCCTCTTTTGTCGAGTTCTAACTTCACCGGTAACTTTTTCCTTTGTGCCCTCCAAATAAAAATTTCAATTTTTTTCGGTACAAGAGCATTGCGAATGGTAGCAGCTTGTGGACTGCTTGGCCTGAGCAGCAGGTCGTCGATAATGGCTGCTAATTTTTTCACAGTGAACAACCCATTGGATGCGAGTTCCCACCTCCATCTGTCGTGATTGTCGCTGGAAATAGGAGCTGATGCGAGTAACCTGCAAAGAAGGATTAATTCGTCTTCCGTTCTGCCTGTAGGCATGCGAATCCAGGACCAGTTGAAAGCTAAATTGCCTGCTGAATTGGAGACTCGATCTTTAACACTAGCATCACATAAGGATTCTAATCTATACAATCTAGGGAAAAGATTGCATAGTTTATCACCCCCAATCCAATGTTCGTGCCAAAAAAGAGTCGAGCCACCATCACCTAAAGTCTTAACGAACGAGTGTTTGAAACCCACTTGAAGATCTTCAATTGATGAAACTGCTAAAAAAATATTTTGCCACAAGGTAGACGTAGAGGAGTGAAATGATTCACCCACATTCATTAATCCGCCACACGAACCATAAATACTTCGGATTATTTTGACCCAAAAAGACTCGGTTTCGGTTTTAAACCTCCACCACCATTTTCCCAAAAGCGCAAGATTTTTACTTTTAAGAGCCCCGATATTCAATCCCCCATTCCCATAATTATTTAAGACATTTTCCCATTTTACCCAAGCAATTTTTTGACCCGAGCCCGACCCACCCCAAAAAAAGGCTCTTCTCACACTCTCAAGTAATTTAATAACACTCGGCGGAGCACGAAAGAGCGAGAAATAATACAATGGAAGACTATTGATGACCGATTTGATTAGGATTAATCTACCTCCAAAAGATAAAGAACGCATTTTCCAACTCGAAAGACGGGACTTGAATTTATCTATTACCGGGTTCCAATTGCTAAGTTTATTCATTTTCGCACCAACCGGGAGTCCAAGATATATAAAAGGCAATTTACCAACTTGACAACCAATATATCTAGCAATCCGACTAACTTCCAAGAATTCAACCCCGATTCCATATAAACAACTTTATGGAAGTTTACTTTCAAACCCGAAGACAATTCAAAACACTTTAGAAGATTTCTCAAGTCAAGTGCATTAGATCTCCCCCACTCCCCGAAAAAATAGTATCATCCGCATTCATTATCAACATATCTTTAAATAAATATTAAAAAGAGCACAAAACGGTGAATAATCTTATTAGATTGTGTATATCAAAGTAAAATATTAAATCATCACAAAACAAAGCAAAAAAAAAAAAAAAAAAAAAAAAAAGTGAAAAGCGAATCAATTAAGTGGATTTTACTTTTGAATTACATCATCACAAAACAAAACTCGAGATTGTAATAAAATAGTATTGCAAATGTAGTAGCTTAAAGGATGTAACTCTATTATCACATTATCCCAAGGCTCTCTTAAGTTTTATTTTGAAAGAAAAAAAAGTGAAAAGCAAATCAAGAGATATAGTGTTTCTAAGATTTTTAGTGAGAGAAAGGAAAAAAGTTCAAGATATTATTCAATGTAATTTTCCTTTCAATATTTTCTACCGAATTGAATGGATCATCTTCCTTCCTTTCGATTCTTTTCTTTCTCAAATAGTCTTCTGAACATAGCCTAACTTGTGTAAGCAGTGCAGTAGTACGATAGATTTCACAAGATCATTAAACCAATAACCAATGAAGTTACAAAAAAGTAAAACGCTTGATATTATATAAATATATACATTCAGATCAAATGACATATGGTAAAATTAACCTGATATTATATGGTAATTATCTATAACATTGTTATAAGTATTTAAAGTTTAAAAACATTATGGTTATAACACTTGCAATTAGAATAGTTTATTACAAATAGTGGCGAAGCTTGAATCAAAGTTTTTGAGAACAAAATATATTTCAATGTAAATTGATAAATAAACGAGATTTTTCTTCGTTAGACTATTCGGATGATTAATACAAGTATTTTTAATTAAATGTACGTTGTATACGTTGAATATTTATTAAAATATTCACTCATTGAGGTTTAAACATGTAAAATTCTTATGAAATAAACTATAAATAATATTAATTTTACAAAACTTCACAATTTTAAACTAACGAAGTTTGGCTTGAGTGGTATGTGGGTGTGATCCAACTTGGGTAATGCCATCTCAGGTTCGATTCTCATTCCAAACAAGGAGTTTCCAACCTTTAATGGTATTGTCAACATCAATGCGATTTGTGAAGGTCTATGGATGGTTTTCTCAACCTTCGATGGTACTGCCAACATCGTCGCGTATTTGGTTTCCTTCTAACACGCGTATGAGTGACAAATGAGAGCATTCGATGTCGATATCGCCGTTTAATTTTTTTTTCTCACTATTTTGAAATTATTCATATAAAGTTTAATATAGTTGATTTATTTAAGTTCTAACTTTTCACTACTTAACTAACTCCCTCGTTACAATTATATTTTTCTATTTTTCTATCTAGGTCCGTTACTCTTTCAAAAAGTACAACTTTGAAGTGTTAATAATACGGAGTATTTTCTTGAAAAACGACATAAACAATAAAATCACACACATCATCACAGAGATTCGATCCCATCTCACTTTCACCTCGAGATCATTTTAATTTCTCGACGACCACGATCTCTTACCCAAACTCCCACACTTTCAAATCACATCATTACTCTCTTTCACACACAACAACAATGCCATACTATTTCACTTGTTAATTACTCCCTATAACAACAACAACAACGTTGTTGTAACTTGTACGTACATCTAATCAAAATGGAAGAAAGACTGGAAACAGAGTTGATATCAATACCGGCAACGCCACGTGTATCATCAACGCCGGAGATACAAACGCTGCCGGGACAAAGGTCGCCGAGAAAAGTAGACGGTGGTGGTGGGAAGTTGTCATGGACGCCGACGTCATTTATATCACCGAGGTTTTTGAGTCCGATTGGTACACCAATGAAAAAAGCGTTGGTGAATATGAAAGGGTATTTAGAAGAAATGGGACATTTAACAAAATTAAACCCACAAGATGCATGGCTTCCAATAACTGAATCAAGAAATGGGAATGCACATTATGCTGCTTTTCATAATTTGAATGCTGGTGTTGGTTTTCAAGCTCTTGTTTTGCCTGTTGCCTTCTCTTTCCTTGGCTGGTAATTTTCCAATTTTTATTTACCATCATGCATTTTGTTAATTAATTAATTGATTATTGTTTTTAGTTATTGTGAGTGAATTATTATTATTATTTTTTTAATATAATTTTTGCTATATAAAGTATGATTATTTTTGTGTTAACTAACTGAAATTTATCGAATTATTGAAACATAAGTTTATTTTTGAGATATTAAAATTAAATGTTCTGTTTGCATTAATTCTGTATTTGTCTAAAGGGGGTGTTGGGTTAGTTTATAATTTTAATTTAATAATTTTTATTTTGAGGATTATGAACTTGGTATACTATAATAATACAGTTTGTTACCAAGTTTCATTTATTAAGCTGGTAACTGAAAAGCCTTCATGGATAGCAAACTTTAGAACCAACAAAAAATATATATACGGAGTATGTTGTAAGCGTATTGTCGTTTTGATGAAAGTGATGAAAGTAACGATTTTTATGTCATTTTTGGTCAAATAAAGTGATCAAACTCTTTTTCTTTATCAATACCATCATGATAAAGGGTTTTTGTGTCCCCATTTCTAAAAATTTGATCTTCTCTAATATCATATTCAGCCCCATATTTATATTGTATGTTTACTTTTTTGACATATAAAAATTAATTGTTTAATTCAGAAATAAGCGATATTCTTATTTTAAGTATATTTCTATTTCCATGTCATAAAATAAAAAGCTGTTTAAAATTAAGAGTTCAATTCCCTTCTTACATAAAAAAAATAATTTTTTAAGCTATAGTTTTTTATTTTTTTTATAGTGAGACCGAATAAATCTATATTTCATTGAATATGATTTACTAATTTTGTTTTAATATCCGAATTCCATGCAATATGATTTACATTATTAAGAAATAAAGTGTACTACAAGGTAACTTTAGCACATTTGTTTAAAAACCCTAAATTTACAAAATCAATTTATCTTGGTACGGAGAAACTTCCAAAGGTACTCTGGGACTGGTGACATCAATATCAGTTCTATACATGTACAATTATTATTGTTTTACCACTTTTATTTATTTATTTTATTATTATTATTATTATTATTATTATTATTATTATTATTATTTTATTATTATTATTATTATTATTATTATTATTATTATTATTATTATTATTATTATTGTATTATGAAGTCAGGCAATATATACAGTTATTTTAAAAGTTACCGAGTACTACGTAAATAATTTGCTTAAACTTACCTATTTATCTACTTGTACTACGGAGTATATAGCACATCCAACATTTATATTTATAATAAAAATATTTTTGTAGGTAATGTAAAATATATTTCTGCAGTAGTCATAAATTTTCTTTTCCTGTAGTCCAGTCAATACGCTGACACACACTATGGTTATGTCAGGTCACCAGTGCCTCCCTAATTGCAATATATTCTTCCCAAAACAGAAACAAACAAATCTCCATTTGCCTTTATTAAGCGTGTTATGTACGGAGTATTTGCATTTTAATAACTGTTTATGCATTTTAAACAGTATATACCTCCGTAATTTAATGATTAGCTGCAGCTAAATTTACCGTGTTTGTTTATAGTTTTACTGTTTTCTAACGTAATAAAGATAAAATATTAAGTTTAGATATTCTTTTATCCAAGTCTTTTATAATGAGGATGTGTTATGTGTTATACTTGTATTTAGGAAACAATAAAAGGAAAATGAAAATTCAATAACTGTGTTTTGCTCTGGTAAAAAAGTGGTTACTTCTTCAATTCCGTGTTTTGATCATTCTAAATTGTGTTATAATTTTGTAGGCTTATAACTTCCTTTAGTGGCCTGGTTCTTGACTGTAGACTACTAATAAGTATATAGAGGGAATATGAGAGAAGTAGGTGTTTTATATATGTTTTTGGTGTACACCTTATGTGTTCATAACACATATATATACTAAAAAAAAACTACTATACAATGTTTATAATAATAATAAAATTAGCATCCATGACTTTTATAACACTCCCCCTTGGATGACAATTTTATTATAGAATAACTAGTACTACCTCGTTAAAAACCTTGCTAAAGAAAACCCATTGGGATAAAACTTTAGCTAAGGGAAAAAGAGTGCAGCATAGAGTTAACTCCCCCTCAAGTAGGCAACTCCTGAATTGTTACATCTTCTGGACATGTCTCATGCCAATATTATGAACGTATGTTCTGAAAATAGCAGTTGGAAGTGCTTTGATGAAAATGTCGGCAGAGTTTTTGCTGGACTGAACATATCTCATTTCAATCACGTTGTCCTTAATGAGATTTTGAGTGTATGAGAAGAATCTAGGATGTATGTGTTTTGTTCGGTCACTTTTGATATACCCTTCTTTCATCTTTGCTATGCAAGCTGCATTATCTTCATATATAGTTGTTGGACTTTTATCGCGTTCTAGTCCACAAGAATCAGTAATGAGTTGTGTCATTGATCTCAACCAAAAACATTCCCGAGTAGCTTCATGTAATGCAATCACTTCAGCATGATTTGATGATGTTGCAACAAGTGTTTGTTTTTTAGAACGCCATGATATTGCAGTACCTCCATTTAGGAATACATATCCATTTTGAGATTTAGCTTTATGTGGATCAGATAAATAACCTGCATCTGCATAACCAACCAAATCTTGTTTTGATTCGTTAGAATAAAATAATCCTAAATCAGTAGTTCCTCGAAGGTATCGAAATATGTGTTTGATCCCATTCCAGTGTCTTTTGGTAGGAGCTGAGCTGAACCTTGCCAACAAATTAACTGCAAAAGAAATGTCAGGTCTTGTACAATTTGTAAGATACATAAGAGCTCCAATTGCACTAAGATATGGTACTTCTGGTCCCAGGATATCTTCATTATCTTCACAGGGACGAAATGGATCAGTGTCAACATTAAGTGATCTAACAACCATAGGAGTACTTAATGGTTTTGCCTTGTCCATATTGAAACGTTTTAAAATCTTTTCAGTATATGTTGTTTGATGTATAAGTAAACCATTAGGCATATGCTCAATTTGTAAACCAAGGCAATACTTGGTTTTTCCGAGATCTTTCATTTCAAATTCTTTCTTTAGAAGTTGAATGGCTTCATGGATCTCTTTATTTGTTCCTATGATGTTAAGATCATCAACATAAACAGCTATGATCACATATCCGGATGTTGTTTTCTTAATGAAAACATATGGGCAAATAAGATTATTGGTATGCCCTTTGCTTATCAAGTAATCACTTAATCGTTTATACCACATGCGACCCGATTGTTTCAACCCATATAAAGACCTTTGTAACTTGATTGAGTACATTTCTTTGGGTTTTGCATTGGTTGCTTCTGATACCTTAAATCCTTCAGGTATCTTCATATATATATATCACTATCAAGTGATCCATAAAGATAAGCAGTCACAACATCCATGAGATGCATTTCTAAATTTTTAGAAACTGCCAGGCTGATTAAGTATCTAAAAGTAATTGCATCCATAACAGGAGAATAAGTTTCCTCATAATCAATTCCTGGTCTTTGAGAAAAACCTTGAGCTACAAGTCTAGCTTTATACCTTGTAACTTCATTTTTCTCATTTCTTTTTCGTACAAAAACCCATCTATATCCCACAGGTTTCACATCTTTAGGTGTGAGAATGATAGATCCGATAACTTTTCTTTTATTGAGCGATTCAAATTCAGCTCGTATTGCTCCTTTCCAATGATCCCAATCATGTCTATTTTGACATTCCATGACAGATTTTGGTTCTGGATCATCATCATCATTCATGATGTCATATGCAACATTATATGAAAATATCTCATCAAGATTTTTCATTTCATTTCGGTTCCATAATATTTTTGAATGTGCATAATTGATTGAAAATTCCGTATCGACATCATCAATCTCCTCTGCAGAAGGAGTATTGATTTGTAGTTCTTCTTGAACACTTTCTTTTACCTCATTATCAGCTGATTTTCTTTTTCGATGTTTTTTATCTTTGGAACCAATTGGTCTCCCACGTTTCTGCCGTGGCAAAGACTCAAGAATGACATTATTGCCAGTTTTTGGAATTTCAATTCGAGCTGGAGCATTTGCTGCTGGTATATATGATTTAGTCACTCTTTTTGTATCTGTAAATGCATCAGGCAATTTATTCGCAAGTTCTTGCATATGCATTATTTTTTGAACTTCGGTCTCGCATTCTTTTGTGCGAGGATCAAGATACATTAATTGAGGTTCACACCATGAAACATCATTTTCTTTATTTTTTATTTCTCCCCCTAATCTAGGGAATAATGTTTCATTAAAGTGACAATCAGCAAAACGTGCTGTAAAAACATCACCCGTCATGGGTTCAATATATCTTATTATTGAAGATGTTTCATATCCAACATATATTCTCATCCTTCTTTGAGGACCCATTTTAGTGCGTTGTGGTGGTGCGATAGGGACATAAACCGCACAACCAAATGTTCTAAGGTGGGAAATATTTGGCTGATGGCCAAAAGCAAGTTGCAAGGGAGAATATGTATGACTTGCGCTTGGTCTAATGCGAATCAATGATGCAGCATGCAAAATTGCATGGCTCCATACAGATACTGGGAGTTTTGTTCGCATTATCAATGGTCTAGCTATTAGCTGCAATCGTTTAATTAATGATTCAGCTAAACCATTTTGTGTATGCACATGGGCAACGGGATGTTCAACAATAATCCCAATAGACATGCAAAAGTTATTAAATGCTTGAGACGTAAACTCACCGGCATTATCTAGTCTCACCCTTTTAATAGTATAATCAGGGAAATGTGCTCTCAATTTAATAATTTGAGCAAGAAATTTTGCAAATGCCATATTTCGACTTGATAATAGACAAACATGAGACCATCTACTAGATGCGTCTATTAGAACCATACAATATCTAAATGGTCCACATGGTGGATGAATTGGTCCACATATATCACCTTGAATTCTTTCAAGAAACATTGGTGATTCTTTTTCAACCTTAAGAGGTGATGGTCTTATTATCAACTTTTCAAGTGAGCATGATGTACATGGGATAAGTGCATCATGAGGGATCCTTTGATCCGCCAATGGATGTCCATGTGTATTTTGTATTATTCTTTTCATCATTGTTGATCCTGGGTGGCCTAATCTCTCATGCCACAAACTGATCATTACAGGATCACATGATTTTTCTTTAACTACCACATTTACTTCAGATACATTTATATGTGTATAATGTAATCCAGAATGAAGTCTTGGTAGTTTTTCAATTACACGATTCTTATTAGTGATACTTAAATATTTTTCATTTTCTGTTGTTACTGACTGTTAATCATATCCATTTTGGTATATGTCAGAGAAACTTAACAAATTTCTCTTTGACATGGGAGAAAATAAGGCATTATTTATCAGAAAATTCGTACCATTTAGTAACATGAATTTTGCCTTTCCCATTCCTTTTATTAAGTCCACAGGACCTGATATAGTATGTATAGTTCCTTCCGTTGCTTTCAAGTCTGTGAAATATTTTTTAGATTTGAGTATGGTGTGAGTGGCACCACTGTCTGCAATACAAATATCTCCACCATTTGACTGATTTTTTACTCCAGCAGTATACATCATGAACTTCAAAAAAAAATATGAGAAACAAATAATGAGTACATAATTCATCAATATATTACATTCAAAACATGTTACAAACGATAGCACATAATAAGGAAATATGTAGTAAACTAGATATGGTGTAGATTGAAAATCTACAACCATTTATTTAACGGAAACATATAATAGGATATCTATATATATAGATATTAGAAATTTATTCATTAAAGTAGTCACAAGTTGGCTCAGTGATTTTTGTATCAAGGTCATCCACAAGATTTGCTTCTTTTCGTTTTCCCTTTAGGGATTCTTGATACCGATTAACAGAATGCTGATTTGTTCGGCAGTTTTTAGACCAGTGGCCAATTTTACCACATCGGTAACAAGAATCTTCAACATTCTTTGAAGACCCTTCTTCAACATTGTGATTTGTGGGATTGTATGGTGTTTGAATTTTATAATTTTGTGGATTATTATTTCTTTGTCCACGACCACGACCACCACGACCACGACCACCACCACGACCATTACCATAAGGGTGATTTCGAACATAGTTATGATTTTTATTATTGTTATGGTAATTTCCATGATGATGGTTTTGGCCAATATGGCCACGACCTTGTCCACGCCCTCGTCCATGTGCATTTCTTCTTTTATTATTATTATTGTTAATAGCATTAGCTTCAGGAAATGCTAGCGCACCGGCAGGACGAGATTCTTGATTTTTCATCAGTAATTCTTTATTAACTTCTGCAACTAAGAGATAAGTTTGAAGTTTGGAAAAAGTTTTATAATTCTGCAATCTTAAATTTTCTTGCACAGTTATGTTTGCAGAATGCATTGTGGAGAAAGTTTTCTCCATCATATCAGCATCACTTATTTCTTGACCACAGAATTGAAGCTTTGAACGGATCTTGAACATGGCCGAGCTGTATTCACTTACCTTTTTGAAATCTTGGAACCTTAGATTTCTCCATTCTTCCCTCGCAGCTGGGAGTAATATTTCCTTTTGATTATCGAATCTACTCTTGATACTTTCCCATAAAACATGTGGATCTTTAATAGTGAGAAACATATGTTTTAAAGTGGTATCAATATGTTTGCGAATAAAAGCAATTGATTTTAATTTATCTTGATCGGAACAAGTATTATTTTCTTTTAAAGTTTCTAGAATACCCAATGATCCAAGATTTATTTCTACGTCCATAACCCATGATGTGTAGTTTGTTCCCGATACGTCTAAGGCATCAAACTCAAGCTTTGATAAGTTTGACATTTTCTATCTTCAGAAAGATGAACAACATAAATCATAATCATAATCATAATCATTTTTTTTTATAGACAAATAACAACATGAAATTAGAATTAGATTAGATTCATAAGTAGCAAACAAAGGAATAAGGGTATGATTACAAATAATAAAACCATAAGGGAAGGATAGAATATATGTTCATATTATATTATTAATAATATTATTATAATATATATTAAGTTATAATATATATTATTATAATATATTTTTCTTAATTTAACTTTTAAGATTTACTTTTAATAAAAATACAAACTACTTTTTTTATTTTAACTTTTAAGATTATAAATTTAAGAATAAAAATTAGTATGCATGAAATAAATAATGATTAATTGCATAAGTAATCATAAATGTTAGATAACATATAAAGACCCCATCGTATTCGTATTGATCGGAATTAATCTCGACCCATGGTACCATGTTGTCAAATGACTTGTTGCGTACATAAAGTACCGTGTTGTCAAATGACGTGTTGCGTACAATCACGAGGTCTTATTAACATAAATATAAATGTTAGTGAAGTTATTAAGAGTTAGATTACAGAAAATATAATTCAGGCGGTATAACCGACCATATATAACTTAAATAACATAAATATAAATGTTAGTGAAGTTAATAAGAGTTAGATTACAGAAAATATAATTCAGGCGGTATAACCGACCATATATAACTTAACATAAATATAAATGTTAGTGAAGTTAATAAAAGTTAGATTACAGAAATATAATTCAGGTGGTAGAACCGACCATATATAACTTAAATAACATAAATATAAATGTTAGTGGAGTTAATAAAAGTTAGATTACAGAAATATAATTCAGGTGGTAGAACCGACCATATATAACTTAAATAACATAAATATAAATGTTAGTGGAGTTAATAAAAGTTAAACAATTTCTTACCTAGATTAGTGACGTGTGCTTGCTTAGATAAACCTTGATTATACAGAGCACTTCGTGCTGATAACGTGTTATAATTTTGTAGGCTTATAACTTCCTTTAGTGGCCTGGTTCTTGACTGTAGACTACTAATAAGTATATAGAGGGAATATGAGAGAAGTAGGTGTTTTATATATGTTTTTGGTGTACATCTTATGTGCTCATAACACACATATATATACTAAAAAAAACTACTATACAATGTTTATAATAATAATAAAATTAGCATCCATGACTTTTATAACAAATTGTAGTTAATTGACTTTTATGTTTAATTTTTCAGATACTACTAAATAGTTATTTATTATTTGAATTTGAATATACATAATAACGAAACACAAATCCAAACACCCCATATCCAAACACCACATTACTATGTGAATGTAAATATTAATTACATTATAAGGATAAAATAGTGATAAAGTTAAATAATCAAATTAATATTATTTTATTATATAAAATATATAGAATAAGGTAATAACAATCTCATAATTACATGTACATGTAAACAATATTAATAAATAAAACTTAGATTAAGAATTTTTAAAAAGGTTAAATAAAATTAGTAAATAAAATTAAGATTAAAAATATTAATTTTTTTATATAAATATAGAAAATAATAATAATAATAATAATAATAATAATAATAATAATAATAATAATGATAATAGTAATAATAATAATAATAATAATTATTATTATTATAATAATAATAAATAAATAAATAAATACAGTATATGTGCATGTACTAACACTAAAACAATTAATCATCTATATCGAAAAAATCACTTTTATGACGGGAAAACGGGTAAATTGTTAAAGCACGCCATATAAACTATTTTCCATCTAGCTGCAGACTCGGTAATGTTGCGATCATGACAGTAAAGCGTAATCGGAGGCACTGAGTAATCTCCTTTTAATTCCACCTAGACATAATGATTCTCACGATTTACTAGGACAATTGTAAGAGCTCTGTGATGTTGAAACTCTTCTAGACCCTTTCAAAACGCGGAAACAATCGAACTAATTTTCGACATGTTTAATTAGTGGACGATTACACCAAACTTATTGGCTATCAGGCAATATTTCATCCAGTATTTTGCTGGACAGAGAGATCCAACGAAACACAGAGATTGAAACAAGGACTCTGTATCACAGTCAAACATGCTTTCGTAGAATTCGAGATGGTTCGGTAGCTCTTCCTTCATTTCATACTGAATATTCTCATAATATTGTTCATTTCCTCCGAGCAAAACGAAAAATTCCCGATTTCCACAATTTCCATCATCGACAACATTGTATATATTCGTTATGTACCGGTGAATTAATTTTTTAATATCGTCAAACATATTAGAACTCTGCATTCTTGGCAGTTCATCCAAATCAAAGATGTATGAACTCGTGAACTCAAATGGAGCATCGTTTAAGTCTGTCTCTGGTTCCTCATTTAAGTCTATCTCTGGTTCCCCGTTCAAGTCTATATCGTATGAAATGTGTCTTGCTGGATCCTTAGTCGAATCTTGCCCAACAAAATTGGGCATGTCTGAACAACTATATCTACGAGATTCTTGATGAACATGATTGGCACGCCTCTTTTGCTGCTTTTTCTTCGTAATTGGCCGCCCAAGTGTATTTTTTTAAGTCGAGGATCTTGAGTGTCTGTTGTACCTGGATTGAATATATCCGTTAGCTCTTTTCAACCAAGTATTTTCTTACAACTTTTGATTGCTTGTTAAAGTTTGCAGTATAATGTTGGAGGTCACTATCATAGCTAACATCGTCTTCTTGTGCACATATTGACGGTGAAATATTTAGCTTCCTCCAAAATATATCAACCGAACATAAGGGAATATATTAGTCTATTTTCAAATACAAATAACCATTATTTTATTAGTAGTTTTACAATAAGTAGTTTAACTAGGTGTATTGAGTGCCAAACAATATACTCACGTGAAGTTATATACAATGAAAGTTTGCAAGCACATGGTAGTCCACTAGAGGTCCAAAATTGACAATCAAAGTCATCTTTTTGACCCTTAAATCGTTCAGGTTCTTCAAACATTTTTTTTCGAGAGTTTCATTTGAAATATTACTGTGCAAGTGTGTCAGGACCGTA
The DNA here is from genome assembly GCF_046630445.1 of Rutidosis leptorrhynchoides. Classification (NCBI taxonomy): domain Eukaryota; kingdom Viridiplantae; phylum Streptophyta; class Magnoliopsida; order Asterales; family Asteraceae; genus Rutidosis; species Rutidosis leptorrhynchoides. The sequence continues at coordinate 81,514,587 of NC_092341.1, read as the reverse complement.
GAGTATGTTGATGAATGCTAAAAGTTATGCTCTTTTCCAAACTTTCTTTGATATTTGTATGTTGCGAACACACAATTTGGTCAATAGAACTTACAAATCTATCTAGACCAGAATTCGAACTCTCCAAATATATTTTAGTTTGGCGTGTTGACTCTTTACTCTTTTGTTATTAGTTTTTCGAAAGTGGAGACGTTGATCAATCTAGACAGATATAAATATTTTTTTGTATTTGTCTTGCCAGTTTTTATTTACACATTCTAAAACATCCGAAAATCATGATAAACTTCTATGAGAGATACATAAAAAATAACGTAGTGAAATAGTTTTAGTATATAAAATACTTTGTTGTAAGATTTGAGTATTATAGAAATGACTCAAGTTGATTGTAATATTAGATGTAAGATTTTGGCGTTAAAGAATTCTCGAATGACTTTCGTAACTAAAGAAATTCATTCCAATCATGTCATGATTTAAAAGATCGCTTAAATCTCCCAGTTATATTATATTGAATGTGCCATCTACAAAGTAATCGAGCAACATCTCGAAAAACTTCTCTGCATGATTTATTTCATTTCTCTATTTGTAACTATAACACGTGGGAGCTTGCACTTATATAGTGTCCCTAAATCCCTATCTTCAATACAAACCCTAAATCCCATCAATTGATGATTCAAGTTCGATTATTTGGTCCAAAATCTAAATCCCGTGCAAATCCCAACCATTAAATCGGTAAATCGAACCTAATAAACTGAATGAGGCGTTCATCATCAATAAATCTCCAATTCCAAATAGGGAAGTACATGTTCCCTATTGATCGATCAAATTCAGTTTCGATTTGGAAGAAGATGAAGTCGATTCGTAATCGGTTCAATTCAAACAAACAATCATCCAATTCAAACTTCTTCAGTACACGTCGAACGATTGATTATTCAATTCAAACACTTTAGACAGTTCAAGACTCATTTTTAGTTAATTATCGTTTCATCATGAATGAAGACAAAAGCTATAAAAAAAGTTTTGCTGATTGAAGTCACACTAGCAAGTTGCAACCTCAACGAAAGGCACCTTATAGCGGTTTATTTCGTATGTGGCATCTATAATCAACTCGTGGAAATGCACTTAAAATATAAATTGATATAGGATGAACGAAGAATAGATTTTCTAACTCATTTGAAGTAGTTGTGATAAATTATAAATATAAATATAACCATTATAATAGAAAAAAGACATAAGAACCTGCATGGGAGATTTTCCTTTTGTCTCCATCATGCGAATTTTATTAAGTGCTATTAAGTGCGATGTAAATAGCACTTAACGAAGACACATTATTTGGATACTCCTCCTTAAGTACTTTAAGTACTGATAAAATATCTCATGGCGCCATATTTTTCCTAAATAAATCTGCAAACAAACTAAATTCATAATCGGAAAGGCTCTTCGCGTATGGATGACCTTTCCATATACCGAATTGGTTGATGGTTATATTCATCAAATATCACCCTTAAGCTCCATGAAATATATTGTTTAAAATTTTCCTTCTAAATTGAAGGGACAACTAATTCTTTTTTTCCCGGTAGCTTTACTAATTTAACCCTATATATTATCTACCATAATCACACTTCAGTAAAGCCTTATACAAGAAAATCTATATAGGAGTAAATTCAAGTAGAGCTACCAGGATGAAAGAATTAATTGTCCACTTAGAATAAAAAGGAAAATATTCTAAAAATATCATTCATGGAGCGTAAGGGTTATATGTGATGAACATAACCATGAACCAATACGGTATATGGAAGGTCATCCATATACAAAGAGACTTTCCGATAATGAATTTAGTTTGATTGCAGATTTATTTATGAAAAATATTCCAAATAATGTTTCTTTGTTGAGTACTATTTACAACACACTTAATAAAACTCGAATGTTGGAGAAAGAAGGCAAATCCCTCATGCCGATTCTTATGTCTCATTTCCATTCCAATGGTTATATTTATGAATTTACCACAACTGCTCCAAATGAGTCCAAATGAGTTAGAAAATTTATTTCATTCATCTGATATCATTTTATATTTGGTTAGACATATACAAGGAAATGTTTGTATCTGTCTGGATTGACCAACGTCTCCGCTTTGATAATACTAAAACCAACAGAGTAGAGTGTCAGCACGGCAAACTAAAATGTATTTGGAGAGTTCGAATTTTAGTCAAAATAGATTTATAAGTTGTATTGACCAAATTGTGCGGTCACAACATACAAATTCCATAGAAAGTTTGGAAAAGAACATAATTTTTCGCATTCATCAACATAAATTACAGTGCTTCACACACTTGCACAACAATATTTCAAATTAAGCTTTAAAAGAAAAAATTGAAGACCATGAACAATTTAAGGGTGATAAAGATGACTACGGTTGTCAACTTCAGACCTCTTGTGGACTACCATGTGTTTGTGAACTTTCAATGTATATAAAATTCACATGAGTATATTCTTTAGCACTCAATACGTCGAGTTAAACAATTCAATCTAGAATATCGAATAAAGTTATGCTTATTTATATTTGAATGCAGACAAATATATTCCCTTAGGTTCGATTGATATGTTTTGTAGGAAGCTAAATATTTTACCGTCAATATGAGATTAAGATGACGATGTTACATGTGATAGTGAACTCCAACATTTTACTGAAAACTTTAACAAGCAATCAAAAATTGTAAAAAACGTTGGTTAAAAAAGCTAAATGATATATTCAATCCAGGTATAATTGCCTCTCAGGAGCCTCAAGTTAAAATAAATATTCGTGGCTGACCAACTACAAAGAAAAAACAACAAAGAGGTGTCCCCATCACGTTCTTCAAGAATCTCGTAGATATAGTTGTTCAGACATGCCCAATTTTGTTGGGCAAAATTCGACAAAGAATCCAACAAGACACAGTTCATTTGATATAGACTTGAACGAGGATCCCAAGATAGACTTAAACTAGGAACCATACATAGACTTAAACGATGTTGCATTTGAGTTCATAAGTTGATACATCTTTGATTTGAACGAACTGCCAAGAATGCGAAGTTCTAATATGTTTGATGATATTCAAAATTATTTCACCGTACATAGCGAATATATATAATGTTTCCGGTGATGGAAATTGTGGATATCGGCTATTCGTTGTTTCCCCCCGTAGGAAATGACAAATATTATTGAGAATATTCGGTATGAAATGAAAGAAGAGCTACTAAAGCATCTTGATTTCCATAAAAGCATGTTTGACTGTGATATAGAGTCCTTGTTTCAATATATGTGTTTCGTTGGATAGACGTTGGTCTAATTAAATAAACCCAAAAAGATTGAAAAGTAGACAAAAGAAAATCGATGAAAATATAAATATATTTGACATCAAAGTAGACTAGAGTGACATAAATTGCAAATTTTGTTAAAAATTTAAGAAAAACTTTGATCTTTTATACCTATGTTGGTTCAAAGGACATGACCCTCCATTTAGGGTGTTATGTATTCACAATTTGAAAATTGTGTATGTATTTTACATATTTGTAATCAAATAATCAATTCTAACTAAATACTAAACGTATTAGATTATCGTCTTTTGCTTGGCTTCAGGCAAGGTCTAAATTTGCCCCCACGTGGACTACATGGCTTTGTAATCCTTTGTTGTTCTGTTTTGGTTTTGGTTTTTGTTTCTTTTTGGCTTTAGCGTCTTGCTAGCCTTTTATAATATTACAGCCGTTCCAAAAAAAAAAAAAAAAAAAAACTAAACGTATTATATATTACTCCGTAATGCAGGAGTTGGGGCATAGTGTCGTTAACAATAGCTTATTTTTGGCAATTATACACTTTGTGGATTTTGGTACAACTTCATGAAGCAGTTCCAGGAAAGAGATACAACCGATATGTGGAGCTTGCTCAAGCAGCTTTCGGTAAATTTTATTAAATTTAGGATATTTTTGTTAAATGTCAGCTTTGCATTTATAATTAAAGTAAGCATAACTATATTAGTAAAAGATAAATGGTTAAAAGTAATAAATAAGGTAAATTAGAGAGTATACTAATATTTAGTAGTTACTCCGTATTTTTTTTGTAAATAGATAAACAGTAATGTGAAATTTTCCTTGAGACTTTAAGACGGATGGAGTACTTCAACGTGTGTAATAGTTCCTGTTTCTATACTTAAAATTCATATCCTGTTTTTTTAAAGGAAATTTTGTTAAAACACAAGGCCCTAGAAAGGAGATAGGATGTCAAAAAAAATCACAACGGCTTTATAACTCAATCGTTATTAATAAATCAAGTAAAGTTTAAATAAATGATTATACTGTATCCACACCTTCCCTTTACAATTACATATATATTACATTACATATATACATTGTGAGTTAGTGACTCCAAAAACTCCTTATCTATAATTGTTACCAGTAACAACTAAATGTCTTACATTTTTTACATAAAAATGTACACTCAATATCTTCCTAAAAGTATGATTAATTCATTTGATAATTGATACATGCTTTAGTCATTTCTTCCTTACTTATATTAACCTTTATATGAACAATTTTCAGTCTTCTTTTTAGGCACACTTATAGATATGCATTTTACTCATAATGCTATTTCTTGTTTTGTTGAGGTGAACGGCTTGGACTGTGGTTAGCCCTGTTCCCGACGGTTTACTTGTCAGCAGGGACTGCAACAGCCTTGATTCTTATAGGAGGAGAGACAATGAAACTCTTCTTTGAGATCGTTTGTGGGCCACTCTGTAGTTCAAACCCGTTAACCACGGTTGAATGGTATCTGGTTTTTACTTCGTTATGTATAGTGCTGTCTCAGCTCCCGAATCTCAACTCGATTGCTGGACTTTCGCTTATAGGGGCAATAACCGCAATCTTTTACTCAACCATGGTTTGGGTTCTTTCTGTTAGCCAACCACGCCCGCCTAATATTTCATACGATCCCATCTCAGTGCCTTCTTTTTCGGAGTCCCTTTTCTCGTTTCTAAACGCACTTGGTATCATTGCGTTTGCATTTAGAGGACACAATCTAGTCCTCGAGATTCAGGTATGTCACTTGAACTTTTAAGATATAACAAGACACCGTTTGATATTAAAAGGGACTTTTCTAATGATAGCCCTAAGGGTTGTCATTAAAAAATTCAGACACACATCATTTATTTGTACATTGACAATAACTACTCACTTGTTGAAATTAACTACCATCCACCAACTTAATGTACCACTACTTTATGCTTAAATATTGTCTTTAGAAAAATCCTAAGTCCCCATTTCGCTCACGGAATCCAATTGGATTCTGATGGAACGCGTGTCTAAATTCAGTTATAATTCCGCCGGAATCCCATTGGATTCCGTGAGCCAACGGGGCCTAAAAGTTAATTTAGCACGGAAGTTTTTGTTAACTTTTTCAGTCCACGATGCCTTCAACGTTCAAGCATCCAGCACATGTGCCAATGTGGAAAGGAGCGAAAGTTGCGTACTTTTTCATTGCAATGTGTCTGTTTCCGGTTGCAATTGGAGGTTTTTGGGCATATGGAAACCTTGTAAGTGTTATAAATGGGCATTCATATATCCACCATCTTTTTAATATATTCGCTATAACTATGCATTAATCGGTTGTAGAGGACAACATATTATTGCATTCTAATGGTTGATATATTAAAAAAAGATGGTACCCCCATTACATATTTGAGATTACAGGGATCCTTCGACGAGTAGCAAACTGATCATTTTATTTTTATTTTTGTTAATTAGATGCCATCGGGAGGGATGTTGAACGCGTTATTTGCGTTCCACAGTCATGATATTTCAAGAGGTCTGCTTGCGATGACGTTTCTACTAGTCGTTTTCAGCTGTTTAAGTAGCTTTCAAATATACTCAATGCCAGTTTTTGATAGTTTTGAAGCGAGCTACACGAGCCGCACAAACCGACCGTGCTCAGTGTGGGTTCGGTCAGGTTTCCGTGTGGTTTACGGGTTTATCAACTTCTTTATAGGGGTAGCACTCCCTTTTCTCGCTAGCCTTGCTGGTTTGTTAGGAGGGTTAACCCTTCCTGTTACATTTGCGTACCCGTGTTTCATGTGGGTCCTTATCAAGAAACCTGCTAAACATAGCTTCAACTGGTACTTCAATTGGACTCTTGGTTGGCTTGGAATCGCGTTCAGTTTAGCGTTTTCATTTGGCGGCATTTGGAGCATGGTTAACAGCGGACTTAAGCTGAAATTCTTCAAACCTAACTAATGACGGATTATGTTTATTCGAATAAGTTGTCGAATGTTATTTGTATACGTAATCTGGTATATGTCGTTTTTCATAACGCTCGAATGTTTCTGATTTAAATTTTGCTTCAGTAAATTTGAATGTGAAAGTAAGTATTTTGCGGCGTCCTTTGTCGTAACTCCTAACAATCGTATGGGCGTGGGCTAACTACTTTATACTTCTTCAACCGTCTTCAACCGCTGTTCTTGCTAATTGTTCATTATATTGTTTCTGTATATAGATTTAAGCATATATTTCGTTGTGAAGGAATGACTTCAGGTTAATATTCGCATGTAATAGTGTAACATTCGTGGTTGGCTGTTAATGAAATTTTGCTTTTCAAAAAAAAAAAAAAATAAAAAGTCGTCATAATCACTCAGAGGTTCGGCCCTGACTTTATTGATGCCCTATGCGAAATAAAGAAGTATGCCCTAAGAAGTCAATCGACTACTTTTTATGAGTTTAAAAGCTAATAACTATACACGTCTCAAAATAGGAATATTTAATTATGCTTTATAAGCAAATCTAAGTTCTCCACACAAAATTACATTTACTAATACATACATATACATATACATATACATAAATACATATTACATATATAACACATATAAGTATCCCTTAACCCATTTGCAAGATTTGTTTATTGATAATTAGTTTCTTGGCTTGATTATAGCAAGCATCGGGTTAAGTTTCTGAGTAGTTAGCGTAAGCGTGTTCTCTTCTCCAACATCATCTTTTAGTCTCCACTCGAACTCCTGCACCATTCTTCCGATACCAATGCAAGCAAGCAACATTGCCTGCATTGCACCAGCACACACTCGTTTCCCTCCGCCAAACGCCATTGTTCTTTGAAGATCAATTGGCCCGTTTTCTGCAAGAAATCTATCCGGGTTCCACTCTTCTGGGTCCTCCCACACTTCCCTCTCCATGTTACACCCGTAAATGTTAATAGCAAGCTGCAAAAATAAATAAATAAACACCATTAGTGAATGACATAGAATATGGGAAATTGATCTGTGTTGATATTTGTTATATGTTGGATCTAAGAATGATATGGTTGGTATCACTGGTTAAAACTCAATAGAATTCTACTAGTTGCCTTATTTAAGTGGTATTACTCAAAAAAGTTTACACTGTCCACTTGTATCACTAGTTATAAAAGTCTAAAAAAATTCCACCGGATCACGTATTTTACTGGAAGCCCGTGCTATGAGTGATTACATGGTAAATCCTCCCCTGATCAAGGTTGGAAAAGTCGAGAGACGGGGACTTTAACACAACTAGTCGCTCAAGTTGGGGACGTTGACTAACATTGACTTCTAATAATACACACACACACACACACACACACACACATATATATATATATATATATATATATATATATATATATATATATATATATATATATATATGTGTGTGTGTGTGTGTTACAAAAATATTTCAGATAAAAATATTTCAAACGTAAGGATAAGGCACAATATATGAGTATAAAATATACTACTAAAAATTTTTTGACCTAACTTCGACCAACCTTGACTTTGACCAAGTTTGACAAACTCAGACCCGACTTATACGAGACGGGCTGTCACCAAACCGACTAGTCGGTCGAAACGGCTGTAGTTTACAATGCTGCCCATGACACATGAACTCGGGGACATGCATTGCGCGCAGAGTGTAGCCCTTAGCGATATGGATACAGCATGTTACTAAGGGGACAAACCTCGGTTCCAGCAGGAAGATGATACCCTCCAAGCTCTGTGTTCTCGTGCACGTATCTTAATGGGATTATGGAAACCGGACTATGCCGTCTCAATGTTTCATGAAAAACAGCTGCTAAGTACGGCATCTTGCACAATTTTTCCTCTGTGATCATCTCTGACCCACAAACAGTTTTTATTTCTTCGTATAAACAAGCCTGCTTCTGTGGGTTTTTTGCAAGTTCGTACATTGCCCATTCTGTGGTGATCATTGTAGTATCTGATGTTTCGATAATTGGTTCCCACAATGACATCACCAATTGTGTCTCTGTCAATGGTTGTGCCTCCGATAGTAAGTAATCAATGAAGCTGTTCAGATTCTGTTTTTTTTTTTTAAGTGAAAAAGAAATCAAAAGTTAAAATCAAGGTCAGTGACGAATCCAAGATTAAAACTCAACGGTGTCTTGAAATTTTTTTTCACAACTAAATATAATACTTAAAAGGTTTTTTACCTCTACAAAACTAAAACTGTAAATCCTAAAAATATATGGGGTCATTTAGTAAAATTTAGCGGTGTCAAGTACAATTTGAGGAGTATTTTGTAAAAAAAATCCAAACTAAAAGGGTCGCGGGACCCGCTCCTCATTAACTAGCCTCGCCACTGATCAAGGTTGGAAAACTTGCGAGACGGAGATGAGTCAGTCGAGACTTTATAAGTACTAGTCGGTCGAGTTGGAGTCGAGTCAGGGTCAAGTCGTACGTTGACTAACGTTGACTTTTTAGTGTAGTAATAAATATATCTAACATTATTACACATAAATATAATATTTTAAACATATGTATAGGGCACAAAATTTCAGTAAAAAAAATATTAAAATTTTGACTGGCTTTGACGTGACTTTTTAGTGTTGACCAACTAAATAAACGTTTTTGAGCAAGACGGGACAGGCTAGTCACCATTCACCAAACCAACTAGTCGGCCTAGACGACTACCGTTTACAATACTGGTTAATTAGAATAAAGATTTGATTCATAGTTATGTGAATTCTGAACTAGTACACATGCTTTACCTCCCCGGATTCTATGCGCTTTTTGTGCTGTTGAATCAATGCCTTCATCACAGCCTCTCTTCTGATATACATTTGTCTAATTTTGTTTTCGAAGCCGTTGTTAGGGATCCATTGCAGATACGGAAAAAAGTCTCTCCAGTCAAATTCAATGGCACCCATCATCGGGTCAATAACTAAAACTTGAAACACCTCATCTCGTGTCATGGTGATTCCTAGATCACCCACGTAAATACTCTCGATATCCTTCCCGAACGTCTGAAAAATCATGAAATTTGTTTGTTAATTCATTCATGCAACCAAAGGGCTTTTGGCCCAGCGGTATCAAGGAAACTCATCAACCTTGACTCCTTGAGGTTGTGAGTTCGAGTCAGTGGCGAAGCCAGGATTTAAAATGAATGGTGTCATAATATCAATGTATCAAGTCTCAAAATTTTGATTCGCAAAATACGATTCGGTAAAGACAAAATTGCACCATTGGTTATTCATCTTTGTATTAAACGACACATGTAACCTTTATCTATTTTTTTTCCTCGTTAACCCTCATTATCAACTTTCTACACAAATGACCCCGTCACTAACTTCTGTTAGTTTACTAAATGTTTAGTTTCTTCACTAGCTAGGCACATATATATCTATGTTGTTGAAAGCGCCCATAATTGCTTCATCCTCAACATTAGCTAATGCCTCTCTTTCTATAGCACCAACAATACAACCGTTCAAGAATATATCATTCATTTTATTACAGTAAATATGATTTTATAAGCTTCATTGTCAAAAAATAGTTATGGAATATGACATTATATATTATTAATCTTAGTGAGGCGCTTATTTAAGTAATAAATAATTGAGCCTTATATATTAAGCAAATTTAGTTGTATGTTTCACCTACTTGATTAGCAATCCATTTTTCACTTTTAATTAACCTCTGAATGAAATACGGAGTATGACATTATATATTTCTTATTACTCTTATTATTATTTTAGTGGGGTTTATCGAATGGATAAGGGGGATTAAGCGGAACAGAACCAATACTTCTACCCTATTAATTCTATATACTATATGCTCTCTCATGAAATTCATTGGTGTCAACTGACACCACTCTAATACATGTGGCTCCGCCACTGGTTCGAGTCCCGTATGGACAAAAAGGGTGCGTGTGTGTTTGTTGTTCAAAAAATATATTTATAATAATAAAAAAATCATGCACAATTGTGGTTTGCATATAGGCTAACAAGAACTCACTTGTTTAAATGCTAATGAAAATAGTTCAGAAACAAAAATCTTTCTAAGGTTTACTGCTTCTTGAGAAGAATTAGGTGCCAAGGCATGCAGTTGGTTCGATACATTATCCGCCATTGCGTCTCTAAGGGCACGATGTTTCTTCTGTTAACATTATTTATTAGTTAAAATAAATACCCGAACGGGCTAAATAAAGGTTTTTTTTTTATTTTTTTTTTTTGGGTCGTAATGAAGACTAACCTGAGCTCCTGGTCCGAGGATACTAGTGATTATGTTTTTTTTAACAGTCTTGTGATAGTCGTTATAATCACTCATTGCGACCATGGTTTTATCAGCAGTAAGGATCTTTAACGCCTTTGAAAGGTTTCTTGTTGAAATAGAGTCGAATCTGGTCACAAAAGCCTATGATATCGCATGATCGATGTCATTACAACAATGATTAAGGAATGAACTAAAAATAAATAAATTTAACTTGTTATAAATACAGATTTATTAAAAAAGATACCTCTTTAGCAAGTTGATTGGAGTTAACTACAACCATTGAGGTAGCTCCAGTTTTAATGGAGTAAATAGGGCCATAAGTTTCTGCCCAGTTTGCAAAAGTCTTGTATGGTTTCTTCTCCTTCAGTTGATGCAAATTTCCCAATATTGGCAACCCTGGTACCTCTGCAATTTACATAAATACTCATCATCATAGTTGAATTTATTTAGTCGAAAGCCACATGTCATTTCTATGAGATTACGTTATGTTTTCCTAACATATGATGTGCCACAAGCAAACGAAAGAACATTATCTTTATAATTTTACTTACTGATGTGTCTGGTAGTATTCAAGATACCGATCACACGATTCGAGCATTGCCAATGGCATTGTCTAGCCAAAGGCTAACCAATCTTTGGCTTCCCCATCATTTTCTTTGGTGAGGGTGTTATGTTTTATAGATTGTACATTGTGTATCATTAATTGTAAATTGATAATTTACAATTAAGTGCTGTTGTACGTTGTAGTATGATTTATAACTTGATACTTTTTGGTAGTTACATATGATTATTTTCGTTAGGTTGCTTTTGTTTTTTCGTTTCGTTTGTTTTTGAGCCTTGATGCCTTTGTGTTGTATCTGTTCGAGTTTTTTTATATAGTAATTGTTTTTCGGCTAAAAAAACCTATGATTATTTTCTAATTTTGTTTCTGCATATTGACACATGCCGTGTTATAAAACTATATAAAAGTTCCCGTGGCCGTCGTCTAAACCTAGAAGACGTAATAGAATTCTGGGAAAATATTCTATATTTTTTTGACACTTGGTTCCTTCATCTTAAGTAAAGTTCAGTTGACTTTTTTATTCGAAAGTGATGACTAGATTTTTTTTTTTTTTTTTTTCCTCCGAGTTCTACAGGTCTACAATCATGTGTATGGATCATTTATTTGGGTGTAAAAATCAATTCTCAAATTATTAAACAAGCCATAATTATGTTAACAATTTCATATTAAACTAAAATTACTCATTAAAAAAAATGCACATAGTACATACCAGGTACAGTAGGAAGATTATTAGGATTACCACCACCACCACGTTGTTGTTGAGAAAGAAAACTTTTTAGAAACAAAAGAGAAATGCCGCCGGCAACTACTACTGCCGGACCACCCATTGCTACCGCTGCCGATCCTACCGGTGCCACATCCATCCTTTTCTTATATTAAATTTATACTCCGTATTTTATATATGGAAGATGACAAATGAGATTGTATCTATGTTGAAAGATTGGTTGTATAAATAGAGAATATTGGCAGATACTTAATGAGAGTGTTAGTGATTGATTCTTTTATTAACTCTTGTCCGTTTGCTTTTTGGCATCTTACATAGACATATACTTTGGTGAGTTTTTATCTTATTTCTCCCTAATAATCTCTAATAAAACGTATTTCCCCATTTAAATAAGAAAATATCACATATACCCAAGGTTGTAAAAGTCGCGAGTCGGGGACGCAACGGTCGAGACCTAAAAAGGACGCGTCGGCCGAGTCGGGGGACGCGTCGGGGACGCATCGGTCGTTGACCAACGTTGACTTTATTAATAATTTCTTAAATATATATTTATATATGTATAAAATAGTTGATTTTGTACCATAAATTTCTTAAATAAGAACTTGAATTTAAATACAATCAAACTTCAAACTCAATGAATGTTACGGAGTGCATAATTAGTAAGGACACAGAGAAAAGAGCGGCCCTAAAAATGAAAATAAACCCTAATTTTAAAACATATCACATCTGGACGAAAATTTGACTGATTTTGGCCGTTTTTGACCAACTTTGACCGTCTTTGACCGAACTTTTAGCTTTGACCGTCTTTTGAGTCGTTTTCAGAAAAAACGGGACGGAGAACCCAAAAAAACGACGCATCGGCCGACGCCTCGGCCAAGTCGGCAGACTTTTACAACACTGCATATACCCTATTTAAACCCTTAAACTTATCACTTATATCCATCAGTATCAAATCAAACCTAAAAAACTCTAATAATGACCATCAAGCCCTCTCGCCCTCTCCGATCGTCAATCATTCCCGCCCTTTTTCTTTTCAACAACCCACGATTGCCTCCAGCAAGAAACTACATATGGTGGATAACTTCCAAAATCAATCATATTCATCCGATTTTATCTTCTATATCAAAGGCTTTTCAAGGTTAGAATCCCTATTTTTTATATAAAACTTGTTGATTTGTGTTGGAGTGATTACTAATTGATAAGGCTATTGTTTTGTATATATCCTGTATGGATTATGCAGCTTCCATAAAGTGGATTTAGTAGCAATTGGTCACATACTGTATAATTAGGGCTTTTGATATATTGTTGTTGTAGATAACTACGTGAATGAAATAAGTGCTCTAGCATTTAAATAATTAAATGATCAACATAAAGAAGCTATATATGATTTTGTTTTTAGTGCATCTTATTTATTATTTTTGATAACATAAAGTGACGAGTAAGAATATAATTTTGATCTAATTTAGACTTTTAATTAATTAAATAGACCATGAGAAACCTCATCTAATCTGTCTTGTTTAAAATTTATGCTGACTAAGTGTGTTCTTATGTTTAAGATGTATCAAGGTGATGTTGATGATTATTTGGAACCAAGATGGGAGACCATGACAGAATCACCTTTGATTGAGTATGTTTGTGCAACTTTTAAGAGCAACTATATATATATATATATATATATATATTTCTTTTGTAGAATTGTAATGCTATATGTCCATTTAAATTTCATTTATAGGTGTTAACGATAAGCTACCAACATAATAGCTTAGTTGTTGTAGTTAGTTAAATATTGTATTTATCCACTTATTGTAATCCTATGTATTATTATAAATACCAATCAATACACAAAACCACTGTGTGGATTCTTTATTCTCTCATGGTATCAGCCGCTATTACGATCCCATAACCCTAAATTCGACTCATTCTTCTCTAAACACTATCTTGATCTCTCTGCAATCATGGTGGCTAGTTCCTCAACATCCTCCGATGCAAATCTCTCCCTTAATACTATTCTTCACATGTTGACAATCAAATTGTCATCGACTAATTACCTCCTGTGGAAGCATCAAATTCTTCCATTGTTATCCTATCAAAAATTAAATGGGTACATTGATGGAACTAAACCGGTTCCTCCTTCTACTGTTACAACTGATAGTACCACTTCTGCTAATCCAGAATACCTTCAATGGCAGGAAGGTGATCATCGTACTCGCATAATCCTCCAGTCGTCTTTATCAGAAGAGTCAATGGCCGTTATTCTCGGTCTTACCACTGCTCGCGAAGTCTGGACTGCTCTCGATGAGTATTATAGTCATGATTTTGTAGAACAAATGCATACACTCCGGGATTCTTTACGCCAACTCCAAAAGGGTACACAATCTGTCTCGGCTTATGGTCAGAAATTCAACTCCATTTGTGATCAACTTGCAGCCATTGGGCATCCGATCAGCGATATTGACAAGAATCATTGGTTTTTGTGTGGTCTTGGTGGCTCCTTTGAAACCTTTTCCACCACTCAACGTGCTCTTACGCCTCGTCCTACGTTTCGTTAATTGTTTTCTCGTGCTGAAGGACACGAGCTTTTTTTGGCATCTGTCCAGAATGCTGTTCCACTTACTGCTGCTTTCATTACGCAGTCTTCATCTCCTGTTACTCGCGGAAATTCTCCTAGTTCTCGCGGTCGTGGACGTGGCAGAAATAATTACTCTCAAGGGCGTGGACGTGGTCGTGGCCAATCACGCTGTCAACTTTGTCGAAATAACGGTCACTATGCAAATCAATGTCCTGACTTAGCTACTTTTGCCCAACGCACTTCTTCCATTGATGCAAACTTAGCATGTGCGTTTCAAACAAGCTGCCACGTGACCAACAATGCTCCTGATTGGTATGTTGATTCTGGTGCCTCTGCTCACATGACATCTTCTTCATCTCATCTGGATTCTGCTACTCCGTATTCAGGTAATGAGCGTGTTACAGTGGGTAATGGTAACACTATACCTATTACTCATGTGGGCTCTTCTTCCCTTTCTAAGGATATTCATCTCCTTGATGTACTAGTTGTGCCTTATATTACTAAAAATTTATTGTCTATCAGTAAACTAACGTCGGATAATCCCGTTGATATTTTGATCTCTGACAAACAGTTTACGATTCAGAATCGCTACACAAAGGCATTACTAGCAACGGGTCGGCGTCTGGATGATCTTTATGTGCTTGAACGCGGTCAAAGGGCATTTATTTCCTGCCTTCATTCTCGCAAGTTAACCGGGTCTTATGAGCTTTGGCACAAACGTTTAGGACATCTTTCATTTGATATTATTTCTCGTTTAAATAAATTAGGCCAGTTATCGGTTACTTCTATATTACCGAAACCAGGCATTTGTTCGTCTTGTCAGCTTTCTAAAAGCAAACATTTATCTTTTAGTAATAATGAAAAACGTTCGTTGAATGTATTGGATTTGATTCATTGTGATTTGTGGGGTCCTGCACCCGTTACTTCAATATCTGGTTTTCGTTATTATGTTATATTCATTGATGATTTTTACAGGTTCACATGGTTCTACCCGCTCAAAGCAAAATCCGATTTCATAGTCGTGTTTTCTGCTTTCACGAGCTTTGTTCAAACTCAGTTTTCGACTAAAATCAAAGTGTTTCAGAGTGATGGTGGGACTGAATTTCTTAATGATCGTGTTCGTACCTTACTCACTCAAAATGGTACCCACCATCGTATCTCTTGTGCCTACACACCACAGCAAAATGGTCGGGCTGAACGAAAGCACCGCCATATTACTGAAACCGGGCTTGCTATCCTTAACAAATGGTCTCTCCATCAATTAGACGTGAAAAATGCTTTCTTAAACGGGAAACTTACTGAGAATGTCTTTATGGAGCAACCTCCGGGCTTTATTGACCCGCGTTTTCCGTCTCATGTTTGTAAACTACAGAAAGCGCTTTATGGATTGAAACAAGCACCTCGTGCTTGGTTTCAACGACTTAGTAGTTTCCTCACTCATCTTGGTTTTGTGTGCAGTCGTGCCGATCCTTCACTTTTTGTGTTTAAAAACGGGTCTTGTCTTCTCTACTTGCTCGTTTATGTCGACGATCTAATCTTAACGGGAAATGACAACATCGCTATTCGCAAATTTATTTCCCGATTCCACTCTGAATTTGCGATTAAGGACCTTGGGGCTCTCAATTACTTTCTCGGACTTGAAGTCACTTACACGGATACCGGGCTCTTCCTAAGTCAAGCCAAATATACACATGATGTGCTTACTCGTGCAAAATTGCTTGAGGTGAAACCTATTGCTACACCGATGGCTACTGCTCAGGTCTTTACTACGCATGGCACACCCTTCTCTGACCGCACTCTTTATCGCTCACTTGTTGGTGCCTTGCAGTATCTGACTATAACGCGTCCTAATATTTCGTATGCAGTAAATCAGGTTAGCCAGTTTCTTCAAGCACCTACAATTGATCATTTTCAGGCTGTTAAGCGCATTCTGAGATATGTAAAAGGCACTATTTCGTATGGTTTATCTTTTCATCATTCTCTTACGCCATCCGTACTTGGTTATTCGGATGCAGATTGGGCACGTTGCCTTGAGACACGTCGTTCCACTTACGGTTACTCAATATTTCTCGGTGGCAATCTTGTATCTTGGAGCGCTAAGAAGTAACCGACTGTTGCTCGTTCAAGTTGTGAATCAGAATACCGTGCCTTGGCACATACAGCTGCCGAGGTCATATGGATTACCTATCTTCTTCGAGAATTGTATGTTCTTCCTCCTGATCGTCCGACAATTCTTTGTGACAATAAAAGTGCTCTCTTTTTAACACAAAATCTGGTCTCTAATAAACGCTCCAAGCATATTGAAATTGATTACCATTTTGTTCGTGAACTTGTCGCTCCGGGAAAGCTATATACGAAGTTTGTGCCCACAACGCTTCAGCTCGCTGACATTTTCACTAAGAGCCTTCCTCGACCTTTATTCGAGTCATTCCGTACCAAGCTTCGAGTCAGTCCACCACCTGTCAGCTTGAGGGGGGTTGTTAACGATAAGCTACCAACATAATAGCTTAGTTGTTGTAGTTAGTTAAATATTGTATTTATCCACTTATTGTAATCCTATGTATTATTATAAATACCAATCAATACACAAAACCACTGTGTGGATTCTTTATTCTCTCAATAGGCAAGTAACATCCAAGTACAAATTGAAATTAAAATATGGAGGCTTTTTTCGATTGGCCAAAAACTCATCTAAGAGAAGATACTGTTTTGGATCTCAAAGAAGATAATTAGTTTTAGAAGAATAAAACTCATCTAAAAGAAGATACTTCTTTACCATCTAAAAGAAGATACTTCTTTACCATCAACTTGTGGGGTGCTGCACGAACCTATTGTCCTAATGAGCATGACAAACTACTAAAGGAAATCTTTGATGCACGAGAAGCAGCAATTACATATCTTAATCAGAACTATAAAAAGATATGGAGTCGGAGCAAGTTTGGCACAATATCTAAGTGTGACTACATTACTAATAATGTCTCCGAAGTTTTTAATTCTTGGATAGGTGACTTGCGTTCTCAACCAGTACTTCATCTACTAGATGCCATTAGAGAAAAATTCATGGTACGGTTTCATAAGAAAAGGAAACTAGTGGAAAAGTGGAATGACACGTTAGTTCCGATGGCTAGAAGTTATATTAACAATATCTCCAAAAAGTATATTGAGTTATAAAAATGTGTAAATGGAAATTTTTATGTATCTTGCTTAATTTGCCATTTTTTTTTGTAGAACTTGGGTGAATATGAGGTTCTTAGAAGTAGCGATAATCGAGCTCAAGTAAAATTCAAGGGCAGACGATGGGAGGTTGTATATATAGAGAAAGAATACAACAACTAGTGAAAGCGGGCGTGAATGAAGCAATAGCACTTCGAACATGTCACTCATTCAATAGTTGGTAATTCTTTCTCTATATATATTTGTCTTGGTGTCAGTTATGGTAACTTAATTAGTTGGTATAGGCCTAATTACTAAACCCTTACATGTACATGTAGAACTTTTGAAGAATTATCTATTCATTCATGTACTGTAGCAGTCATTGTGCATTGTACATTATGTCCCACTAAGTCTTTTGTATTATTGGTTTGGTAATAAGTGAAATCATTTGTTGCCAAAAAAGTTTTCTAATTTTTATCTTTTGTCATATACAGGAAGGAGAGGAGGATTTATTTTTATGCTCAAATAAAAGGAAAGAAAGGATGAATTCGTGCAGCACATGGAAATGGAATGAAAAGGATTTTTATTTTTGGTCTAAAATAATTTAGTTGTTAACTTTTGTTTGGAAATCGTGATGCACAATTTCATTAGTTTGTTATCTGCCAAAATATATGAAGGGCAAGATTGGAATTTTAATTATGATGAATTTGTTTTTATTGTTTTATTAATAAAATGGGAATATTTGAAATTTTACTCTTTACATGGATATATATGTAATTTTAACTCTTAACAGGGGGATATATGTTATTGACTCTACTTTGGTAAGAAAAAAAAACAAGTACGGAGTTTGTATCTTAAAAACATCCTAAGACAACTTCAAGTGCTCCCGTGATTACACCTCGTTGTCACCTCCAACGGGCCACTAATCGGCATCCGAGTACCAGTCAAAAATAACTTAAATAGCTTTAACTAGTAAGATTATGTAATGTTCGTATTCACGGTGAGTTTGTGGTCACAGTCAAACAGTTTCAGAGTTTTGTTTGGTTGATTTAACTAATTTCAAAATAATTTAAAAACTTAAATAAACAATTTTTTTAACGACGATACCGGTATTGATCATATACATGGCATTGTATGTGTGTTTTTATTTGCTAAAGGCTAAAAGCAGAATTATGCAGACTCTAAAGCTAAGATATGCAATATTCGCTGAAAATAAAGTGCAGCAGTTATGTTTCCGCGTTAATAAGGGACTGCGGTTTAATCCGCTGAGTTTCCGCAGATGGTTAGGTAATTCGCAGACCGCGGATATCTCGAATACTATAAATAGGGAGCTTGGCCTCTCATTTATGGGTGGTTGATTCTTTGTCATTTTTCCTAAGCCTTTGTGATTTCCACTTGTGATCTTGCCCAAGGGATTTTTACATCGTGCAAAGGTGAATTATGCTAATTAACAATCAAGACCGGGTCGGGGAGGTTGATCACTTGATAGTTAAAGTGAAAGACGATCATCAGGGTCCAAAATAATTATCAAACACTCCATCCTCCATCATAATCTTATTGCACTCAATCCGTAATTAAGCAACATCATTAATTAAGGATTGATCAGGCATCACCCAGAGGACTTAACCATCTTCACGATCATATGCCACCCACACACATGAAGAGGAAACTCAAATTACAACGATTAAATTAGCAATTGTAAATTAACAATCGTAATTAGCAATCAAAATGAAGTTTATGATTACAACGTGAATCCAATGTTGAAATTACAAAATATATTGAAAATAAAAATCACACAATTTATTAAAATTCAAAATTACACAATTTATTAAATTTCAAAATACAACAATTTATTAAACATACTACATACTGAAAATAAATTAAGCGTTTAAACTTCTAAATTTGGTGGAAGGCCCCAAATGTGTTCAGTGAGATCATTTCGAAGTTGGTTATGAATGTTTCTATCTCGTATTTCATGTTCTCTTACATCACGACTTCTAGATCGATTTCTTACATATTTAGGATTAGCTTCATTAGTCCTAAGTAATTCTTCCTCTAGCCATGAAATGTTGAAGCCATTATCCTCGACTATCATGTTGTGTAAGAGCACAAAACAATACAATATCCGCCTCAACTTGTTGACGGTGTGTGGTCGACCAGCCATTTGTAAAATATGGAATCTACCTTGAAGAATATCGAATGTTCTTTCGACATCTTTACATGCACTTTCTTGAAATCTTTTAAATTTTGTACGTGGCTCGTCGGTTGGGGTCGAATATGCCTTCATCAACGTTGACCAATATGGATAAATACAGTCCGCTAAATAATAACCATTTGTGTATTCATTTCCATTTATAGTAAATGGAGCAAATGGTGCATTTCCATTCTTAATGTCATCAAACAGCGAATATTGATTCAAAACATTAACATCGTTGTTTGCACATGCGACACCGAAGAATGCATGCCAAATCCATGTATCATATGAAGCAACTGCTTCAAAAACTATGGTCGGGTGTCCTTGATGACCAATAGTATATTGCCCTTTCCAAGCATTTGGACAATTCTTCCACTTCCAAAGCATGCAGTCAATGCTTCCAAGCATTCCCCTACACCCATGTTTTTCTTCGTGCGTGCTATACAAACGAGCTCTATCGCTACTCGTTGGTTTACTCAAATATTCATTAACATACAATTCTAAAACACATTTACAAAAGCTATTGAGACAGAGAATTGATGTACCTTCAACCATTTGTAAGTATTCGTCAAACATGTCCGCTATTGTACCGTAAGCCAATTGACGCATCGCGGATGTACATTTCTGTATCGTAGTAAAACCTTGTCGACCAAGAGCATCACTTTTTTGTTTAAAATATTTAAAATGAAGTGGTAATGGATCGACATCGTAATTGATTATATCATTCACGATACGCTTAAATAATCTACTACTCATTCTAAAACGTCTCTTGAATCTATTTTCAGGATAAACTGGATTCTCTTGGAAGTAGTGTTTGTATAGTTTTCACCTGCAAGTTCACGATCTCTATGAATGTAAATTCGAGATCGTGGAACACGTACATTGTTTTGCAGCCTCTTCAGCATCTAATTCTTCGGTCATTTCTCATAAAATCATCAATTCATCTTCATCATCCGAATCCCATATATCAAAAAGTTTAAACAAAGCTTTTGCCATTAAATTTTTTGTTAAGTATATAAGTGATATATTGAAGAAAGTGTATGAATAATTAAAATGGGAAGAGTGGTATATATATATATATATATATATATATATATATATATATATATATATATATATATATATATATATATATATATATATATATATATATATATATATATATATATATATATATATGATATGATATGATATGGCCGAAACGGACGGTTTTTATTTGCGCGGTATCGTCAGGCCGCGGCTCGCCAGGATCAGCCACTCGTGGGAGGAAGGTACTATTTTAAATTTATATTTAGCGGGGCCTAAATCTTACTACTCCTTATAAGTAAGGGAAGTATGACCTAGAGTCGTATTTTTGAGATATCAGTAGAATCGAACCTATATTTAAGCCTAAGATAGTTAGGGAGTAGTGAATATTTATTTTTGGACTTTCTAATTAATAAGGCAGATAAAGTAAATGCGATAAAATTCATAATTCAGATAAGGTTAAAGTGAGTGCATACTATGACTTCATCAGTTATTTTGCTGGGTTTATGGAATGCTGGCTCATGAATAGGCAGAGGCCTTGTATTCATTACACTGGTCCTAAACGCCCCTGTCATAAGACATGTCACTGGGTACTGCGTTAGGCTTGAAGATTCTGAATATACAGCAACGTCCCTTACCCCCGATGCCCGTGCAGTCTAACTACAGGCATACACGTTCAGACGGCTCATCCAATTGAGCGACTCGGTTGGGTGACGTATTAACATTCCGAAATGGTCTAAACTTTCTTAAGCATAATAGAATACATGGTTTACCATATCTGAGAGACGTGATGCGTTTCAATGCTTTCGTTAATGATTGGTAAAAGATAGTTAGGCCCTTAAAAAGAGTTCAACCATAAAGAACACCATGGCCAAGTCAAGCTGACTTCCATAAACATGTTCGGTTATCCTGACGGTCCAATCCTTTATGTGTCTAAACAAAACAGTTCCTTAATTAACTAAGAATCCCTCAAGCGGGGTGCAATGCTTGAGACCGCGTTATGGTGCAGTGTACTGGTCAACACTAACCGGGTTCCATTGTGATGACCTGGGAATTTCCGATCAAATTTAAACTTAATCTTTATATGTTTCGACACGATAAGCAAAGTCTGTAATGTTGAGACTCAAAATTTTTAGAACTGTGTTCATGTATTCTGTTACCCTTCGACTATTCCCGACGATTCACGAACAACGTTGTATATATATATATATATATATATATATATATATATATATATATATAGTATAAGGTATATAAATGGATCAATTATAATTTGCCAATGTTATCAAAATATTAAAGGTATAGTGTATACTTTGTGGTTAATTGTTTAATATATATAAGTAATTATCTGCTTAACATTTAAAACATAATTGTATATATATATATACGTGTATATAAATATGAATCTATATATGGTTTGTAGTAAAAATTATACTGTAATATATAAAATATATAAACATTAAACATTCAATGAAAGATATCACATAATATAATTATTAAATATTACACAATTAATGATATGTATTATCAATATATTAAATAATTGCAAGATAAGAATATAGTAGTTATAGTAACATTATTATTACATTCATTATTATTATTAATACTAATACTAATGTTAATGTTAATATAAATAATAATATCAATATTAAATGTAACATTATAAATAATATATAGATATGAAATTAAAAATAATTAATTTGTTATGTCATTATGACCAAGTTATTATTGTTATCATTCGTAATATTATTAATATAATATTAATATCATTATTATGATTATTACTTATTATTATCATTAATATAATTATTAATATTATCATTAAAATTACTATATTATCATTATGACAAAAAAGTATTGAAGCTAATATTGATATGGAACAACTTATTATTACTATTATTAATAATAATATTATTATTAAATATTATTAAAATTAATATTACTCTTATTATTAGGTATTAATTGAATATTATTATTATTAATATTATTATTATTATCTCTATTATTATTACTAAATTATTAATTGTACATTATTTACGAATCTATATTGGAACTGATATAATCAGATAGGAACAAAGAGTTGTTATCTATCAAAATCATCTAATTGTACGAATCCATTTAATCACTGTCTGTATTTTTTTATCTATTTTTTTATCGGAATAAATCCTCCTGAGTGGATTTCACGTCCTTATTGTCTGATTTCTGTTATCAATCGACCTCAAGTAATCACTTCATGTTTCTACATCAATTATCTATCACTTTATGTATAAACACACACTGCAAGGCGAATTAAAAAGAAGAAAATATTTAAAATAATTAAATCGTTCTCTGTTCTTCATACTTTTGGGTCAAAATTCGAATTCAAGTGTTATTTCAAAATTCACAAATGTAGAGTTGTTCTAAAACATGTCGTGAATGTTTATGTACAATCTCAGTTTCTAATTCTTCAAAACGAGAACGAATTTGGCGAGTCAAAGTTTGGGTTAAAAAAGTCAACTAATGTTCTTTGATTAAATTCAAATTTTCTGTTAAAACTCAAGGGAAATTGAAGATTGAGAAAGCTTAAAGGAGTGATTTAGAACACCTTTTATTTTATAACCATCTTCTAAACATGTCCAGATTTCGAAATCACCATTTGAGTTACTTGTTTTAATTTCAATCGAACAGATGCTGCTGTTCTTAAAATTTGTATCGTATCTGTTAATTTAAAAATCAACAATACACTTGTTTAGGTTTCAAATCCAGGTCGTAATTCAAACCTGTAAGCAATGTATGAATTTGTTTTGGTCTTTGTCGATTTGAGGTTGAAGAAGAAGAATTGCACAGAAAATAGTTTAAATATAAATGGGTGTCGAAATAATTCAGAGAAGCAGAATGGTTGGGATGGTTGGAGGGTGATGTTGGTGTTCGAGATGTCGGGGGTTCGAGTCCCTCATGGGGCAGTGTATTTTTTTTAGCCGAATTACTTGAAGGTAGCTTCACTTTATTTATTTATTTATTTATTATTATTATTATTATTATTATTATTATTATTATTATTATTATTATTATTATTATTATTATTATTATTATTATGTGTATTAATGAGTATTGTTATTTTTATGATTATTAATATTATGAATGTTAGAACTAAAATTATTATTACTAAAATTATAATTATAATTATAAGTATTAAAGACATTATTAGCATTAGTATATTTTTTTTATCATTTAAGTATTATTATTATTATTATTATTATCATTATTGATTAAGTATTATGGTATTATTCAATATTACCAATATTATTATTATTAACATGGTTACTAAAAGTTAGTATCACTAATATAGTTTATGAAAAATATCACTACTAATATTATTTTTAAGAAGTATTATTCTATAAGGAGTATTATTATAAATTATTAGTATTTTCGTAAATATTAACATTATTATCATTTTTAGAACCATTATTAGTAACATAAGTATATTAGTAATATTACTATCATTATTTTTATAACTTCTAGTATTAACTTAGTATAAATAGAATTACGATTTTTATAAACAAATATATATATATAGATAAAAAAGGTATTTAATACATATAACATCACAGAATTTATATTTTTTGTATACACAATGAATATATGAAACCTACATATATGATATTAATATAAAAAAATGATATAACTAATAAAGTTATAGTTCGATTACAATTATGTGTGTTAATACCTATATGAATGATACAGGTTCGTGAATCCGAGGCCAACCCTGCATTGTTCGATATAGTCATATGTATTTTTACTATAAAATACATTAGGTGAGTTTCATTTGCATTTTCACCCTTTACATTTTTGGGCTGAGAATACATGCACAATTTTTTATAAATGTTTTACGAAATAAATACAAGTACGTGAAACTGCATTCTATGGTTGAATTATCGAAATCGAATATGCCCTTATTATTAAGTCTGGTAATCTAAGAATTAGGGAACAGACACCCTAATTGACGCGAACTCTAAAGATAGATCTATCGGGACCAACAAGCCCCATCCAAAGTACCGGATGCTTTAGTACTTCGAAATTTATATCATGTCCGAAGGAGGATCCCGGAATGATGGGGATATTCTTATATGCATATTGTGAATGTCGGTTGCCAGGTGTTCAATCCATATGAATGATATTTTTGTCTCTATACATGGGACGTATGTTTATGAGAAATGGAAATATGAAATCTTGTGGTCTATTAAAATTATGAAATGATTATTTATGTTAAACTAATGAACTCACCAACCTTTTGGTTGACACTTGAAAGCATGTTTATTCTCAGGTATGAAAGAAATCTTCCGCTGTGCATTTGCTCATTTTAGAGATATTACTTGGAGTCATTCATGACATATTTCAAAAGACGTTGCATTCGAGTCATCGCGTTCATCAAGATTATTATTAAGTCAATTATAGTTAGATATATTATGAAATGGTATGCCTGTCGGCAACCTTTGATGTAATGAAAGATTGTCTTTTCAAAAACGAATGCAATGTTTGTAAAATGTATCATATAGAGGTCAAGTACCTCGCGATGTAATCAACTGTTGTGAATCCTTTATAATCGATATTGACTTCGTCCGGATGGATTAGGACGGGTCCTTTCAGTTGGTATCAAAGCGGTGGTATTAGCGAACCAGGTCTGCATTAGTGTGTCAAACTGATAAGTCATTAGGATGCTTTAGTGAGTCTGGACTTCGACCGTGTCTGCATGTCAAAAGTTTTGCTTATCATTTCGTGTCGAAAATTACCTACTTATCATCCTTAGGAAATTACCTGCTTATCATTCCTAGTCTAGACACGTTTTACTGCATTGACTGCATGAATAGTGTATAGACAAAATTCATATCTTAGCGTATCTGTTATTGTTACCTTTGCATGACAGCTTCCGTAGATTCCTCCGTAACTTATGGGATTTTAGTATTATATATGCATATATAAATTATGTATTGCAGGGTACTAATCTACATCATATAATCTATTTCTTATTGAAAATCCTTCATCTGATCGTACGAGATGAATCCCTTAACCAATTCGAGTCCCTCAGATTTCGATAGCCATTCTGATAGTTATCCCGACAGTTATTCCAACATGGATATTCACCTAAACTCCGAAAGCGGTGTCACCAGAATGAATCAACCAATCAGCCATCCCCAATTCATCTGATGGTTTTGTAGTCGACTTAATCAATGGAGACGCGAAAACGGAGATCCTTTCCACTAACCGAATTGCCCTCTTAGCGAAGAACCTGAAGTACTTACAAGCGAACCTGTTCGTAACACCATTTTCTCTCTCATTTCCAGAGTATCTCACCACGACTATATCACAAGCCAGATTCAAAACCTTATTCATTCGCTCGTTCATACCGACAATCATCCCGGAGTAATAAAGTCAATGAGTTTTGTGCCCGAGTTGTAGCCTTGGAAAATATGGTGCAAAATGTACCAGCTTCAACAACATCAACGGCATCAACTGTACCACCAGCGACAACACAAACCATAACAACACACGCCTCAACATCTCATTCTGTACCTCGAGTATAATCATCGTTCTACGAATCGTTTTACATCATTTATCTTCCTTCGACATGGCGATTATGTAATCTCTAATGTTTTAGAGATTATATATTCTTGTTCTAACGGTAAATCAAATGAGTTTAATATCATATTGACTCATTAAATCCATGATTACATCTGAAGAAAATATATATGTATATATATTTTCTTAAAAATTGTAATTAAAAATTCTTTCGTACAAACTGTTAATGATGAAAATATTTTAACGGGTAGGTAATACCCGAGGAATATTTAGATTTCACATTAATAAGTTACACTGTACATTCTTCGAATTTGATTCAACGATCATTTACTATCCTATTTACAACCACCGATATACGTATCCGTTCACCAAAGAATAACTATTTTCATTCAAATTCAATTTCATATTTGGATTTTGATCTATCAGAATCCAACAAGTGGCATAATGAAGAAATAATGGACACAATAAAAATTGATTAGAAACAGACTAATTAACAATATGAAATTTTGTTAAGAAACCACGCTAACAAGATCCTAGCTAACTGTTCCTAGCTAACTGTTAATTCCGTATTACATTTTATTTATCTCAATTTATTTATCGCAATTTAATTATCGCAGTTTATTTATCGCAATTTATATTCTCGCAATTTTATTTATCGTCATTTAATTTCTGTTATTTATTTTACTCACTTTAAATATCGGGACACGTATACAAGGTTTTGACATATCATATCGACCCATCTATATATATTATTTGGAATAACCATAGACACTCTATATGCAATAATGCGGGAGTTAGCTATACAGGGTTGAGGTTGATTCTACAATAATATATATAGTTTGAGTTGTGATCGAGTCTGAGACGTATACGGGTCACGACACGTATTAATTAATTCAAATATTATATATTAAAATATATATGAATTATTGGACTGTTAATCGTGGACTATCGACTGTGGACTAATAACATTGGACAATTAAAATGAATTAAAATATTGATTATAACATATGAAACTAAACATTTCTTCAAGTTGCCACTTGATCTCATCTAAAACCTCATTTGTATCTTGACGATTACAATCTGCGTCCAAACCTTTTGTAATTCTTGAAAACACCTCAATCGAGAGGATGAACCAACCGCATTTCATCTACGGAAGAAAAGATTGATGCATATAACTTTTCACATGAGAAACTCTCGGCAACTGAGTAAACGTTTAAAACGTAGCTATGCTAATTTCTTAGTGTTATTATTACCCAAAATAACTTTGCAATCCCTTTCCAAATTAGCAAATTTTGTCACATCTCCAGCAAGTCAACTTTGACTTTTCGTTCGAAACAACCTTATTATAATTTTGATTTATATGTATACTCTTTTATTGTTATTGGGGAACCTTTTATTATATTCCACCATATTACCAGTAGATGTACCAGCAACCTCGTCGCTCCTTGGTTTAAATCTCTCCGACAAATCCCTAAATTTATCTATTGAAGTCTCATCATGCACTCATCCGTACCTTGTAACGAGAATTGCCGTACCAAATACCGAGAATCAGCAATCAGTATTTTGAAATCTCGCAGCGTGTCTATATCAACAGTTATATGTAAGCATATAACATTTATCTCTTAGAATTATGATCTTCCATTCTGAAATTCTAAAAAAAACACCCAGTCTACAAATCAATACCACAAATTCTGAAAAAGCTGAATACAGCAGCACAAACTGTACACGACCTTAACTGTCGAAAGTTTGATGATAAAGAATGGAGTATTGGAAACACTCAATATAAAATTTAGTACCGAAAAGCGGATTATGCGAAACTATGAAGGAAGCCGTGGACAAATCACAAAGAATAAGTTTGACTTCAAAGAATCTAAATGATTCTATTTCTGATGAAATCTTTAGCGAACGCCTTGCTTCTGAATCTAAACCCTTGTGGATAAGTCTTCTCTATCATCCTTCGATATTAGAAATTCCAAGATAACATCGTATCTTTCATTATAAATATCCTCAATATTTCTGAAGATATCTTCATAAATATTCTCGTCCGATATTAATTATCTCTTCGTGCTATCAGTGTTACATCATATAGAAACTGTTAGTTCTATATTCTGTAAACTTTCGAGTTTAAAATATGAATGTTATTGAAGTAATGTTGGGAACTGATGCATGAGTTAGTATAATATAATGACACTTGATCAACGTGATTATATTACAGTAAGTCATGCTGAGTTTCTAAATGGGACATGATGATTCACAGATTATAACGCCATCATGTGCCATGTTACACGACTCTTACATTTTATCTGATATATAAACATATCAAGAACATATTTTCTTGATAGTTCTATCTTTCCCGGATATTCTGGTAAATTGACGAATCAAGATCGTGCTATTACCATTTCTTTCTTAGAGCATTAACTATGTTCATTTCGAAATTCATATCTATGAATTCTGGACCGTTGCTCGCTTTACTAGAGGTCGAGAGGATAATAAAAAGGCAAAGAGATCCAAAATATAAGAGAAAATATAAAGCCAAATGACAACACCGAAATTACAAACCGTGGATATCAGTACGTATAGCAATATAAAGACACGGGAGGATTATAAATACAATAATCCCTAGAGCATAATAGAAATAAACAGATTCTTCAGGTGGGAGTTGGAAAAGAAGAACGATCATTGCGATAGTTAGAATAAGAACAAGGATCAGAACAGGGTTAAGCATTTTCATAAATCTTTTGAATTTGGGAATTGAGTATAAAAGTGGTGAAAACTAATGGAACGGAAAAGGTAAATTTATAAAGGAAATATCAGACAGAGTAATCGAGGTAGATCACCGTATTTAATTATAGAGATCTTAAATTCCTTACTCGCCGAATAATCAAATCTTTTAGATTTCGAAGATTTTCTTTAAATCCCTTGAATTCCGGAATTCAACCCTCTATGTCAAAAGTTAAGACGCACCTTATTTTCTAAATTCAATCACGACTACGTCAAAAGTTATGGAAAATCTCCATTTCTTCATATCGATCTTTTGTGATCACTTCATTCATACGCTTCGATTAATCAAATCATTTTATCCATATTACTCAATGATAATAAAACTCTATCTATCAACTCATATTCGTCATGAAAATATTTTTATTGTTAACCATGACCACCTCACTCAAATTTCGGGACGAAATTTCTTTAACGGGTAGGTACTGTGATGACCCGGGAATTTCCGATCAAATTTAAACTTAATCTTTATATGTTTCGACACGATAAGCAAAGTCTGTAATGTTGAGACTCAAAAATTTTAGAACTGTGTTCATGTATTCTGTTACCCTTCGACTATTCCCGACGATTCACGAACAACGTTGTATAAATAAAAATGTATATATATATATATATATAATTATATATGTAAATAATTATATTAAATATATTAATGAACTGCTAAGTAATTCAGTTTTTATGAAAGATAACTTTAAATAACTAAATCTTGATATTTCGAATATATATATATATATATATATATATATATATATATATATATATATAGTATAAGGTATATAAATGGATCAATTATAATTTGCTAATGTTATCAAAATATTAAAGGTATAGTGTATACTTTGAGGTTAATTGTTTAATATATATAAGTAATTATCTGCTTAACATTTAAAACATAATTGTATATATATATATATATACGTGTATATAAATATGAATCTATATATGGTTTGTAGTAAAAATTATACTGTAATATATAAAATATATAAACATTAAACATTCAATGAAAGATATCACATAATATAATTATTAAATATTACACAATTAATGATATGTATTATCAATATATTAAATAATTGCAAGATAAGAATATAGTAGTTATAGTAACATTATTATTACATTCATTATTATTATTATTAATACTAATACTAATGTTAATGTTAATATAAATAATAATATCAATATTAAATGTAACATTATAAATAATATATAGATATGAAATTAAAAACAATTAATTTGTTATGTCATTATGACCAAGTTATTATTGTTATCATTCGTAATATTATTAATATAATATTAATATCATTATTATGATTATTACTTATTATTATCATTAATATAATTATTAATATTATCATTAAAATTATTATATTATCATTATGACAAAAAAGTATTGAAGCTAATATTGATATGGAACAACTTATTATTACTATTATTAATAATAATATTATTATTAAATATTATTAAAATTAAAATTACTCTTATTATTAGGTATTAATTGAATATTATTATTATTAATATTATTATTATTATTATTATCTCTATTATTATTACTAAATTATTAATTGTACATTATTTACGAATCTATATTGGAACTGATATAATCAGATAGGAACAAAGAGTTGTTATCTATCAAAATCATCTAATTGTACGAATCCCTTCAATCACTGTCTGTATTTTTTTTATCTATTTTTTTATCGGAATAAATCCTCCTGAGTGGATTTCACGCCCTTATTGTCTGATATCTGTTATCAATCGACCTCAAGTAATCACTTCATGTTTCTACAGCAATTATCTATCACTTTATGTATAAACACACACTGCAAGGCGAATTAAAAAGAAGAAAATATTTAAAATAATTAAATCGTTCTCTGTTCTTCATACTTTTGGGCCAAAATTCGAATTCAAGTGTTATTTCAAAATTCACAAATGTAGAGTTGTTCTAAAACATGTCGTGAATGTTTATGTACAATCTCAGTTTCCAATTCTTCAAAACGAGAACGAATTTGGCGAGTCAAATTTTGGGTTAAAAAAGTCAACTAATGTTCTTTGATTAAATTCAAATTTTCTGTTAAAACTTAAGGGAAATTGAAGATTGAGAAAGCTTAAAGGAGTGATTTAGAACACCTTTTATTTTATAACCATCTCCTAAACATGTCCAGATTTCGAAATCACCATTTGAGTTACTTGTTTTAATTTCAATCGAACAGATGCTGCTGTTCTTAAAATTTGTATCGTATCTGTTAATTTAAAAATCAACAATACGATTGTTTAGGTTTCAAATCCAGTTCGTAATTCAAACCTGTAAGCAATGTATGAATTTGTTTTGGTCTTTGTCGATTTGAGGTTGAAGAAGAAGAATTGCACAGAAAATAGTTTAAATATAAATGGGTGTCGAAATAATTCAGAGAAGCAGAATGGTTGGGATGGTTGGAGGGTGATGTTGGTGTTCGAGATGTCGGGGGTTCGAGTCCCTCATGGGGCAGTGTATTTTTTTTAGCCGAATTACTTGAAGGTAGCTTCACTTTATTTATTATTATTATTATTATTATTATTATTATTATTATTATTATTATTATTATTATTATTATTATTATTATTATTATTATTATTATTATGTGTATTAATGAGTATTGTTATTTTTATGATTATTAATATTATGAATGTTAGAACTAAAATTATTATTACTAAAATTATAATTATAATTATAAGTATTAAAGACATTATTAGCATTAGTATATTTTTTTTTTATCATTTAAGTATTATTATTATTATTATTATTATTATCATTATTGATTAAGTATTATGGTATTATTCCATATTACCAATATTATTATTATTAACAGGGTTACTAAAAGTTAGTATCACTAATATAGTTTATGAAAAATATCACTACTAATATTATTTTTAAGAAGTATTATTCTATAAGGAGTATTATTATAAATTATTAGTATTTTCGGAAATATTAACATTATTATCATTTTTAGAACCATTATTAGTAACATAAGTATATTAGTAATATTACTATCATTATTTTTATAACTTCTAGTATTAACTTAGTATAAATAGAATTACGATTTTTATAAACAAATATATATATATATATAGATAAAAAAGGTATTTAATACATATAACATCACAGAATTTATATTTTTTGTATACACAATGAATATATGAAACCTATATATATGATATTAATATAAAAAAATGATATAACTAATAAAGTTATAGTTCGATTACAATTATGTGTGTTAATACCTATATGAATGATATAGGTTCGTGAATCCGAGGCCAACCCTGCATTGTTCGATATAGTCATATGTATTTTTACTACAAAATACATTAGGTGAGTTTCATTTGCCTTTTTACCCTTTACATTTTTGGGCTGAGAATACATGCGCAATTTTTTATAAATGTTTTACGAAATAGATACAAGTACGTGAAACTGTATTCTATGGTTGAATTATCGAAATCGAATATGCCCTTATTATTAAGTCTGGTAATCTAAGAATTAGGGAACAGACACCCTAATTGACGCGAACTCTAAAGATAGATCTATCGGGCCCAACAAGCCCCATCCAAAGTACCGGATGCTTTAGTACTTCGAAATTTATATCATGTCCGAAGGAGGATCCCGGAATGATGGGGATATTCTTATATGCATATTGTGAATGTCGGTTACCAGGTGTTCAATCCATATGAATGATATTTTTGTCTCTATGCATGGGACGTATGTTTATGAGAAATGGAAATATGAAATCTTGTGGTCTATTAAAATTATGAAATGATTATTTATGTTAAACTAATGAACTCACCAACCTTTTGGTTGACACTTGAAAGCATGTTTATTCTCAGGTATGAAAGAAATCTTCCGCTGTGCATTTGCTCATTTTAGAGATATTACTTGGAGTCATTCATGACATATTTCAAAAGACGTTGCATTCGAGTCGTCGCGTTCATCAAGATTATTATTAAGTCAATTATAGTTAGATATATTATGAAATGGTATGTCTGCCGTCAAATTTTGATGTAATGAAAGATTGTCTTTTCAAAAACGAATGCAATGTTTGTAAAATGTATCATATAGAGGTCAAGTACCTCGCGATGTAATCAACTGTTGTGAATCGTTTATTGATAATGCTAAAAACGAACATATATTTCATAGCATTATCCCTCAAGAAAGACAAGCTTTTAGTTGCAATTGTTCTATTTACTAGTGATATTTGTTTAAATAATAAAAGGTGAAGACAAAAGACAGATGCGATGAATTGAAGACGCAAATGACCAAAAAGCTCAAAAGTACAAAGTACAATCAAAGTGGTTCAAATTATTGATGAGAAACGTCTCAAAATTACAAGAGTACAAGACACAAAACGCAAAGTACAAGATATTAAATTATACGAAAGGACGTTCGAAAATCCGGAACCGAGACATGATCCAACTTTCAACGTACAATGCAACGGATCGAAAATTATAAAATAATTATGTATATAAATATAATATAATATATAATTAATTATATAAATTATATATTTATATTATATTTATAATAAAAACCGTCGGCAGCCTTGGATTCCAAAAGTGTGAGCTGGAATCCACAGCTCCGCACTCGCGGAGCTTTGAAGACCAAAATGCACCGCACTCGCGGAGCACTCTCTGCCTATAAAAGAACATGCATTTCGACGATTTAAATATACCTTTTATATTTTATATATATTTTTCTTTCCCCATTTTTATGTATCAAGTATCACTCCAAATCGTAATCTCAATTTGTAATTTTAATTTTAAGTTAGTGATAATAATAAGGATCGATTAGTCGAATGTTTTAAGGTTTTGTAAGTCGAAACTCTGTCCGTGTACCACTACGCTAATAACACCCACTGTAAGTTATGTTTATGTTATTTTCATTAATATCTCGTAGCTAAGTTATTATTATGCTTATTTAATGCCGAAGTAATCATGATGTTGGGCTAAATACTAAAATTGGGTAATTGGGCTTTGTACCATAATTGGGGTTTGGACAAAAGAACGACACTTGTGAAAATTAGACTATGGGCTATTAATGGGCTTTATATTTGTTTAACTAAATGATAGTTTGTTAATTTTAATATAAAGATTTACAATTGGACGTCCCTATAAATAACCATATACACTCGATCGGACACGATGGGCGGGATATTTATATGTACGAATAATCGTTCATTTAACCGGACACGGGAATGGATTAATAGTCTATGGAATTATTAAAACAGGGGTGAAATTATGTACAAGGACACTTGGCATAATTGATAACAAAGTATTAAAACCTTGGATTACACGCAGTCGATATCCTGGTGTAATTATTAAACAAAGTATTAAGACCTTGTTACAGTTTAAGTACCCAATTAGTTGGAATATTTAACTTCGGGTATAAGGATAATTTGACGAGGACACTCGCACTTTATATTTATGACTGATGGACTGTTATGGACAAAAACCAGACGGACATATTGAATAATCCAGGACAAAGAACAATTAACCCACGGGAATAAACTAAAATCAACACGTCAAACATCATGATTACGGAAGTTTAAATAAGCATAATTCTTTTATTTCATATATAATTCCTTTATTTTCATATTTAATTGCACTTTTAATTATCGTACTCTTTAATTATCGCAAGTTTATTTTATCGCAATTTTATTTATCGAAATTTCATTATCGTTATTTATTTTACGCTTTAAATTAAGTCTTTTATTTATTATTTAATATTTTTACATTAGGTTTTAACTGCGACTAAAGTTATAAAAATCGACAAACCGGTCATTAAACGGTAAAAACCCCCCTTTATAATAATAATATTACTTATATATATTTGTATTTTTATAAGATTAAAACTAATATAGCGTTAAGCTTGTTTAAGTATATCCCTGTGGAACGAACAGGACTTACTAAAAACTACACTACTGTACGATTAGGTACACTGCCTATAAGTGTTGTAGCAAGGTTTAGGTATATCCATTCTATAAATAAATAAATATCTTGTGTAAAATTGTATCATATTTAATAGTATTTCCTAGTAAAATATAAGCTATTTCATATACGCCTCGCATAACATCAAGTATTTTTGGCGCTGCTGCCGGGGAACAACACTTAACGCCGAAGCGAGACGCTATTATAAAAAAAAGTAGTTTTTACGTTATTTTTGTAGAAATATATTTACATAAGTTTTAAATATCAAAAATATAAAAACATAAAAAAATATATATATATATATCTTTAAGTCTTTAAAAAAAAAGAAGGTATTTTTAGTTATAAAATACTCATAAGTGATTTTTATTTGTAATATAAGTTTTAGTTATATTATAAAACATTTTTTTAACAGAAAATTAAAAAACAAAACATAAAAAAAAAAAAACTGAACCTATAGAAATCGAACCCTTCTGAGCTGAAATTAAACCCTCCGCGACTCGCGGAGAATTTGAACTGGACCATACCGCACTCGCGGAGGTCCTCTGACAGGTCAAACCTGTCATAACCCGACCTTAACCATAAGGACGAATACAATAACATATGATTTCATCGCGAGGTATTGACCTCTATATGCGACATTTTTCAAAAACTGCATTCGTTTTTACAATACAAACCATAGCTTTTATTACAAATACAAGGTTTAAACAACATAATAATGATTATCGTTTAGCGATAATCTTAGACTTACAAACTTTACATGTGATAATAACAATACGACCTCCAACATATTTTACATTACAAATCCTCCGATATGCAGTTTTATTTTTGACACAAATATGCATACTCAAGATCTTGCTTAAATTCAAAATGTTGCAGCGGAAGCTTTTAGTTATCACCTGAGAATAAACATGCTTAAAACGTCAACATAAAGTTGGTGAGATATAGGTTTAATGTCGGCAGCGTTATAAATATAGACCACAAGATTTCATATATGAACGTTTTAATAAAAATATTCTAAGTTGTTGAGCACTTGATAACCATACTTAACATTTAATCAACGTCGCATATTCCCTTTATTATGAAATCTTACTACACCGTACCAAGTGTAGTCACCGAAACGAAGTACTGTGCAACCGTTGAATACTGGTCGTCCAGTCCGGTTGGGGTTGTCAGGCCCGATAGATCTATCAACAGGATTCGCGTTTACAATACCTCATGTAAATAATAGTTACCAAGTTACAAGGAAGTATGCTAGTGGTACAACTCAACGTAGAATATATATTTTTAATCACTTGTGTCCATAACGTAAATCATAAAATGCATGTATTCTCATCCCGAAATATTTAGAGTTTAAAAGTGGGACTATATACTCACTTTTGCCTTGAAGGTATTTATCACGACTTGGTCTCCGATAGATATCACGAACCTAACCATATATATAATATATCAACATATTTTCTTTTTAAGTAATCGTTATATATATATATATATATATATATATATATATATATATATATATATATATATATATATATATACTTTTAATACTTTTAATATTTTCTTAGTCCGTAGTTAGCAGTCCGATGTTAGTGGTCCACAATTAGTTGCTCAATAAAATAAATAAAGACCCCATCGTATTCGTATTGATCAGAATTAATCTTGACCCATGGTACCATGTTGTCAAATGACGTGTTGCGTACAATCATGAGGTCTTATGATTAATCTTCTCGTGTTGTTTACGGGTGGTCCTGAAATATATAAAATCAAATCATAAGTAAATATATATTAAATATCATATTAATTAGAAATATATGATTAATTTAATTTTTCTCCAAATATTTTCGTAGCTAAACTAGCTTCGCATACCCGATCTTGTTTTAGTCGTAGTTTCTTCATTACAACTCCATTTTTATTGGTTCAACTTGCCACTTCCTTGGATCGAGTCAAATTTTAAGAATATGAACTAAAAATACCTTAGGTTGTATTCAAAATCACAGGTTATAGGTCAAACTTTGGTGAAACTTATGAAAGTGATCATTTTCCATCACAAAAACAACATTTAATGATCATTTTTCTAAAAATACTTACACTTTGAGTTAAACCATGAAATTTTTATGTGTTAACATATTCATAAGAAATATCATTTTTCCAGAATATGAACTTCCTATTCAAAGCTTAAGATGGTTTTTAATTATCCAACCCAAAACAGCCCCCGATTGCACTCCGACGACGGAGATTCAGTTTTTAAGGTGTTCTTTGTAAAACCAAGTTATATCTTGTTAAGTTAGCATATTATTATGATATATTACAGGTCTTGAAGTGTTTTAAAAGTCAAGTTAGAAGGATCTATTTAGGTTGCGAACAAGTTTGTAATCATTCAAACTATGTTCTTGTTGTTAAAATTTTACAACACAAAATAATATAGCTATATAAATATGAATCGAATAAGGTTATGAACAAGGTTACTACCTCAATTTAATTGGATAAAGTTACTGTAAAAGATGAGAAAAATCTTAGAACCAAAAGAGTGGTGGAGTTGGATCAAAAGGTTGGAAGTAAACTTGTATTTTTGGAAGGATTATTGAAGTTTTCTTGTAAGGAATTTATTATGATGATTAAGGCTTGTTTTTGAAGCTAGATCTTCATGATTATTTGCTGAGATTGTGAAGAACACTTAAGGTTCCTAAGAGTGTGTTTTTGGTTAGAGAAAATGTGTAGTAAAAATGAAATTGGAATGGAGTATAAATGGTGGTGAAAAGATGTATAAATTTGTAATATTGTGCAAAAGTCTTGTGATATGCCAAATTGATTAATCATGCATGCTAAGATCCAAAATTGGCTAACTCATGGCTGCTAATAAAGTGATTGTGATGTGTATATACTAATAGTAAATACGTATAGGAGCTGGGTATGATACGAGTACATATACTCTAGGTATACATGTAGAAATTTTGAGGAAACGGAACGAGAATTCAAATATAGCTATCTTTTGTAAATATACTTATATTGTTTTATGTATATAAGCCCTTTAAAAGTGATTAAATACATATTTATACAATACTTGTATAAGTATTATAGGTTAAAGGTATATATGTCAAATATCGTTACGTATAGTTATCATTTTGAAAACTTAAGTTAGTAGTCTCAAAGTATACTTATAACTTATTGTTATTAGTACACAATAAGATGTTAAACCATTCTTATATCATGTTAAATATATATAAATACATATATATACACAAACGTATAATTATCGTTTGTTATATAGTTCGTGATATCATCGGTCAAATTGGACGGTCAAACGTTGTGTAAAACTTTTTAAAAAAACATAAATCTCAACAATTTAGATTACTTATCATGTTGGTAAGGTTTAATTTATGTAAATATTAATCTCATAGGTATAAAATGATCGGAAAAATCCGGGTCGTTACAGTACCTACCCGTTAAATAAATTTCGTCCCGAAATTTTAAAGTTGTACCTATTTTGCGTTCTCGGGAAACAAATGTGGGTACTTTTGTTTCATCTGATCCTCTCGTTCCTAAGTAAACTCGGGACCTCTTCGAGCATTCCAACGAACCTTAACGATTGGTATGTTGCTCTGCTTGAGCCGTTTAACTTCACGGTCCATGATTTCGACTGGTTCTTCTATGAATTGTAGTTTCTCATCGACTTGGATTTCTTCAAGAGGAATGGTGAGATCTTCCTTTGCAAGACATTTCTTGAGGTTTGAGACGTGAAATGAATTATGTACTTCGGTGAGTTGTTGTGGTAACTCGAGTCGATAAGCTACCGGTCCGATGCGTTCGATGATCTTGAACGGGCCTACATACCTTGGGTTCAGTTTACCCCTTTTACCGAAACGTATTACACCTTTCTAAGGTGACACCTTTAACATAACCATGTCACCGATCTGAAACTCTAATGGTTTCCTTCGGACATCGGCGTAGCTCTTTTGGCGACTACGGGCTGTTTTCAATCTCTCCTTGATTTGTACTATCTTCTCAGTCGTTTCGTGTATGATTTCGGGACCAGTTAATTGTCGATCTCCTACTTCATTCCAACAGATAGGGGATCTACACTTCCTTCCATACAGTGCTTCGAATGGTGCAGATTTAATGCTCGCATGATAACTGTTATTATACGAGAATTCTGCTAATGGTAGATATTTATCCCATCCGTTTCCAAAATCGATCACACATGCCCTGCGCATGTCTTCAAGAGTCTGAATTGTTCTTTCACTCTGCCCGTCAGTTTGTGGATGATATGCGGTGCTCATATCCAAACGAGTTCCCAGGGCCTCCTGTAGTGATTGCCAAAACTTTGATGTAAATCTACTATCACGATCGGATATAATGGAAATAGGTATTCCATGCCTTGAAACAATTTCCTTTATGTATAATCGTAATAGTTTCTCCATTCTATCTGTTTCCTTTATAGGAAAGAAATGTGCAGATTTGGTGAGACGATCAACTATTACCCAAATGGTGTCATAACCCCAGGCAGTCTTAGGTAACTTTGTGATGAAATCCATGGTAACACCATCCCATTTCTATTCTGGGATTTCTGGTTGTTGAAGTAACCCTGACGGCTTCTGGTGTTCTGCTTTGACTTTGGAACAAGTTAAACATTCCCCAACATATGTTGCAACATCTGTCTTTAAATTAGGCCACCAATAATGCGTCTTAAGATCTTGATACATCTTTCCAACTCCAGGATGTATCAAGTATCTTGTCTTATGTGCCTCGTTCAATATCAACTTCCTTAATCCACCCAACTTTGGTACCCAAATACGGTTTGCAAAATATCAAATTCCGTCTTCCCGTATAACGAGTTGTTTCCCATACTTCTTCATTATTTCATTTCCTATGTTTTCTTTAGTAAGAGCTTCTCGTTGAGCCTCTTTGATTTGTGAGTTGAGATTCATGCTAATTTTTTTGTTCTTCGCTCGTACTCGAATTGGTTCCCGTTCCTTTCTGCTTAGAGCGTCGGCCACTACATTCGCTTTCCCGGGATGATAGCGAATCTCACAATCATAGTCGTTTATCAGCTCGACCCACCTACGTTGCCTCATGTTCAGCTGTTTCTGATCAAAAATATGTTGAAGGCTTTTATGATTAGTAAACACAGTGCATTTAACCCCATATAAATAGTGTCTCCATATCTTCAATGCAAACACTACTGCTCCCAATTCTAAATCATGCGTCGTATAATTCCGCTCGTGAATCTTCAATTGTCGGGATGCGTATGCTATAACTTTCTTCCGTTGCATAAGGACGCAACCAAAACCCTATCGCGAAGCGTCACAATATATCTCAAAATCATCGTTCCCTTCAGGTAACGATAAAATAGGTGCTGTAGTCAACTTCTTCTTCAGTAATTGAAATGCATTCTCCTGCTCAGAAGTCCATTCGTACTTCTTCCCTTTTTGTGTTAACGCTGTTAATGGTTTAGCTATTCGGGAAAAATCTTGAATAAACCTTCTATAATAACTAGCTAAACCCAAAAATTGGCGTATCTGCGTTGGTGTCTTAGGAGTCTCCCATTTTTCAATGGCCTCAATTTTAGCTGGGTCAACCTGAATTCCTTTGCTACTAACAACATGGCCAAGAAATTGCACTTCTTTCAACCAAAACGCACACTTAGAAAATTTGGCGTATAATTGTTCTTTTCTTAACAATTCTAATACCAATCTTAAATGTTGTTCATGCTCTTGCTCTCTCTTGGAATAGATAAGAATATCGTCAATAAAAACGATAACAAACTTATCTAAATACGGACTACAAACTCGATTCATGAGGTCCATGAATACAGCTGGCGCATTCGTTAATCCAAACGGCATGACCAAAAATTCATAATGACCGTAGCGTGTCCGAAAAGCAGTTTTCGGAATATCTTCTTCTTTGACGCGTAGTTGATGATAGCCCGACCTTAGGTCGATTTTCGAGTACACACATGATCCTTGCAGTTGATCAAATAAGTCGTCAATTCTCGGTAGTGGATACCGATTCTTTATAGTTAACTTATTTAATTCACGATAATCTATACACATTCGGAAAGATCCGTCTTTCTTCTTGACGAATAAAATCGGAGCTCCCCATGGTGAAGTACTTGGTCGTATGAATCCACGGTCCAGTAATTCTTTTAACTGACTCTGAAGTTCTTTTAACTCAGATGGTGCAAGTCTATATGGAGCACGAGCCACTGGTGCAGCTCCTGGTACTAGATCTATTTGAAATTCTACAGATCTAAATGGAGGTAATCCCGGCAACTCTTCCGGAAAGACTTCAGGAAAATCTCTTGCCACAGGCACGCCAGTGATGCTCTTCACTTTTTCCTTCATTTCAACTTTATTAACATGTGCTAAGATAGCATAACACCCTTTCTTCAAGCACTTTTGAGCTTTCAAACAACTAATGAGTTTTAGCTTTGAGTTACCCTTCTCTCCATAAATCATTACT
The DNA here is from genome assembly GCF_046630445.1 of Rutidosis leptorrhynchoides. Classification (NCBI taxonomy): domain Eukaryota; kingdom Viridiplantae; phylum Streptophyta; class Magnoliopsida; order Asterales; family Asteraceae; genus Rutidosis; species Rutidosis leptorrhynchoides. Next base: position 81,473,073 of record NC_092341.1, on the reverse strand, counting down.
GGCGTTTTATCCTTACGAGGAATGCGAATTGCCTTCTTGGCGCACACAACTTTAGCTCCTATTTTGGACATCCAGTCCATGTCGACTATTACATTAAAACTTCCTAATTCTACGGGTATCAAATCAATCTTAAATGTTTCTCCGGCTAAATTTATTTTACAATCACGGCAAATTTTATCGGCTTTAATTAGTTTACCATTAGCTAACTCAATCATGTACTTAGCATCTAGAGGTAATGATGAACAATTCAATTTAGCGTGAAAGTCTCTACACACATAACTTCTATCAGTACCAGTATCAAATATAATAGATGCAGATAAGTTATTAATGGTAAATGTACCCGTAACAAGCTCCGGGTCTTCACACGCCTCTCTAGCATTAATAACAAATGCTCTTCCACGTGCAGATCCATTATTCTTCTCTGGATTCGGACACTGGCTCTTATAATGACCCTGTTTCCCACACCCATAACATGTAACAGTGGCCAAGGCAGTTCTATTTGCATTAGTGGCAGGAGTCTTGGTGCCATTTGTATTTGTAACAGGAATCCGACAATCTTCAGCAAGATGACCCCTTCGATTACAATTTTCGCACACCACATTACAATAACCAGAGTGATGTTTGTGGCATCTGTTACATAAATGATTTCGTCCTTTGTAACCTGAGTTCGAACCGCTACCCGCACCTTGCGTGGTTTCTTGTTTCTTGTTGGATTGTTGATGATTACCTTCCCACTTTCTTTTGTTTCCCGATGTCTTGACATCGGTGTTCTTATCTAGAATAATCTGGTCCATCAACTCATTCGCCATGGTGATAGCTTCATGAATAGTCTTGGGTTTGGATGCTGTAACATTTTCCTTGACCTTTTTAGGCAAACCGTCTTTATACAGTTCAATCTTCCGTTCTTCGGTTGGTACTAATTCGGGACATAGCAAAGCTAATTCCATGAATCGCTAATTGTAGTTGGTGATTTTAGTACCAACAACTTTCAGGCTTCGTAATTCAGCTTCCAACTTCCTAACCTCGTTCCTTGGACAATACTCGTTGATTAGCATTGTTTTGAATTCTTCCCAGGAAGTATCATAAGCTACATCTCCTCCTACGGCCTTCACATAGTTTTTCCACCACGTGAGTGCACTATCTTGTAAGGTGCACGATGCATACTTGGTCATGTCCTTCTCAATACAACCACTGATTTTAAACACAGACTCAATCTTTTCGATCCACCGGGTTAAACCGACTGGTCCTTCTGTTCCACTGAATGATGAGGGCTTGCAACCTTGAAAAGTTTTGTAAGTACATACCACACGAGGATTTGGGTTAACTGCAGCACCTCTCGCAGCCTCAACCCATAACATTCTGTCGTCCACTCGCTGATTGATGAGTTCCTCGATTTCTTATTCCGTCATTCGGTTCAATCGCGCCATAATCTTCAATAAAAATGGAAAAAAAATAATTATTCACATGGAATATTATAGATGTAGTATGTATTTACAGTACATCGTAGCTTATTAATAATATGAACCAGTTATTATTATAAAAGCCTTTTCTTCTTATTAGCGGTTTATAATTATATCTAGGGTAGTACCTACCCGTTAAAGTTCATACTTAATAGCTTAGTACAGAAATCAATTACTATCACCCAAATAATACTCAACCATGGAAAATTATTGCATTTCACACTTCACTATTTTACATATGCTTATCTTACATCAAACATTAAGAAAACCACACTAGTAATATTATACAAAACATTATATGATCCCATGGTTTAAAACAACAGCGCATCATTTAACCCAAAGCGTTTGTGTTCAAAGAAATCGCTTAAAGGTTATCCTGGTTGTCTCCCTGCGTTTTGGCTGAGGAACCGAAGAACTGGATGTCGGGATAGAACTAATAGGAATAGCGGGAATAGGGGTGGAAGTATCTGGTGGAGTTGGTGCCACAACATCCTCTCTAGACTCGGGATTTGGATTTTCCATTTCAGTAGCCTTTCGTTTCTTTCCTCGTTCGAACTCGTCTTTCGTAATTTCCTGTATTTCTTCCTCCTCAGGATCACTTTCCGGTTCCTCTTCAATTGATTCATTCGGAACTTGTGAGTCTTCCCCAAAGGTATCATTTTTATCATCGGATAGGTTAATGACTGGAACACCATCTGAAGATTCTGGTTCGGAGTCGCTGAATGTGATAACAAGTTCTAAGCCAGACATCTATCACATAACAACTAGCACGTTAGTACCACATAATATTTACATATTAATTTTTTTTAACCAACAAGGATAAGCAATAGTTTTCAAAATCAAACACGGTCAAAGTCCAGACTCACTAATGCATCCTAACAAACTCGATAAGACACACTAATGCAAATTTTATGGTTCTCTAAGACCAACGCTCTGATACCACATGTCATAACCCGACCTTAACCATAAGGACGAATACAATAACATATGATTTCATCGCGAGGTATTGACCTCTATATGCGACATTTTTCAAAAACTGCATTCGTTTTTACAATACAAACCATAGCTTTTATTACAAATACAAGGTTTAAACAACTTAATAATGATTATCGTTTAGCGATAATCTTAGACTTACAAACTTTACATGTGATAATAACAATACGACCTCCAACATATTTTACATTACAAATCCTCCGATATGCAGTTTTATTTTTGACACAAATATGCATACTCAAGATCTTGCTTAAATTCAACATGTTGCAGCGGAAGCTTTTAGTTATCACCTGAGAATAAACATGCTTAAAACGTCAACATAAAGTTGGTGAGATATAGGTTTAATGCCGGCAGCGTTATAAATATAGACTACAAGATTTCATATATAAACGTTTTAATAAAAATATTCTAAGTTGTTGAGCACTTGATAACCATACTTAACATTTAATTAACGTCGCATATTCCCTTTATTATGAAATCTTACTACACCGTACCAAGTGTAGTCACCAAAATGAAGTACTGTGCAACCGTTGAATACTGGTCGTCCAGTCCGGTTGGGGTTCTCAGGCCCGATAGATCTATCAACAGGATTCGCGTTTACAATACCTCATGTAAATAATAGTTACCAAGTTACAGGAAAGTATGCCAGTGGTACAACTCAACGTAGAATATATATTTTTAATCACTTGTGTCCATAACGCAAATCATAAAATGCATGTATTCTCATCCCGAAATATTTAGAGTTTAAAAGTGGGACTATATACTCACTTTTTCATTGAAGGTATTTATCACGACTTGGTCTCCGATAGATATCACGAACCTAACCATATATATAATATATCAACATATTTTCTTTTTAAGTAATCGTTACATATATATATATATATATATATATATATATATATATATATATATATATATATATATATATATGTACTTTTAATACTTTTAATATTTTCTTAGTCCGTAGTTAGCAGTCCGATGTTAGTGGTCCACAATTAGTTGCTCAATAAAATAAATAAAGACCCCATCGTATTCGTATTGATCAGAATTAATCTTGACCCATGGTACCATGTTGTCAAATGACGTGTTGCGTACAATCATGAGGTCTTATGATTAATCTTCTCGTGTTGTTTACAGGTGGTCCTGAAATATATAAAATCAAATCATAAGTAAATATATATGAAATATCATATTAATTAGAAATATATGATTAATTTAATTTTTCTCCAAATATTTTCGTAGCTAAACTAGCTTCGCATACCCGATCTTGTTTTAGTCGTAGTTTCTTCATTACAACTCCGTTTTTGTTGGTTCAACTTGCCACTTCCTTGGATCAAGTCAAATTTTAAGAATATGAACTGAAAATACCTTAGGTTTTATTCAAAATCACAGGTTATAGGTCAAACTTTGGTGAAACTTATGAAAGTGATCATTTTCCATCATAAAAACAACATTTAATGATCATTTTTCTAAAAATACTTACACTTTGAGTTAAACCCTGAAATTTTTATGTGTTAACATATTCATAAGAAATATCATTTTTCCAGAATATGAACTTTCAATTCAAAGCTTAAGATGGTTTTTAATTATCCAACCCAAAACAGCCCCCGGTTGCACTCCGACGACGTAGATTCAGTTTTTAAGGTGTTCTTTGTAAAACCAAGTTATATCTTGTTAAGTTAGCATATCATTATGATATATTACAGGTCTTGAAGTGTTTTAAAAGTCAAGTTAGAAGGATCTATTTAGTTTGCGAACAAGTTTGAAATCATTCAAACTATGTTCTTGTTGTTAAAATTTTACAACACAAAATAAGATAGCTATATATATATGAATCGAATAAGGTTATGAACAAGGTTACTACCTCAAGTTACTTGGATAAAGTTACTGTAAAAGATGAGAAAAATCTTAGAACCAAAAGAGTGGTGGAGTTGGATCAAAAGGTTGGAAGTAAACTTGTATTTTTGGAAGGATTATTGAAGTTTTCTTGTAAGGAATTTATTATGATAATTAAGGCTTGTTTTTGAAGCTAGATCTTCATAATTATTTGCTGAGATTGTGAAGAACACTTAAGGTTCCTAAGAGTGTGTTTTTGGTTAGAGAAAATGTGTAGTAAAAATGAAATTGGAATGGAGTATAAATGGTGGTGAAAAGATGTATAAATTTGTAATATTGTGCAAAAAGTCTTGTGATATGCCAAATTGATTAATCATGCATGCTAAGATCCAAAATTGGCTGACTCATGGCTACTAATAAAGTGATTGTGATGTGTATATACTAATAGTAAATACGTATAAGAGCTGGGTATGATACGAGTACATATACTCTAGGTATACATGTAGAAATTTTGAGGAAACGGAACGAGAATTCAAATATAGCTATCTTTTGTAAATATACTTATATTGTTTTATGTATATAAGCCCTTTAAAAGTGATTAAATACATATTTATACGATACTTGTATAAGTATTATAGGTTAAAGGTATATATGTCAAATATCGTTACGTATAGTTATCATTTTGAAAACTTAAGTTAGTAGTCTCAAAGTATACTTATAACTTATTGTTATTAGTACACAATAAGATGTTAAACCATTCTTAGATCATGTTAAATATATATAAATACATATATATACACAAACGTATAATTATCGTTTGTTATATAGTTCGTGATATCATCGGTCAAATTGGACGGTCAAACGTTGTGTAAAACTTTTTTTAAAAACATAAATCTCAACAATTTAGATTACTTATCATGTTGGTAAGGTTTAATTTATGTAAATATCAATCTCATAGGTATAAAATGATCGGAAAAATCCGGGTCGTTACAAAACCTGGTACTCATTTAATGCGAAATTAGGGTTTAATTATATTAATATTAATATTAATTAGGTTTTAATTTTAAATTAATTAGTTTTAGTTTTTATTTAATTTGTATTTTTAAGTTATATTAAGTTTTATTAAATATATAAAATTAATAGTTTTATATAAAAATAATATTTTTATAAAAATTGTACTTTTTATAACTTTTCGTATATTTTTTATATTTTGTATCTTTTTATTCGTTTTAGCATAATTTTTGTATTTTTCGCTCGTATTTAGATTTAAGTCATAGTTTTTTCCACAGTTATTTTTACTTCTAGATTTTTAGGCTTTGCCGTAAAATCCCTTAAGTGCTTTTTCTTTAGACTAAGATTTAGGTGCTTTAGAATTTTGCGACGCCTTTTTAAGTTTTAGTTCCTTTTTAAGTTATTGCCATTTGGGATATAGTATTTCTTTTAAGCTTTAATATTTTTAGACGCAACTTTTAATTTTTAGTTTTTAGTGCCTTTTTAAGTTTGGACGCGCTACTTTCTTATTTTTATTTTTCGACGCCTATTATTTTTCGCCTTTTTATTTTTTCGACGTTTTTCGACGCGCTCTTTTTCTTTCTTATTTCTCGCCATTCTAGTTTTTAGGACTTAGAATTTTCTCTATTTCTTATCTAATATTTCTTTAAATTTCAAACGAAAAATTGTTTTAAGTGGTTAAATTGATAGACATCAAAATTTTCTGATTCGTAGTAATAGTTGGATTTGTACGTGGACCGGGTTATTGGAGCCAAACAGTACTCAATTATATTGAGACCAAACGAATCCTGCCCCTCTGCTGCATCTTTTGGCTATTCGAAACGTGGGCAAAATCAGAAAAGTCTATTAATTGGATAACTTATATAATTTTTCTTTCTTTTTAAAAACTAATAGGATATTCAGTGAATGCATCGAGCAAAACGTTCACCACCTTTTGTACGTTCACCACCTGTAACTCAATCAAGACATCTAGCAAATATTTTCGTCGTTGATTTTTCTTTAGAATCGTCATCCAGTCGACCAAGTACTCTAATTCAAATTTCCGATAATCCATTTTTTGAACCCGACCTCACAATTGAGAATTCGGAGAATATTCAGGGACGATTTCGAGATCCTGAACCACTAATGTTTCCTCTGGAACCACCAATCATTCAAACAGAGATTGTTGAGGAACCAACCATTAAATCAGAATCCTCTAGTGATTCAGATTCAACAAATTCAATCATGGAGAATCTGGAACCTTTAAGTATGGAAGACCGAATGAGAGCTAAACGCACTGGCCAAGGTCACGCAATTACTCAACCAGACATTAATGCGCCAGATTATGAAATCAAAGGACAAATTCTACACATGGTAACTAATCAATGGCAATTTAGTGGTGCGCCGAAGGAAGATCCAAACGAACATCTTCGTACCTTTAATAGGATCTGCACTCTATTTAAAATAAGAGAAGTGGAGGATGAACAGATATATCTCATGTTATTTCCCTGGACTTTAAAAGGAGAAGCCAAAGATTGGTTGGAATCGTTACCTGAAGGGGCGATTGATACATGGGACGTTTTAGTTGAAAAATTTCTTAAACAATTCTTTCCGGCATCTAAAGCCGTAAGACTTCAAGGAGAAATTTTTACGTTCACACAGAAACCAAATGAAACTCTATATGAGGCATGGACCAGATTTGGAAAGTTATTGAGAGGATGTCCGCAACATGGTTTAGACACCTGTCAAATAGTACAAATATTCTACCAAGGATGCGACATCACTACAAGGAAAGACATAGACATAGCAGCTGGTGGTTCTATTATGAAGAAAACAGAAACTGATGCTTATAAAATTATTGATAACACTGCTTCCCACTCACATGAGTGGCACCAAGAAAAAGATATCATTAGATCATCTAAAGCAGCTAGAGCCGATTCTAGCCATGACTTAGATTCCATTTTCGCAAAGATAGATGCTGTCGAGAGACGAATGGAAAAGATGACTAAGGATATTCACTTAATACGAATTAGTTGCGAGCAGTGTGGAGGACCACATTTGACCAAAGATTGTCTCAGTATTGAACTAATAATGGAACAAAGAGAGAATGTTTCATACATAAACTAAAGGCTTGGAAATCATTATCAGAATAATTATCAACCGCCAAGACCAATTTACAATCAAAACCAGAATTATAATCGAAATGTTCCATACAACAACCAACAAGGTGTAGTGACCCGAACTTTTCCATGTTTATATATATTAATTGAGATTGATATTTACATGATTAAATGTTTCCAACATGTTAAGCAATCAAACTTGTTAAGACTTGATTAATTGAAATATGTTTCATATAGACAATTGACCACCCAAGTTGATCGGTGATTCACGAACGTTAAAACTTGTAAAAACTATATGATGACATATATATGGATATATATATATAGTTAACATGATACTATGATAAGAAAACATATCATAAAGTATATTAACAATGAACTACATATGTAAAAACAAGACTACTAACTTAATGATTTTTAAACGAGACATATATGTAACGATTATCGTTGTAAAGACATTTAATGTATATATATCATATTAAGAGATATTCATACATGATAATATCATGATAATATAATAATTTAAAATCTCATTTGATATTATAAACATTGGGTTAACAACATTTAACAAGATCGTTAACCTAAAGGTTTCAAAACAACACTTACATGTAACGACTAACGATGACTTAACGACTCAGTTAAAATGTATATACATGTAGTGTTTTAATATGTATTTATACACTTTTGAAAGACTTCAATACACTTATCAAAATACTTCTACTTAACAAAAATGCTTACAATTACATCCTCATTCAGTTTCATCAACAATTCTACTCGTATGCACCCGTATTCGTACTCGTACAATACACAGCTTTTAGATGTATGTACTATTGGTATATACACTCCAATGATCAGCTCTTAGCAGCCCATGTGAGTCACCTAACACATGTGGGAACCATCATTTGGCAACTAGCATGAAATATCTCATAAAATTACAAAAATATGAGTAATCATTCATGACTTATTTACATGAAAACAAAATTACATATCCTTTATATCTAATCCATACACCAACGACCAAAAACACCTACAAACACTTTCATTCTTCAATTTTCTTCATCTAATTGATCCCTCTCAAGTTCTATCTTCAAGTTCTAAGTGTTCTTCATAAATTCCAAAAGTTCTAGTTTCATAAAATCAAGAATACTTTCAAGTTTGCTAGCTCACTTCCAATCTTGTAAGGTGATCATCCAACCTCAAGAAATCTTTGTTTCTTACAGTAGGTTATCATTCTAATACAAGGTAATAATCATATTCAAACTTTGGTTCAATTTCTATAACTATAACAATCTTATTTCAAGTGATGATCTTACTTGAACTTGTTTTCGTGTCATGATTCTGCTTCAAGAACTTCGAGCCATCCAAGGATCCATTGAAGCTAGATCCATTTTTCTCTTTTCCAGTAGGTTTATCCAAGGAAATTAAGGTAGTAATAATGTTCATAACATCATTCGATTCATACATATAAAGCTATCTTATTCGAAGGTTTAAACTTGTAATCACTAGAACATAGTTTAGTTAATTCTAAACTTGTTCGCAAACAAAAGTTAATCCTTCTAACTTGACTTTTAAAATCAACTAAACACATGTTATATATCTATATGATATGCTAACTTAATGATTTAAACCTGGAAACACGAAAAACACCGTAAAACCGGATTTACGCCGTCGTAGTAACACCGCGGACTGTTTTGGGTTAGTTAATTAAAAACTATGATAAACTTTGATTTAAAAGTTGTTATTATGAGAAAATTATTTTTATTATGAACATGAAACTATATCCAAAAATTATGGTTAAACTCAAAGTGGAAGTATGTTTTCTAAAATGGTCATCTAGACGTCGTTCTTTCGACTGAAATGACTACCTTTACAAAAACGACTTGTAACTTATTTTTCCGACTATAAACCTATACTTTTTTTGTTTATATTCATAAAATAGAGTTCAATATGAAACCATAGCAATTTGATTCACTCAAAACGGATTTAAAATGAAGAAGTTATGGGTAAAACAAGATTGGATAATTTTTCTCATTTTAGCTACGTGAAAATTGGTAACAAATCTATTCCAACCATAACTTAATCAACTTGTATTGTATATTATGTAATCTTGAGATACCATAGACACGTATACAATGTTTCGACCTATCATGTCGACACATCTATATATATTTCGGAACAACCATAGACACTCTATATGTGAATGTTGGAGTTAGCTATACAGGGTTGAGGTTGATTCCAAAATATATATAGTTTGAGTTGTGATCAATACTGAGATACGTATACACTGGGTCGTGGATTGATTCAAGATAATATTTATCGATTTATTTCTGTACATCTAACTGTGGACAACTAGTTATAGGTTACTAACGAGGACAGCTGACTTAATAAACTTAAAACATCAAAATATATTAAAAGTGTTGTAAATATATTTTGAACATACTTTAATATATATATGTATATATTGTTATAGGTTCGTGAATCAACAGTGGCCAAGTCTTACTTCCCGACGAAGTAAAAATCTGTGAAAGTGAGTTATAGTCCCACTTTTAAAATCTAATATTTTTGGGATGAGAATACATGCAGGTTTTATAAATGATTTACAAAATAGACACAAGTACGTGAAACTACATTCTATGGTTGAATTATCGAAATCGAATATGCCCCTTTTTATTAAGTCTGGTAATCTAAGAATTAGGGAACAGACACCCTAATTGACGCGAATCCTAAAGATAGATCTATTGGGCCTAACAAACCCCATCTAAAGTACCGGATGCTTTAGTACTTCGAAATTTATATCATATCCGAAGGGTGTCCCGGAATGATGGGGATATTCTTATATATGCATCTTGTTATTGTCGGTTACCAGGTGTTCACCATATGAATGATTTTTATCTCTATGTATGGGATGTGTATTGAAATATGAAATCTTGTGGTCTATTGTTACGATTTGATATATATAGGTTAAACCTATAACTCACCAACATTTTTGTTGACGTTTAAAGCATGTTTATTCTCAGGTGAATATTAAGAGCTTCCGCTGTTGCATACTAAAATAAGGACAAGATTTGGAGTCCATGTTTGTATGATATTGTGTAAAAACTGCATTCAAGAAACTGATTTCGATGTAACATATTTGTATTGTAAACCATTATGTAATGGTCGTGTATAAACAGGATATTTTAGATTATCATTATTTGATAATCTACGTAAAGCTTTTTAAACCTTTATTTATGAAATAAAGGTTATGGTTTATTTTAAAAATGAATGCAGTCTTTGAAAAATGTCTCATATAGAGGTCAAAACCTCGCAACGAAATCAATTAATATGGAACGTTTTTAATCAATAAGAACGGGACATTTCAGTTGGTATCCGAGCTTTGGTCTTAGAGAACCAGAAAATTTGCATTAGTGTGTCTTATCGAGTTTGTTAGAATGCATTAGTGAGTCTGGACTTCGACCGTGTTTTCTTTAAAAATGATTGCTTAACATTTTTGTTGGAAACTATATATTTTTAACATATGAATATTATGTGATATATTAATCTCTTAACGTGTTTGATATTATGTGATAGATGTCTACCTCTAGAACAAGTCCCATTGACTCACCTAATAATAATGAAGAGTCAAATGTAAATTGGAATGATTTGTGGACTGATTCACAAGTTCCCGAAGAGGAACCGGAAGAAGAGTCGGAACCGGAAGAAGAATCGGAACCGGAAGAAGAATCGGAACCGGATGAAGAAATAGAACCGGTGGGGGAAATAATAAAACGGTTAAGTAAAAGAAAATCCTCAACCAACCGACCAAAGTTAATTATGGTCAATGGTGTTTCCGCCAAGGAAGCAAAATATTGGGAGGATTACCAATTCTCCGATGAATCGGATTCCGACGAGAATTCCGATGATGTTATAGAAATTACCCCAACTGAATTTAAAAAGGCAAAAGAAAATAATAAGGGAAAGGGCATAAAAATAGAGAAATCTAATTCCAACCCCGATGAACTTTATATGTATCGTCAACCCCAGAAGTCCTTAAGTTGTAACAATGACCCGGGAACCTCTAAACCACCAGGTTTTTCTAAACCAATGTGGACAACGACGGCTCGTATTAGGGGAACATCATATATCCCTAGAAACTTGGCAAAACGAACCAAAACCGAAGAAGAAGAAACGAGCGAGTCGGAATAAGATAGTTGTATTCGTGTGGTGTAATATATGTAATATAGTGTTCTTATGCTTTATGATATATGTAAAAATTGCTTGTATTAATAAGTATTTTTTTTATGAATCTAACTCTTGTCTATTTTACAGTTTAAAAACACAAAATGGATAGACAACCCAATATTTTAAGAGACCTACCCGGAGACATGATTGATGAAATCTTGTCTAGAGTCGGCCAGAATTCTTCAGCACAACTATTTAAGGCGAGATCAGTTTGTAAGACATTCGAAGAACGTTCCAAGAATGTCTTGGTTTATAAGAGACTTTCGTTTGAAAGATGGGGGATATCACATTGGGAAACCCATAAGTTACGATGTGTTTACTTTGACGCATATATTGCGGGGAACCCAAATGCTATTTTACGCAACGGGTTAAGAAATTATTTTGACTCAATATATCCGAATATTGGACTTCGTGATTTAGAAAAAGCGGCTAACATGCAACATAAAGAAGCATGTTATGCTTACGGATTAGTAATGTTCGCTTCTCACCAAAGTGAGAACAAGAACATCGGGCTACAACTATTAAACAAAACGTTTCCACAAGTGACGGAGTCGGTAATTGGGGTAAGAAATGAGGTTTTTAGATTATTACGGGACTGTTGGACATTACGTAACCCTCGTCCCTTTGATGACGTTACAACACGCTGTCTTATCAACGGCCATAACGGTTATGTTGCACAAGACCAAGGATGGGAAGTAGTCCTAGTAAAACCAGAATGCATGACTTGTTTCTGGACGTATGAATTACGTGTCTTTATTGCCTTTGCTGAACGACTTGTGTACTAGCTAGAATTGTCTTCACAACTATCTTGTATCAAAGTTATTGTGTGCTATATTTCATGCTTTATGTAAAATAAGCGGTATTGTAAGTTTGTAAAATATTGTATAAAAGTTTGAACGCGAAATATTATTATAATCAGTTTTTCATATAGAATTGTAGTAGTTGAATTGTATATTAGCTACTAAGTATGAACTTAACGGGTAGGTACTACCCGAATTTAAACTTATAAAACGCTAATATGAAGAAAAAGCTTTTATAAATGAGTTCATATTATGCTACGAAATACTATTAACTACTCTTAATATTCTGTATGATTAACTTGTTCCATTTAACTATTTTGAAGGAAATGGCACCGACTACTCGACACACCGTGAATATGAATGAAGAGGAATTCCGTACTTTTCTAGCCTCAAACATAGCCGCAGTACAGGCTGCGCTACATACCAACAATAACCTTGGATCTAGCAGTACAGGAAATCGTGTAGGATGCACCTACAAAGAATTCACTGCCTGCAAACCTTTGGAATTTGATGGAACCGAAGGACCGATCGGATTGAAACGGTGGACCGAGAAGGTTGAATCGGTGTTTGCCATAAGTAAGTGTACTGAAGAGGACAAAGTGAAGTACGCTACGCATACCTTCACAGGTTCTGCGTTAACATGGTGGATTACCTATCTAGAGCAAGTGGGACAAGATGATGCGTACGCACTACCGTGGTCAGCATTCAAGCACTTGATGAACGAGAAGTACCGTCCCAGAACCGAGGTCAATAAGCTCAAGACAGAACTTAGAGGGTTACGAACCCAAGGATTTGATATTACCACGTACGAAAGACGATTCACAGAATTGTGCCTATTGTGTCCGGGAGCATTCGAAGATGAGGAAGAGAAGATCGACGCGTTTGTGAAAGGATTACCGGAAAGAATCCAAGAAGATATAAGTTCACACGAGCCCGCCTCCATACAACATGCATGTAGAATGGCTCACAAACTAGTGAACCAGATTGAAGAAAGAATTAAAGAACAGACTGCTGAAGAGGCCAATGTGAAGCAAGTCAAAAGAAAGTGGGAGGAAAACGGTGATAAGAATCACCAATACAACAACAACAGCAATTACAACAATAATCGCAACAATTATCCCAACAATCGCAACATCAATCGCAACTACAACAAACGGCCCAACAACAACAACAACAACAGCAACTACAACAATCATCCCAACAACAATAATAACCGCAACAACAACAACAATCAGAAGCAGCTATGCCAAAGGTGTGAAAAGAATCACTCGGGGTTCTGCACCAAATTTTGCAACAAGTGTAAAAGAAATGGTCATAGCGCGGCGAAGTGTGAGGTCTACGGACCAGGGGTTAATAGAACGAAAGGAACAAATGGTGTCGGAACGAGTAATGGCGGAGCAAGTAGTGTCGGAGCAAGTTATGCCAATGTAGTTTGTTATAAATGTGGAAAACCAGGCCACATTATTAGAAATTGCCCGAACCAGGAGAACACGAATGGACAAGGCCGTGGAAGAGTTTTCAATATTAATGCGGTAGAGGCACAGGAAGACCCGGAGCTTGTTACGGGTACGTTTCTTATTGACAATAAATCTGCTTACGTTTTATTTGATTCGGGTGCGGATAGAAGCTATATGAGTAGAGATTTTTGTGCTAAATTAAGTTGTCCATTGACGCCTTTGGATAGTAAATTTTTACTCGAATTAGCAAATGGTAAATTAATTTCAGCAGATAATATATGTCGGAATCGAGAAATTAAACTGGTTAGCGAAACATTTAAGATTGATTTGATACCAGTAGAGTTAGGGAGTTTTGATGTGATAATCGGTATGGACTGGTTGAAAGAAGTGAAAGCGGAGATCGTTTGTTACAAAAATGCAATTCGCATTATACGAGAAAAAGGAAAACCCTTAATGGTGTACGGAGAAAAGGGCAACACGAAGCTACATCTTATTAGTAATTTGAAGGCACAAAAACTAATAATAAAAGGTTGCTATGCTGTTCTAGCACACGTCGAGAAAGTACAAACTGAAGAAAAGAGCATCAATGATGTTCCCATTGCAAAAGAATTTCCCGATGTATTTCCGAAAGAATTACCGGGATTACCCCCACATCGATCCGTTGAATTTCAAATAGATCTTGTACCAGGAGCTGCACCAATAGCTCGTGCTCCTTACAGACTCGCACCCAGCGAGATGAAAGAACTGCAAAGCCAATTACAAGAACTTTTAGAGCGTGGTTTCATTCGACCAAGCACATCACCGTGGGGAGCTCCTGTTTTGTTTGTCAAGAAGAAAGATGGTACATTCAGGTTGTGTATCGACTACCGAGAGTTGAACAAACTTACCATCAAGAACCGCTACCCACTACCGAGAATCGACGACTTATTTGATCAACTACAAGGCTCGTCTGTTTATTCAAAGATTGACTTACGTTCCGGGTATCATCAAATGCGGGTGAAAGAAGATGATATTCCAAAGACTGCTTTCAGAACACGTTACGGTCATTACGAGTTTATGGTCATGCCGTTTGGTTTAACTAATGCACCAGCTGTGTTCATGGACCTTATGAACCGAGTGTGTGGACCATACCTTGATAAGTTTGTCATTGTTTTCATTGATGACATACTTATTTACTCAAAGAATGACCAAGAACACGGTGAACATTTGAGAAAGGTGTTAGAAGTATTGAGGAAGGAAGAATTGTACGCTAAGTTTTCAAAGTGTGCATTTTGGTTGGAAGAAGTTCAATTCCTCGGTCACATAGTGAACAAAGAAGGTATTAAGGTGGATCCGACAAAGATAGAAACTGTTGAAAAGTGGGAAACCCCGAAAACTCCGAAACACATACGCCAGTTTTTAGGACTAGCTGGTTACTACAGAAGGTTCATCCAAGACTTTTCCAGAATAGCAAAACCCTTGACTGCATTAACGCATAAAGGGAAGAAATTTGAATGGAATGATGAACAAGAGAAAGCGTTTCAGTTATTGAAGAAAAATCTAACTACGGCACCTATATTGTCATTGCCTGAAGGGAATGATGATTTTGTGATTTATTGTGATGCATCAAAGCAAGGTCTCGGTTGTGTATTAATGCAACGAACGAAGGTGATTGCTTATGCGTCTAGACAATTGAAGATTCACGAACAAAATTATACGACGCATGATTTGGAATTAGGCGCGGTTGTTTTTGCATTAAAGACTTGGAGGCACTACTTATATGGGGTCAAAAGTATTATATATACCGACCACAAAAGTCTTCAACACATATTTAATCAGAAACAACTGAATATGAGGCAGCGTAGGTGGATTGAATTATTGAATGATTACGACTTTGAGATTCGTTACCACCCGGGGAAGGCAAATGTGGTAGCCGATGCCTTGAGCAGGAAGGACAGAGAACCCATTCGAGTAAAATCTATGAATATAATGATTCATAATAACATTACTACTCAAATAAAGGAGGCGCAACAAGGAGTTTTAAAAGAGGGAAATTTAAAGGATGAAATACCCAAAGGATCGGAGAAGCATCTTAATATTCGGGAAGACGGAACCCGGTATAGGGCTGAAAGGATTTGGGTACCAAAATTTGGAGATATGAGAGAAATGGTACTTAGAGAAGCTCATAAAACCAGATACTCAATACATCCTGGAACGGGGAAGATGTACAAGGATCTCAAGAAACATTTTTGGTGGCCGGGTATGAAAGCCGATGTTGCTAAATACGTAGGAGAATGTTTGACGTGTTCTAAGGTCAAAGCTGAGCATCAGAAACCATCAGGTCTACTTCAAAAACCCGAAATCCCGGAATGGAAATGGGAAAACATTACCATGGATTTCATCACTAAATTGCCAAGGACTGCAAGTGGTTTTGATACTATTTGGGTAATAGTTGATCGTCTCACCAAATCAGCACACTTCCTACCAATGAATGCCTAGATATGCTAAATTTCTGAAAGATCTAATCACAAATAGAAAGAAAATGGAAGAACTCTCGGCTGTTACTATGAATGCTAATTGTTCAGCAGTGCTGTTGAATAAGATACCAGAAAAACTATTTGATCCAGGAAGTTTCACAATGTGACGACCCGGGAATTTATGAACAAATTTAAACTTAAACTTCATCTGATCTCGACACGATAAGCAAAGTCCACAAAGTTGAATCTCAAAAATATTGAACTATAGATATGTGTTAGGATCCCGAAGTTGTATAGTGTTAATGTGAAAATAAGCTTAAATGAAGGTTCCTTAGAAGAGGGCTATATAAGGAACCTAAGTAGTCCTAATTAGATAGCCATTGCATTGTAACTGAGTTCTAGAAGCTGTGGAATGTAATTGTACCGATTCTCTCTAATACCGAGTCTCATTCCTATCTACCGAATCTCTCTTTATCTTATCATTTCTCTCAATCTCAACATGATCTGACCTATCATTTGGTATCAGAGCTTCCAGGAAGTGATTCTACATCACTATATCGATACAGAGATTGAAGATTACAGAATCTGATTACTCTCGGTATTTTGAATCACATTCGGTATCATCGAATTTGATAATCTGACGTTCAGATTCTTGTGATAAGTTCAGCAAAGGTGCATTAGGTATTTTAGAAAGAGTTTCGATCATCATTATAGCTTTTTAACTTCAATTATGGAGAATCAAGTTGATTTTTAGAGTTTGTGGCTAAAACTCTCGATATTGCTTAATTCAAGCTTGATTCTGGATTTTTGTGAAGATTTAAGGATTCAGTTGTGTTCGTGAGGTGTTAAATCACATTTCTGACGGTTCAATTTCTTCAATTCATTAAGTTTTGAAGATTTGATCAACACTCGGTATCGTAACTGTTATACCGAGTCTGCTTCATTACTTAAATTCATCTTAAGTGTTGCAGATTGTGGTGTGATTGTGATTCTATCACATTCGGTTTGATCATACGCAGCTAATTGGTGTAGTTTGAGAAAGGATTCTGTCATATTTCTAAGTTTTAAACTTAGACTCGGTATTGTCAACTGCTACAGTTGACATTCGGTATCCTATACTTTCGGTATCTTTGATATTTTGTGTGATACTAATGTGTTTCCTTGTGCAGCAAGGTTACAGAATCAAATTCAAAAGGATTGAATTGAGATTGAACTTCAAATTCTTACAGAATCTGACTACCGAATCATATACAGAATCTGAGTTTTTGTATCACTTAATTCATTGTTTTAAGTGGTTACAGGCTACAATTCTTATGGTTACCGAATCTATACTGAATCTGGGTGTGTCTCTTGTATTTCTGATCAGTTTCTTTTACAGAATCTGATATACAGAATCTTTACCGAATTTGCTACTTTACCAAATCTGCTACAGTACCGAATCTGTTACAGAATCTGACATTCTGATCAGATTGTTGTGATTTTTCATCTGAGATTTGTGTAATACAGAATCTTTACCGAATCTACCTCATTTTCAAGATGTCTACTCAAGATACTTTGATCATTGGATCAGATTCCCATCCTCCAGTGTTGTTTGATGGCAAGTACACTCAGTGGCTTCACCGTATCACTCAGTACATAGACTGTAAGGGTGAGAAAGCAAAGTACATTTGGGCTTCTCTGAGAGATGGTCCAGTTGTTGATTATCATCCGGATACTGGTATGCCAATTCCAGTCTATGAACTTTCTGGTGATAAGCGTGAGAGAGCTCAGGGTGACATAGAGGCAAAGAATATTGTTATGCAAGCTATCTCGTATGAATTGTTTGAAAATGTTGATAGCAACACAACAGCAAAAGATATATGGGATGAGATCAAACGACAGCAAGAAGGTTATGACATGTCAGATGTTACTAAATTGAATAAGGCTCTGGGATTCTATGAAGATTTCAAGCAGGAAACTGATGAACCACTCAAGGATACCTATCGTCATTTCAATGGTGTTCTCAATGAGTTGAAAAGGTGCAAGATCATAAAAGTAAATGCTGAAGTCAACATGAAGTTTCTCAAAAAGCTCAATGCTGATTGGATTCCTTATGGAACCATTGTTCAATCTACTAAAGAGATTGACAAGTTGATTATTCATGAGCTTGTTGGAGTTCTTATGCATTACCAACCTGAAGTGTCTAAACTTCAAGAAGGAAGGAAAGAGTCTTCTCTGGGTGATCCACTTGCCCTAATTGCTAAAAAGAAGAGCAAATCATTAACATCTTCCAAAGGTTTGTCCAAGAAAGTGCTTGTTGAAGAATTAACTGATTCAGAAGATTTGAATCTTTCTGATGTTGATGATTCTTACCTTGAATTAGTCAAGATGGCAGCCATGTTCACAAAAGCCTTGAACAAACACAAGTTTAAAGGCAAATCAAGCAATCAATGCAAAAACTCATCATCTTCCTCGTACTACAAGAAAGCTGATCAATCTAAACAATAACGTGTGGATGATTCCAAGAAGGAAGATTCAATTTGTTTCAATTGTGGCAAAGCTGGTCATTACTCTCGTGAGTGCAAGATGCCTAAGAAGAAGGACGCAGCTTACTACAAGAAGAAAATGTTGATGGCTAAGATTGTGGAAACTGGGGGAGAGCTAAACCGGTTGATGATACTTGGTTTAACTGGACTGACGATTCAGATTCAGAAGTGGAACATGCAAATGTTTGCAAGGTGACAAAGCTCATCAAAGCTAAAGAAGCAATGGAGAATTCTGACTCAACATCCGATGATGATGAGGTACAATCATCTGAAATCTCACCTGATTTTATCAAAATGCAAAATGACTTGATGAAGAATCTGGTCTCAAGGTCAAAAGAAGTCAAAGGCTTAAAATCTGAAAACAAGGTTTTAAAAGATAAAATCAAAATGAATGAGACCAGACCTTCCTCATCCAAATTGCAAACGGATGTGCAACAATTGACTCTCCAACGCAACTCTACGGAAACTGAGTTGGAAGATCTGAAAAAGACAATTCATCCAATTAAAGTTGAAAGAACTGATTATCGTTTAAAATCGGAACGACTTGCAGAAAAAGTTCAATTTTTAGAAAAAAATCTTTCTGATTTGAAAAACCAACATGAACCCACACTTTCAAAACTAAACAAGAAAATCATTCAATTGGAAAAACACCATAATTGAAAAGAACACTGAAATTTCTTTATTGTCAAAAGAATCTTTTCAAATGAAAGCACAACTTGCTCGATATGAGGAAAAAATCTATCGAACAGAGAAATCCAAAGCTATCATGGATATGGAACTTTCAAAACAAATGATTTTCATAAATAGACCAAAAACGATTCATGGTGAAAAGTGGGGGTTGGGTTATGAAGATCCAAAATTTTTGGAAAATGCTTCCAAAAAGATTCCAGGATTATATCATTATGATTATTTTCAAGCTAGTTTACCATCGCATTTTGTACATGCTTCTGATGCTGATTTTGATGATATTATTGAAAATCGTAAATCTAGGAAATACCATCAAATTAGCTTAATGTATGAAAAAATCAATGCTACGATAGGTAAATCGAATCCTGATTTCTTGAAAAATCTTGTTGAAACTGAAAAGAACATGCAACGTGAAGATTATGTGCCTAAGCGTAGACTGGTTTATATCCCAACACTCATGCTAGAGAAATACATTTTAATGCTTGAGAATGAAGTGTTTAACAAACCTAGTTCTAGCATTACTGCAATAGATGAGGTATTTGATGAACCAATTTTTGATGTGAAACCAATTCTACCAACTTTACCTGCATGTCCAGATGATGTTTTCCGTGAAGACCTAGCACATGAACTAACTGTCTTCTTTGAGACAGATTCTCTAGGTCAAAATTCTTTAGATGAAAAAGTAGAACCTCAGGATGAACCGAACATTGAACCTTTGATAGATTTTGAAAGTCAACTTCATCCTTTGCATGATTATTACTTGCATTTGTCTGCTGTACGTAATTTTAATCGTATAGTAGCTCAACTTGAACAGGAGAATATTGACTTGCAACTTAAGTGCCAATCATTTGAATAAATGCTTGCTTTGTGTGATAAATTGCCTTCACTGCCTAAGAAAGAATGTACTTATGCTTTTAAGGAGGGTGAAGTGATAGTTTCTGCTGAAGAATTATGTCTTGAGATTAAAAGCTTAAAACAAAAGATAATTCAAATGAAACAGGCTAATACACTTAAGCAAACGTCTAATGTTGCAACCAATGTGCTTGAATGTACTGATGGGATTACTAAGAAGGGGAAGGGAAAAACAACATCTAAGGATGTAAAACCCATTCTCCAAATTTGGCAATCATGGTTCGAAAGTTGTTTCTACAACTCAATATTTTGTTAAAAAGGTTCATTCTCCAAATGGTTCTGTGTTAACTGAAAGGATTCCTATGATTCCTATGTCAAAAACTTCAAAAGAGTCTTTTAAAGAAATTAGTTAAGTCCACAACACACACAAGTTCTAAACCTGATTTAAGTGAGTATGATGCAAAAGAACGTACAATCAAATTGGAAATTCTGCAAAATCAGTCATCTCATGTGTCAACTGAAAAGTTTGGACGTCTAACTAACAACGGTGTTTTTCATGTCACAGGTCATAATTCAAACTTGAATTACAAATCTGTATGGGTTCCTAAGTCCACGACTAAGAAAGTATCAACCAAACCAAAGCAAACTGCTAGTCGGCCTAGGAAATCCTCTCATGTTTTTCAATTTTCGTCTGTGAACAAAACATCTACTTGGAATAAATTGTGTGTTAAGACTTCTGATAACGATGTAAAGATTGATATTGCGTATGATGCTTCATGTAATGTGGTTTTAAATGATGTTTTATTGTCTAAACTGCATGATGCTTTACGTGATTATTTCATCATTGATCCAAAGTTTGTTGTTAATCCAAAGTTTATTGTTGGTACTAACCGCAAAGGACCCAAAAAACTTTGGGTACCTAAACTCTAGGAAATTCACATTTACAGGGTTTCGACGTCTGTGTTTGGTATATCGATTCCGGTTGTTCTCGACACATGACGGGCGATAAATCCTTGCTTGTCAAGTTCATTGACAAATTCCTAGGAACGGTTACATTCGGAAACGATGATATTGCAACAATAACGGGTTACGGAGATTTTGTGCAAAATGGCATAACAATCAAACGGGTTTCATATGTTGAGGGTTTGGGGTGCAGTTTATTTAGTGTGAGCCAATTCTGCGATGGAGATCTCCAAGTTCTGTTTGAACGTCGACAATGCTCGGTACAATCCACCGAAGGGAATGATCTTCTTGTTGGTAAACGTTGTGCTTCACTATATACTATTGACCTCAATGATGCACCATCACATGAAACTATGTATTTGGCCACTCGTTCTACCAAAGAAAATTCATTGTAATGGCATCATCGGATGTCACACCTGAATTACAAGGGTATCAATCGACTAGTCTTTAAAGATTTAGTTGATGGTATTCCAACCTTTCAATATGATAAGCATCATGTGTGTCCATCATGTGCGATGGGTAAGCTGAAACGGACTAATCATCCGCTTAATCAAAACCCCAGTACTTCATCGTCTTTGTAATTATTGCATATGGACTTATGTGGGCCCATACGTATTTCTAGCCTCAGTGGCAAGAAACATGTGCTTGTCATTGTTGATGACTATACCCGGTTTACATGGATTTTTCTTTTGCGAACTAAGTCAGAAACCCCCGCCATTATCATTGAATTCATTAAAGAGATTCAACGCTCTTTTAACAAACATGTTAAGAGCATCAGAACTGATAATGGGACGGAATTTAAGAATGACCCGCTTGATAGTTATTTAAAAGACCAAGGCATTGAACATTAGTTCTCTGCTGCTCGGACCCCCCAACAAAATGGAGTCGTCGAACGACGTAATCGTACGTTGTGCGAAGCAGCACGAACGATGCTTGCCTACTCCAAATTACCTCCAAAAATGTGGGGGGAGGCCATTTCAACTACATGCTATACCCAAAATCGTTGTATTGTAAACAAACATTTTGATAAAACTCCATATGAGTTATCATATCGTAGACGCCCAAATGTCAAATATTTTCGTGTTTTTGGTTGTATATGCTATGTGCTTAATGACTTTGACAGCCTCGGAAAGTTTGATCCTCATGGCGATCAGGCCATATTTCTTGGTTATTCCTTGAACAAAGTTGCTTATCGTGTTTATCATAAGCGGACAAAGATGATTAAAGAGAGCATCAACGTCAAGTTCGATGAATTTTTGGGAATGGCTTTTGAACAACTCAGTTCAAAAACCGATCCTAACCTGGCTACTACTTCTTCTGCGCAAAACTCAATTTTCTCGAAGAAGGGTGTTCCTACGGTTACTTCAGAGGAACTGGATATCTTGTTTGATAGTCTTTATACTCCTCAACGGGATTCAAATGTTCAAGCCGTACCGGTTACACCATCACAGTCAACTACTGTGGAGACTCTTCAAAGTCTTTTTGATGAAGATTCAACACCAACTGATTCACCTGTTGCTTCTTCATCCTCCCTCCAACCTCCTGTTACTGATAATCTTGACCTAATTCAAGATTCATCAGTTGATACAACTCCAGCTGTTTCTCCAGATACTCTATTGAATCCATTAGATAATGTTACATCAGATCAAGCGGATCAAGACTCAACATCAACAACGGTTGATGTTTCAATGGATACCACTGATGTACAACCTCTTCCACACACCCGATGGACTAAAAGTCATCCAATAGATCTTATTATTGGTGATGCATCTGCTCCAGTGTCAACTCGAAGGGCTACTCAGAATATGTGTCTATTCACAGCCTTTCTTAGTAATATTGAACCAACAACGGTTGCTCAAGCTTTACTAGATCCATACTGGGTAGTTGCAATGCAAGACGAGATCAATCAATTTGAACGATTGAAAGTATGGCGATTAGTTCCAAGACCAACGGGTCAACGACCAATAGGGGTAAAGTGGATTTTCAAGAACAAGAAAGATTCTGATGGAATTGTGGTTCTAAATAAGGTACGTCTTGTGGCCAAAGGATATCGACAACAAGAAGGCATTGATTATGATGAAACATTTGCTCCAGTTGCTAGAATTGAGGCAATTCGTCTTTTCCTCGCATTTGCTTCTCATATGAAGTTCACGGTGTTTCAAATGGATGTCAAAACTGCTTTTCTAAATGGTTATCTTCAAGAGGAAGTCTATGTTGATCAACCAGAGGGCTTTGTCAATCCCATTCATCCAAACCACGTCTACTACTTGGAGAAAGCTTTATATGGTCTGAAGCAAGCACAGCGTGCATGGTACGAGACCTTAACAAAGTATTTGCTGGACAATGGCTTCTCTCGTGCAACGATTGATACAACGCTATTTATCCTTAAAAACCACGGTCACATTCTCTTGGTTCAAATTTACGTTGATTATATTATTTTTGGTTCCACGTCCCTGGCCTTATGCAAAGAATTTGGTGACCTTATGGCCAACAAATTCGAAATGAGCATGCTTGACCAATTAACTTTCTTCTTAGGGTTACAAGTAAAACAATTACCAAATGGGATTTTTATCAGTCAAACTAAGTATATCAATGATATGCTAAAACGTTTTAAAATGACTGCTTTAAAACCAATGTCAACCCCAATGAGAACTTTACTGGATGCTGATACTAATGGGGAACCCTTTGATATTACGCTTTATCGAAGCATGGTTGGTTCCTTAATGTATCTGACTGCAAGTCGACCAGACATTACACTTGCCGTAACTGCCTGTGCTCGCTTTCAGTCCAACCCAAAGAAATCTCACTCCAAAGCGGTTGTTAGGATTTTTCAATACCTTAAAGGTACACCTAACCTTAGGATCTGGTATCCTCATGGATCCGATTTCAATCTCACTGCTTATACTGATGCGGATCATGGTGGTTGCCATGTTGATAGAAAAAGCACATCTGGATCAATTCAGATGTTGGGGAATAGGCTAGTTGGTTGGTCATCCAAAAAGCAGAACTGTGTGTCTGTATCAACAGCTGAGTCTGAGTACATTACTGTTGCTCACTGTTGTTCACAAGTTTTGTGGATGCAAACTCAACTCTTGGACTATGGCTTTAAGATTTCTCAGACCCCAATCTATTGTGATTCACAAAGTGCTATTGCAATAACAAGCAACCCGGTTCAGCATTCTAAAACTAAACACATAGATATTCGTTATCATTTCATTAAGGACCATGTAGAGAAAGGGGATGTAGAATTATACTTTGTGCCTACTAAAGTGCAATTAGCTGACATGTTCACTAAACCTTTAGATGAACTTAGGCTAAAATTCTTAATCAAAGAGATTGGCATGGTAGAGTATAGTGCTTGATATTCCTTAGATCTGTTGGGACTTATTTTTTGGGATCTTGTGTTTATGAGGAGTAGATACTTTCTAGGGGGAGCAACTAAGTTTCAGTGCTTTAGATAATTTTTCTTTAAGGGACTGCCTTTAGATTAATGATAACTTCCTAGGTACATTTGTTCAATGGTTACGCAAGGGGGTGGTAACTCATTGATATCCTATTTCAAGGGGGAGTTAATTCATTTTCTTGGGAACATAATCAAAATACTGATTTACTTTCTTGTATATCACATTTTGAGGGGGAGAAAAAGGGAGAAAATGAGAAAATTATTCAAAAATATTGTTTTTTCAAAAAGTGAATTAAAAATTTCTTTATTTTTATCTGAAATAATTCACTATGGCTTGTATACATCTCAGTATGCAACCCGTGTTAACAATTGGTATCACTGAAGATTTGTACTTTGTATAAAATTCAAAGCTCTTTTGAGTACAAATCTTATTTTGAAAAATTCATAAAAATTGGAAAGGATAAAATCCAAAAATATTTAAATTTTACTGAATAAATACTATTTTTAGCATTTTACCGAGTCTGACAACCAACTGCACAGATTCGGTAAGTTCAAAGTTTTCAAAAAAATTGTCTCAGAATTATTTTTCATGAAAAGATTAAAATGGATTTCAAGAGGAAAAATCAATTTGTCAAGATTTGGAGTTAAATTGTTAATGTTTTGAAAAATTGGACTGAATTCGGTATATTAGGCCCATTCTGTAAAGCCCATTCGGTATTTTACCTTCGGTATCTATAAAAGGAGAGTCAAAGTAAAACATTACTCTTACTGTTATTAATTACCTACCGAGTCTGTTGATTATACCGAATCTGCCTAATTCTACCGAGTCCGTCATTCTGTTTCTTCAAATTCTTGGTAATTGTTCATTTTAATCAATGTTTAAGATAATTATGTTTTTATCAACCAGAAAAGTTCAAAATAACTGGATTATGACCTTTAATTTTTGAAATCTTGTTGATTATACCGAGTCTGAGTCGAGTTTAATTAATCTTTGATTAAACTCAATTGATTTTGAAAATCAACATGAAATCTTGTCTAATCTGAGTTAAATTGACTGATCTATCATTTGACCGAGCCTGATTACATGTTTAATTGCTTATTTGATGGATTCTGTATCTACCGAATGTGTTCTTATCCTGATACCGAATTTGTTCATACAATTAACATGTTAATATGCTTATAATTGAATGGTTGATTGATCATGGTTGTGAAATTACATGATATATGATAGAATATGCATGTTTGAGTGACTTTCTGTTAATTGTTGAAGATATCGAATCTAGTTTTCCTTCTTGATACCGAGTCTGAAACTTGGTACCTTGAAAGTTTCTAATTTATATCTTCAAACACTTAACATGTTTATTCTATATTTTTCTGATATGAAAACTCAAGCTTATTTGGTTACAGAATCTAAAGTTTTCATAACTACCGAATCTGTTTGAATTGTGCTGAAATTGACTAAGTGTTATATAATTGACTTTGCATGATGATTTTGTACTAAGATGAATATCATATGAATGTCATGGTTGTCAATTATGTAGCGACCCGACAAAATCGTCATTGACGGCGCCGCTAACTTAGGTCCCGTTACGTGGTCGTAGTCCCTATATGAGACTCGTTTGACCAAAATTATGTCGCATTCATTTCAAATGCACAAAACTTACAAAGTTTAGTTTACCAAACGGTTCGACAACAAGTTTAAGTTTACAAAAGTTGTAAAGTATAAATGAAATAACTTGCGACATAATATAAGTTGAAAGTCACGGTTTGCTATAAATAGCGTAAGTATGTAAACAACATGTTTGAATCCGAAGGTGCTATCACTAGCGTATGCATGTATGTATGCTTGACCCCAAGCAAGAAATCAGAGTGTATGCATGTATGCTTAACTCCAAGCAAGTATGAGTGTACGCGGAAACATGTATCAAATACCCAAGTATGAACCTGAGAAACATATAGAAAACTGTCAACGAAAAACGTTGGTGAAATCATAGGTGTTTTAGTAAACGTTGTATTTGAACCACAAGATTTAGTATAAGATGATTATCAAAATCATTTGCATTCCAAAGTTGTTGTTTGTATCCCGGGCACCCAATTATCAAACTTAACTGTTTTGCACCCTTTGCGTAGTGTTAGAACATACACTAGACCCGAAAATATATTTCATCCGCTAACGGTAGCGAACCGTCCGAATGAGGCTCGTCAAGCCCATGTGATCACATAATATAAGTTCACGTTTACACCCTGCAAGTGTAACTAATGATAATTGAATTGAGGATTTTTGTTCAAACCCGTACGTGGAATGTTCGTTTCCATACTTGTGTTCAAAGTGTAAAAGTATGTAGTATAAAACCGTATATGTTTCTCATCCCATGATTTAAAGCATAAAAGTTGTATGAAAGATGGGACTATGATCTCACCTCGAGTGCACAAGTATAAAAGTACTTCACAAAGTAAACGTGTGCATGAATGTTGCTTAGCCTTGACCTAAACAAGTAAGTTGTATCAATTAACCGGTTACGACACAAGGTCGGGCGAAATGTGTTCAATTAGTCCTATGGCTCATTACGACTCGATTATATAGCATGTGAATCACGTTGTCAAGTTTCATGCAAGAATCAAGTATAAAATAAGATTAGAACGATTGTATAAGTGTTTTGTTAAGTTTGACTAAAAGTCAAACTTGGTCAAAGTCAACGAAAAAGTCAACACGTTCGGGTCGGATCCCGAACTATTTTTCTAAGGTTTTTAATCATATATAAGCATGTTAGAACAAGTTACATGTGAATCGGAGGTGCGTAGCGTAGCAAACATTTTCTAAATTTTGACCATGTAGGTCAGAACCCAAACACGGCTATTGCCGCGCCGCGGCCAGAGGTGTCGCTCCGCGACATTAGGCGTGGCCTGGTACCTGGTCAGTTTCAAAAGTTCAAGTCTTGATCCAAAATTCAATTTAGCACAAAACGCAAACCGTAAACACTTAGAATACGCATCTTATATCATTGGAAAGCTCTTTTGACAAGAAATACAATTAACTACCTTTCACAAGAAAAAACATCAATTACAATAACCGAAAACTCGTCAATTGATCAAGAATGGTTTATTTTCAAAGTTTCAAGTTCGTAAAACGTATTTTATGATTCGGGAATCCAATTTACACATACGATATGCCGTTTCGAAGGTAATTAAGCATACAATGCATCTAAACACTTACTAACAACATTAACAAGCATTCAACGCATCAAAAGTTCATTTCAAAGTCTATCAAACCCTAACCAAAATTCACAAAAATCAATAATCATGTGTTTGAAGTTTTCTTAATCAACCTACGCATTAAAACGAAGCTAGTGATACTAGTAACACAATTAAAACATGAACTTTAACAATTTAACAACATTAACTCATCCAAAATCAAAGATTAAGCACACCCATTTCAAGTTCATGCTAGTTACTCCAAAAACAACAAATCGAGCAAACCAAACATATATTCATGTTAGACTTGAGCCATAGATATTAACTAACACCATTTCAAGTATATAAAACGAATTTAGAGAAATCTAGTATTTTAGAAACGTTACCCAAATGAGATAAAGTTGGTACCAAAATGTAGAGGATGAAGAGAGGATCACGAATATGTAATTTGTTTTGTGATGAACTTCCTTGATTGAATTTAGATGATAAATCTTTGATGTTGGGGTTTGAAAGAAAATATGGAAGTAGCAAGAATGAGGGAGGTGGAATGGATGGAGGAGAAGTCCACTTTGACTATTTGACCTAGTCAAACTTTTGCCCACTTGGCAAGTTTAGTCCCTCAAGTTTCAAAGCGGGTGCGGGAATTAACCAAACGAATATTTTAAAAACGCTCGAGTAAACGAGTGATGTTATAATTAAATAATGGGAAAATTAAGAACGTTGGTCAACGAAAACTACGAATTTAAATAACGAAAGGTATTATTTAAAAAAAAAAAAGATAGTGTTAAAAATAAATTTAACGGAAAAATGCGGGATGTTACATTACCTACACCTTAAAAGAAATTTCGTCCCGAAATTTAGTTGGAAGTAGTAGTCATTGTTTCTTCCTCGAGATCTTGCGTTGTCGGTTCTACGAATAAGTGAAGGTACTCCCTAGGGTATTTCAACGAACTTTGACAGTCGGGGTTTTTACGTTGGTTTAAAGTTTGGTTTCACGATTTATAGTTTCAATCGGTCCTCCTATGAGGTGGAGTTTATCGTTGATAGTAAGTTCATCGAAGAGGATAACAAGTTCTTGTTTCGCAAGACACGCCTTTAAGTTTGATACGTAGAATTTAGGATGAACGGAGACTCGAATGAGTTGAAAAATCTAAACGGCTAGTAACGGGTCCAAAACGCCCCAGGATTTTAAAAGGACTAAAAATATCACGGATTTAGCTATCTACGTTTCCCGAAACGGATTGCACCTTCTCAAGGTGCGACTTTTAACGTTACGCGGTTGCCCACTTGGAATTTGAAATGTTTACGTCTAACATCGGTGTAGCTCTTTTGGCGAATACGGGCCGTCTTGAGCCCTTCTTGGAATTGAATAATTTTTCGGTTGTTTCATGAATGAGTTCGGGTCCGGTGGTTTGCTTGTCACCTACTTCGGCTCAACGATTAAGAAAACGATAATTGCGGCTATACGGGTCCTCGAAAAGTGTGGCGTTAATACTCGAATGAAAATTATTGTAGTAAGAGAATTCGGCTAAAGGCAACTACTTTTCTCAAGTAAATTGAAGTTGATAACGCAAATTCGTTTTATGGTTTCCAAGGTTTGAATCGTATGTTTGCTCGGTCCGTCGGGTTGTGGTTGATGTGTTGTACTCATGTTTAAACGTGGTCCCGAGGCTTTTTGTAAGGCACCCCGAAATCTAGAAGTGAAACGAGGATCTCGATCCGAAACGAAGTATATCTCCACAAGATATATTTTGAACAAGTTTTTGTTTCTCAAGAATTTCACGCCGCGGAAGATTTATCGGTTTCCGAAAATGTTCGATAGGACTATTCACCCTCGAGGCGAATACTAGTATAGTGTGAAGAGTCTCTCTCTCCATTGAGAATTTAGATAAAATATTTCCTTAAACGGAAGTACGAGTGTAAGGCGAGAGAAGTTTTTGCCTCGATGTGAGCATACCAAGCATTTTGTAGTTCGTCTATAAAAACTATAAGAAAACGAGATAGTACACACGTGTAACATATGTTTGAAGTCGAAAGAATTTGTCATTCATTCGGAAGCATCAATATGGTTCGACAATAATCGAAGATGTGTCCCGGGTATGGTTGTTATCAGTATTCTCGGAGTTTTCGGATGTTCAAACAAGAAAAATAAAGTCATGTACATGGCACATGGTGGTGATTAGGTTGATCGAGTCCAACCACCATCATGTGTCATTAGAACTTTGGTATGACTTACCGTAATATAACCACGTTGATCGAGTGTCGTTATATTACGCTAACTCATACCTCCATTCCCACATCACTCAATAGATTCAAGTTCGTGTAATCGTGAAGTTTAAAATAAACAAAGTGTAACGACGTCTCTAACGTGACTCGTATTGAATCGAAAGAATTAGTGCAACTATAAAGAAGCGTTCCCCGAGGGAAGTGTATAAATGATTGTTCACGTCAATGCGGTTCAAGTCAAACAATAATGTCTTTAGGCGCGAAAAGAGCAACGAATCATGATAACGAGTAGTACGCAATCATAGTGATAAGTAGTGACGACGATACTCACCTAGAGTAGTGATGGCAGTAACAAGAAGTGGTGGATAGTAAGGTACACCGGTGTGACACCGATAGTAAGTTGAAACGGTGGCGAATAACAATCTGGGAGACAGAGTTCCCGAACAAGTGTGACCAATGAAGTCGTCGTCATCCTTACGGGTATGAATCCTGAATTTATGCGTGTTACCAGAAAGTTGCAGAATACGAGTTCGTATGATGAAAACTTGGTACCATTAAGAAGTTTGCCTAAGAATGATTCAAGTATAATGCACAAGTAGTCAAGTAAGTGCTATCTATAGCAAATGTATGTCAGAATGCAATGGCTAACTATCCGGTTGTAGTCTAGATTCACTAATGCGTCCTAACGACTCTGTCAGACACACTAATGCACATCCTAGATCCCTACAACCAACGCTCTGATACCATCTGTAGCGACCCGACAAAATCGTCATTGACGGCGCCACTAACTTAGGTCCCGTTACGTGGTCGTAGTCCCTATATGAGACTCGTTTGACCAAAATTATGTCGCATTCATTTGAAATGCACAAAACTTACAAAGTTTAGTTTACCAAACGGTTCGACAACAAGTTTAAGTTTACAAAAGTTGTAAAGTATAAATGAAATAACTTGCGACATAATATAAGTTGAAAGTCACAGTTTGCTATAAATAGCGTAAGTATGTAAACAACATGTTTGAATCCGAAGGTGCTATCACTAGCGTATGCATGTATGTATGCTTGACCCCAAGCAAGAAATCAGAGTGTATGCATGTATGCTTAACTCCAAGCAAGTATGAGTGTACGCGGAAGCATGTATCAAATACCCAAGTATGAACCTGAGAAACATATAGAAAACTGTCAACGAAAAACGTTGGTGAAATCATAGGTGTTTTAGTAAACGTTGTATTTGAACCACAAGATTTAGTATAAGATGATTATCAAAATCATTTGCATTCCAAAGTTGTTGTTTGTATCCCGGGCACCCAATTATCAAACTTAACTGTTTTGCACCCTTTGCGTAGTGTTAGAACATACACTAGACCCGAAAATATATTTCATCCGCTAACGGTAGCGAACCGTCCGAATGAGGCTCGTCAAGCCCATGTGATCACATAATATAAGTTCACGTTTACACCCTGCAAGTGTAACTAATGATAATTGAATTGAGGCTTTTTGTTCAAACCCGTACGTGGAATGTTCGTTTCCGTACTTGTGTTCAAAGTGTAAAAGTATGTAGTATAAAACCGTATATGTTTCTCATCC
Source organism: Rutidosis leptorrhynchoides (assembly GCF_046630445.1). NCBI lineage: Eukaryota > Viridiplantae > Streptophyta > Magnoliopsida > Asterales > Asteraceae > Rutidosis > Rutidosis leptorrhynchoides. Next base: position 81,441,306 of record NC_092341.1, on the reverse strand, counting down.
CATGATTTAAAGCATAAAAGTTGTATGAAAGATGGGACTATGATCTCACCTCGAGTGCACGAGTATAAAAGTACTTCACAAAGTAAACGTGTGCATGAATGTTGCTTAGCCTTGACCTAAACAAGTAAGTTGTATCAATTAACCGGTTACGACACAAGGTCGGGCGAAATGTGTTCAATTAGTCCTATGGCTCATTACGACTCGATTATATAGCATGTGAATCACGTTGTCAAGTTTCATGTAAGAATCAAGTATAAAATAAGATTAGAACGATTGTATAAGTGTTTTGTTAAGTTTGACTAAAAGTCAAACTTGGTCAAAGTCAACGAAAAAGTCAACACGTTCGGGTCGGATCCCGAACTATTTTTCTAAGGTTTTTAATCATATATAAGCATGTTAGAACAAGTTACATGTGAATCGGAGGTGCGTAGCGTAGCAAACATTTTCTAAATTTTGACCATGTAGGTCAGAACCCAAACACGGCTATTGCCGCACCACGGCCAGAGGTGTCGCTCCGCGACATTAGGCGTGGCCTGGTACCTGGTCAGTTTCAAAAGTTCAAGTCTTGATCCAAAATTCAATTTAGCACAAAACGCAAACCGTAAACACTTAGAATACGCATCTTATATCATTGGAAAGCTCTTTTGACAAGGAATACAATTAACTACCTTTCACAAGCAAAAACATCAATTACAATAACCGAAAACTCGTCAATTGATCAAGAAAGGTTTATTTTCAAAGTTTCAAGTTCGTAAAACGTATTTTATGATTCGGGAATCCAATTTACACATACGATATGCCGTTTCGAAGGTAATTAAGCATACAATGCATCTAAACACTTACTAACAATATTAACAAGCATTCAACGCATCAAAAGTTCATTTCAAAGTCTATCAAACCCTAACCAAAATTCACAAAAATCAATAATCATGTGTTTGAAGTTTTCTTAATCAACCTACGCATCAAAACGAAGCTAGTGATACTAGTAACACAATTAAAACATGAACTTTAACAATTTAACAACATTAACTCATCTAAAATCAAAGATTAAGCACACCTATTTCAAGTTCATGCTAGTTACTCCAAAAACAACAAATCGAGCAAACCAAACATATATTCATGTTAGACTTGAGCCATAGACACTAACTAACACCATTTCAAGTATATAAAACGAATATAGAGAAATCTAGTATTTTAGAAACGTTACCCAAATGAGATGAAGTTGGTACCAAAATGTAGAGGATGAAGAGAGGATCACGAATATGTAATTTGTTTTGTGATGAACTTCCTTGATTGAATTTAGATGATAAATCTTTGATGTTGGGGTTTGAAAGAAAATATGGAAGTAGCAAGAATGAGGGAGGTGGAATGGATGGAGGAGAAGGCCACTTTGACTATTTGACCTAGTCAAATTTTTGCCCACTTCGCAAGTTTAGTCCCTCAAGTTTCAAAGCGGGTGCGGGAATTAACCAAACGAATATTTTAAAAACGCTCGAGTAAACGAGTGATGTTATAATTAAATAACGGGAAAATTAAGAACGTTGGTCAACGGAAACTACGAATTTAAATAACGAAAGGTATTATTTAAAAAAAAAGATAGTGTTAAAAATAAATTTAACGGAAAAATGCGGGATGTTACAAATTATTTGTTCATATTTGTGAATAAAAGTCTTTTATATTTTTGAAAAATCATAAAAATCTTAAAATTTAAAAAATATAAAAAGGATTTCAAAGGTAAATAAGAATAGAGATATATGCTTTTTGTTAAATATCTTGTGGTCTTCTATTTCTTATCTTTACAGCTAAATGGCGAACAATCACTTTATCAACTCTGAAACCAATATTCCCTGCAAATATTGGACTGCAATTCTAGAGAGGCATACTTTATGGCCTGCTCTGAGCTCCACAGTTAGTGTGCCAGAAACAGACTTGGATATTCTTAACAGATCAATCAGATTTGTGGAGGCCACACAACCAAATGCTACTAATCCACAGGGTGAACCAGCCAGATTTGAATTTAGGCTGAGGGGAGTACAAGGATTCAGGAGTTTCACAAAAGCTGACTTCAGGAGGATATTCAGACTTCCTCTTGTACAGAATGCTCCTGCTTTTCCTGCTACTCAGCAAATGATGACTTCTGTCTTTGATCTTGGTTATGTTGGAGCTACCAATGTTCCACCAGCTAAGTTTCAGAAGAAATATCTGCATTCAAGGTGGTATGTGATCTTCTCAATCATCAACAGATGCTTGTTGATGACAAGAAGTGGATCTGATAGCTTAACTGTGCCGATGCTCAAACTTTTCTACTCATTCACAAGAGTAGAGAATCCTAATTATGCAGAACTTATATGGGATTTGGTTCAGGCACAGGTTGAAAAGCCAAGGGGTTCATACATCCCTTGCGAAAGGTTTTTCTGTATCTTTATCCATGATGCTATCAATGCTTGCAGAAATGCAAATATCTTTGTACCAGGTACACATGGATTATAGATGAAAAGGTTTGGAGAGCTGAATATGAACACCCCTATGGTGTCTGATAATCAATTCACTGCGCCAATTCCAAATTGGCTAGTGAGGCTAGCTGAACCCCAAGACTCTCGTATGCGTTCTTATTTTCAGGCTGTAGGAATACCTCTTCCGAACCCGGTACAACAAGAACAAGTTGAACCTGCCGTGGTTCCAGCCCCAGAGATTGTAGAGGAACCTGTAGTTCAACCACCCGGGCCAGCTAATCCTCCACTTAGGGTAAACCTCAAACGATCTAGGGTAGTACACCAAGCTCAACCCATGAGGATCAGGGAACCTAGTCCAACTAGGATTGAACCAACCTTTTCCACAACACCTGAAGTAAGCAGTGACACTTCAGCAACATCATCTGAATCATCTCCTGAACATTCTCCTAAGAGAACTCGATACATGCCTGATGAGATGATTCAGACTCCACCAACCCATCGAGTAACTAGATCTAGGAGTTCGACACCCATCGTCCACCAAACAGTTACTCCAACCAGTGGTGATACGGACCAAGACCTAGAACCAATTAGGTCACCCTCACCCATCTCCGTATCACATTCAAGAATAATAGTAAGCCCTACGCTAAATGAAGCGCAAGCTTCGGTAGGCAAGAGATCTAAATGCACGGATGGTAAAACGACCACTAAGCCCATCCAATCTAAACAGGACTTAATAATAAATCCTACAAAGCAAGGTGCTTCAGCATCTAAGGAAGTAAAGTCTTCCTCTGCAGTAAAGTCTGCGTTGACTCAATTGATTGAGGAAACTCAATCATTGAAGTCCAGAACGGCCGAAGGGGAGCCGAAAAATCTTGAAAAGGCACCCTGCGTATCGGCTGGAAATCCTTCTGTTCCTCAACGTACAACAGGGTCTCGAGGTCTGGCTTATCTTGATGAGGAAGATCTGCCGCGTCCCATGGAAACGAGTCAACATGACAATCCTTCGGGATATTTATCAGACTTCCAGCAGACTGTTCCCTTGGTTCATGAAAGTGATCCATTGGTTCAAACCACTTCTCTTCCGGATTCTGAATCTCAGGGTCTGGAGGAAGAGTCTTTAATTGAAAGAGATGTGCCACCTCATGGTATATCAATGATTTCAGGAGTCGGGGATAGCAATATCTCTGCGAGAACTAAACAGACGGGTAGTTCTACTACTTTGTCAGAGTCCCATGAGACCAAAGTCATGGAGGCGGATGCTTCGAAAGAAACTTCGCCGGTGACAACTCCGGTTGTTACCCAACCTCCATCAGAAGGGGATAACACGAATCTGACTAGTAGTACGTACAGCCCTACATATAAGAATAACACCACACAATCATCCTTACCTGCCCTCACGGCAACTCAAACACTTCCACCGACATCGCCTTCAACAGTTGCTGCTGATGCTGCTTTTGTTCATGGTTACACTGTTGTTTCACCAACAGGGTTAACTTCTCGAAGTTCAAATAGATATGGATTACAATATCTTTCTGACAATGAGGTGGAGGAGCTCTATCTTGCTGAGTTTGCTAAACGAATTGATCTTGATGAATTTCGCGAAACTATGATGATTTATCTTGAGCAAGCAAGGATAGTATATCCTTTATCTCCATGCAAGTCACCTGGACCAATTCACATGCCTGATCATGATGATTTCGATCCCGACAATCTTCATGAGGGGGAGAATAGACAAGGTGGTTATCGGTCCAGTGTTTTTCAAAGATCAACTTATGAAGCTGGTACATCTAGTCAACAGAAGGATAAAGATGTTGTTGATATATCTGATTCTAGTGATGAAATTGAAGAAATTCAGTGTGAAAGTTTTCTAGATGAATCGGAAAGTCAGAGAGAGGGTGACTCAGGAATGTTAATGATTATGGATTCAGCTGATCAATCAGAGAAAGAGTTAACTCAAGAGGACAATCAAAACTTTGACAACATTGAAGATATTTTAAAGGGGTCATCGAGTGTTTCCAATGAATTCAATGATCATCAATTTGTTAATTTGATATCTCCAACTGACGAATTTGGAATACACTTCGAAAAGGAGATTTTCTCTAGTGGCAAAGAAGATACCACGACTCCTCCCGATTTGAATGTTCCTTTTCAAATTGCAGAGATTGTTCTTGAACGTGATGCAAATTACCAACTGAGTGAGGATGAAGAGAAAAGTATTCTTCGTTCTCCATTCATTGAACAACAAGCATATAGAATTTATGGAGATTCTGATCTCGTCCTTTCTGCATCAATGAGTGTTCTGGGTGCTTGGAAATATCATAAGAAACCAGAATTTCTCAAAGCTTATCTGAGTGTTCGTGACAAATTCAAATTGAAGAATGAAGAGAAACTTCAAATTCAGCGGAGTTCAGAGATTAAAAGCATAAATAAGATTTGGATGATTAATAAGGATGGAGTGAAGATGCCATTATTTCAAGTTACAAGAATGGATGATGAGGATTACCAATTCTCAAAAGCGGATTTTGATAAACTGAAGATGGATGACATTATTTTCATTTATAACTATCTGATTAACTTGAATGAATCTGCAACGATTTATCATGCTACTGCAATGAAGGCAGTCTACAGGTTTATTCTTGATTCTATGAGATGGATGTCAGTTCATGATTTTCAGTTGGGATTGGAATCTGGACACAAAAAGCTCGGAATCAAACCACCAAATCAAGTGATTGAAGAGCTAAGATACATGTCCTTACTTGAAGTGAGCGACTGTCCATATGGGTTTGTATTTGTCAATTCTCACTATACAAAGATCTTCATCAGAGTCTCAGATTTCAGAAGATACTCAGACGGAACGTTGATGTATGCTTTCAAGTACATGAGATGGAGATTGATCAATAACTGCTATTCAACTGAAGACATTGAGATTGTCAAATACATTCTTACAAGATTAAAAAGTCATCTCAAAACAAGAGTGAATATACGAAGATATGAGAATCTCAAGGGATTCAAATCTAAAGTTCACTTCAGAGGAACAAAGTTCCTTTAGATGTTTTAAATAGGATTATGTTGTAAAGTTCACATTTAACACTAAGGGGGAGATTGTTAGGACCCCGAAGTTGTATAGTGTTAATGTGAAAATAAGCTTAAATGAAGGTTCCTTAGAAGAGGGCTATATAAGGAACCTAAGTAGTCCTAATTAGATAGCCATTGCATTGTAACTGAGTTCTAAAAGCTGTGGAATGTAATTGTACCGATTCTCTCTAATACCGAGTCTCATTCCTGTCTACCGAATCTCTCTTTATCTTATCATTTCTCTCAATCTCAACATGATCTGACCTATCAATATGTATTCATTTAACCTCGACCAAACTCCAACAATTCACGAACAATTATGTGTAATTAAATGTATATATATATATATATATATATATATATATATATATATATATATATATGTATATATATATAAATATATAAATACATGTTAAGGGATAAATTTTATGTTAATATTATTAACATTACTTTCATTATTAATATTTGCATCATTAAAAATCAGTATATATATATATATATATATATATATATATATATATATATATATATATATATATATATATATATTAAATTTGACAAGTATAAATTGTTAATATTATTATTATCAGTGTTATATATATAAATACTGTCAAAAGATAATGTATATATGAAAATTACTATATGTTGATATTGTATTATTATTATTATTATTAATACTATTATTATTATACATTTTATAGTAAATATTATCAATATCAATAATAGTTTTATGTATATATTATAATGGTAGTTTAAATATTATCAGTTATTATAATTGTATTATAATTATTGAAAGTATAATTATTATTAATAATCATAAATATTTTGATTATTGTTATCATTCATTTTATTATCATTATCCTTAATATTATTATTATGCTATTATTATCTTTATCATTATTATCAATATCATTATTTATATTATTATTAGTAAATATTATTATCAGTATTAATATTATTATTAGAATTATTATTAATAATATATTTACAATTATGTATTTAAAAGAGTAATCAACGGATTGTATGGTGGATTCTGTATTAAGTCACAATCATCCTATATGAACTTTTGTATCTATCTGCTAATTATTTTCCTTTACAGCAGACAAATCCAAAAATCAGTTAAGGGTTATATTCATCTTTTAATTTTTATATATTTTCTGTACCTGGGTTATTAAATCTGTCGACCCTTACACTGTCATATAATGAATCCATTTACTAATGAAATACAATCAACTCCTATCATCAATTACTACTATCTCATATCCCAAAAATCGAATTTTAAACAGAAAAATCAATTTTTCAGTCGTTATCTCTGTGTCCAAACTCAAATTGCAAAACCAAGATTTCGAATAAAATTTCAAATTGTGTAAATGAGGTTTTGTTAGGAATGTATTACTCAAACTTTCTCCAAAATCTCATACCCTAATTCATTATATCGAGTTCCAATTTTTAAGTCAAAGTTTCGAATCCAAAAAGTCAAAGCTTGTGTTCATAGCAAAATTCGACTTCCAGTTGATGAATTAGGTTCAATTAAAGGTACATATAGATTATATAAAGGTTTTGAAATCTTTTTCATGTTGAAAGAATGATCTAAAACATTGTAAATTTTCGAATTGCACATTGAGTTCATATTTTACAAAAACGAAGCTTCTGCTATAGAATTTTAAATTTCTTTTATGTTTCTGTTGAGTCACCTATAGTTAATCGGTTCTGTTTCATTTATACGTCCTAAATCAAACAATGAATCAGTGTTAGAATTAGTTTCCCAATCGTTGACATAATGAAGAAGAAGGAGAACTGATTGGTAACGGGTTAATTAGAATTAAATTGAGAATTAGATCAGGAAAGTAATAGCAGTGCAATGGTTTGATGGTGTTCGGGTTTACGAGAGGTCTCGGGTTTGAATCTCTCCTGAGGCAATTCTTTTTAAAGAACCTTTAGAAGGTAGTTTTGCATTTTTAAAATCATTATTATTATTATTATTATTATTATTATTGATATCATTAATTATTGTTACTTGTAATAATAGAAAAGGAATTCTTATTATTGTTAATACAACTAGTATTGTTATTATTATTATTATTACTAATACATGTGTATTAATAAAAGTTATCATTTATTAACATTATCAAGTATTATTGATATTATCACTAATTGATGTTTAAAGCTAAGGGGTATAAAATACTATTAATTTTTAGCAGGAAATACTATTAAATACGATACAATTTTACACAAGATATTTATTTATTTATAGAATGGATATACTTAAACCTTGCTACAACACTTATAGGCAGTGTACCTAATCGTACAGTAGTGTAGTTTTTAGTAAGTCCGGTTCATTCCACAGGGAAAGTCTTTAAACAAAGCTTAACGCTATATTAGTTTACTTTTATAAAAATACAAATATATATATAAGTAATATTATTATTATAAAGGGGGGTTTTTACCGTTTAATGACCGGTTTGTCGATTTTAAAACTTTAGTCGCAGTTAAAACCAAATGTAAAATAATAAATAAATACAAGACTTAATTTAAAGCGTAAATTAAATAACGATAAAGAAATTGTGATAAATAAAAGTGCGATAAAATAAACTTGCGATAATTAAAAAGTACGAAAATTAAAGTGCAATTAAATACAATAACAATAAATAAAATGCGATAATTAGAAGTGCAATTAAATATAAAATAAAGGAAATTAAATATGAAATAAAAGAATTATGCTTATTTAAACTTCCGTAACCATGATGTTTGACGTGTTGATTTTAGTTTTATGCCCATGGGTTAATTGTACTTTGTCCTGGATTATTTAATATGTCCGTCTGGTTTTTGTCCATAACAGTCCATCAGTCATAAATATAAAGTGCGAGTGTCCTCGTCAAATTATCCTTATACCCGAAGTTAAATATTCCAACTAATTGGGGACTTAAACTGTAACAAGATTTTAATACTTTGTTTAATAATTATACCAGGATGTCGACTGAGTGTAACCCAAGGTTTTAATATTTTGTTATCAATTATACCAAGTGTCCTTGTACATAATTTCACCCCTGTTTTAATTATTCTAGTGGCTATTAATCCATTCCCGTGTCCGGTTAAATGAACGATTATTCGTACATATAAATACCCCGCCCATCGTGTTCGATCGAGTGTATATGGTAATTTATAGGGATGCCCAATTGTAAATCTTTATATTAACATTAACAAACTATCATTTAGTTAAACAAATATAAAGCCCATTAATAGCCCATAGTCTAATTTCCACAAGTGTCGTTCTTTTGTCCAAACCCCAATTATGGTACAAAGCCCAATTACCCAATTTTAGTAATTAACCCAACATCATGATTACTTCGGATTAAATAAGCATAATAATAACTTAGCTACGAGACATTAAATTAAAAAGGTTGAACATAACTTACAATGATTAAAAATAGCGTAGCGTTACACGGACAGAATTTTGACTTACACCCTTACAACATTCGCTAACATACCCTTATTATTAAGATTAAAATTAAAATTAAAATTAAAATATAAATTATAAATATAAATATTACGTTTAGATAGATGGATGGATATATTGGATGATTTTTGCGATCAGAATTCGTTTGCTTTTATAGGGAGTTTCAGTTTTTGGGGCTCCGCGACTTGCGGCCTTTTTGCTCTTCAAACTCCGCGAGTCGCGGAGTTTGAAAATACAGCTCACCTCCTTTGGCTTCTTTCTTACCGACGATTTATAATATTAATATAATATATATATAATTTTTAAGAATTATTTATATATTATATTATATTCATGTGCATAGTTGACTTGTAATTTTTAGTCCGTTGCGTCGAGCGTTGAGAGTTGACTCTGGTCCCGGTTCCGGATTTTCGAACGTCCTTGCGTACAATTTAATATCTTGTACTTTGCATTTTGAATCTTGTACTCTTGTAATTTCGAGACGTTTCTTATCAATAATTGGAACCTCTTTGATTGTATTTTGTACTTTTGAGCTTTTTGGTCGTTTGCGTCTTCAATTCGTCAAATCTGTCTTTTGTCTTCACCTTTTAATATTTAAACGAATATCATTTGTAAATAGAACAATTGCAACTAAAAGCTTGTCTTTCTTGAGGAATAATGCTATGAAATATATGTTCGTTTTTAGCATTATCAAATATTCCCACACTTGAGCGTTGCTTGTCCTCAAGCAATATAGTCTTGAAATACTAGAATCACTTCTTTATTCTTCACACTTTGTACATCAGTGATTTTTTTACGGCGGTATAAACAATGGTAGTAACGATATGGTTTACAGTCCCACATGACTATAAAAATTTAGATCCATTAAGGAAATTGGATCTTTATGAAAACATTTGATCTTTTAAAAATTAAATCTAGCTTTTACCCTAGATAAGTTTTCCGGAATAACCCTTCACCGGTGTTTGCAAAATATTTTTGTGGGCTTGGTGGGTTTCAGATTTGAGAATTTTAGCTCAAAACTTGCGGTTTTGTGTCACCCACTTGCTAACCTTGTATTAGGAAAGCAACACGTCCAGTTTACTTGTCCCGTATATTACCTTTCGGTAAACTACCGTCCGGTTGTAAAGGAAAGCGTTGAACAAGCAACTGTTAAGGCAATGTCCCCTGACATGCTTTTAATTATGGTCTATAACGTGTCAGACGCAATTACTATCCTTGGTAGGAGCAATAGTAAAGCTCACCCTTATAGTTTGTCGGTCTGGCACAAGGTCCTGTCTTTGACCATGCTATGCAACCACCGTTCTTACGGTTGACACCCGATTTGGTTCAGATGACCTAACGAATTCCCAGTGAATTCCTAGGATTTTACGTTCAATGGTAATGAACGCATTGAAAATGGGTTTTCAGAAAACAAATCGGTTTATAATCTGATCAAAATATTTTCTTGTTCAGGCTCGAGTTTAGATATCATTGAATTCCATGAGTTTGTAATTCTCAATCTTTAAGGTCAATCTCAAGGATTGAGTAATATCAGGCTTAAAAGCTGATTTTTGATCTTTTAAGGAGATTATCCTTTCTGGGGATCTGATTCATTAGTCTTATCCAGCTAATTTGCACGGTGCCCCCCCATTGTACGAGATAAATCCTTCTCATGGTTAGGATAAATCTGACCACTTGGCGACCCTGTTTGATGTTGAGGTCCGTGGATTTCCTGCTGATTTTAATGATGACTTTTCTAGGTTTTTCGTCAACCTACAGCTGGTCTGGACGACAACTTCATGACCTAAATCAAGAAGCGCGTTTCTTTTTCGGAAGACTTTACTTCCTTTTAATGATGGAATTGATTCATCGTGTAGATCCATCTCTTCTTTTCTTTCATCGGGTAAAACAGTTTCGTTTGGTCCAAAGCAAAAGTATTTTCAGTTATTTGTACAAAAATATGTGACATATGTTTTGAATAACTTGGAGAATTTTCCCACACTTGGCTTTTATTTTCCTTTTTATTGTCCTCTATTCCATTTTAAATGAATTTTAACATTTTGGTTTGTTTCTCATTTTATGTCTTTTTCGAGGTAACAATAATTTCGGTGTTAAAACCTAGTTTTATCGTTCATAAATATGTATAAACATGATTTTGAGTTCATTTAATTGAAAATTTTGAAAAATTTTACTAGAATTGGGTAGTCAGTATATAAGACTAGGGCTGTTCTTTATTATCAGAGAGCACTAGATTCAAATATAACTACTACTTTACTAGTATTTTTAATGGTAACCAAGTGTTTAAGATAAAAATTTTAAAAATCCGAAAGAATTTAACCCCTTCACACACTTAAGATCTTGCAATGCCCTCATTTGCAAGAAATCAGTAACAATTTAAATTATTGAGGGTGATTTGTGTGAAAATGATTAAATTTTACCAAAGTTTCCAAACATATTTGTGTTTGCTTGCTGAATGATAAATGGTGCATATCATTTGTTCATTCCGTCTTGTTGTTATTTCACATATATTTTGCATCTTGTCGTCAAAATTAGTTGTTTTTGCTGAACTTAATGCCAGTCTTTGAAAATGCGTTGTTTTACCCTGTTGTGTACATAAGATAAACTGCAAACATATATACATATTTTTAAAGTTTGGTATATTACCCCACATTCAAAAATTATTAAAATCTAAGAATAAAAGTTAGAAAATTATAACAACTATTACAATATTAACATAAGTATTAAACGTATCAACATTACAGATTACAAAATAAATAAAACTAAGTAGACTAGGGATGATACTGATACCAGTAGGGGTTCCATGCATAACCATAGGTGCTATAAAATGCTTCGGCTGGGTTATACGTAGGATACGATGGTTGAATCTCTATAGACCAGGGAGGGAATATGGGCTTTGGAGTAGGAATATAGTTTCTACCTATATGTTGGCAATAAGCTATGATTTGGTTTTGATGAACTTGCCAATCTTCAAATGCTCTTTGTCTAGCATTTTCGTACTCCTGTGAAGCTATAAACCTTTGCATTTCTTGCATTTCATTTCCCCCTCCTACATTACCTTGCTGTTGGTTTCTCTCAACCTGTGGATGTCTACCATGGTATTGTACTGCGGCGTTATTTCGCCTCTTCAAAACTTTCGCCCCATGGTATACATTTAAACCTATTGTATCGCGGGGTTCTGGTTCTTCAACTAATAATCCCCCCCGACTTATATCCACACCGAGATATTCAGCAATCAAAGTAATAAATATACCACCTCCTATTATGCTATGCGGTCTCATCCCCCTAACCATAGCTGATAAATAATAACCCACACAATAAGGTATACTTACAGCGCTTTGTGGGTCTCGAATACACATATGGTAAAACAAATCCTGTTCATTTACCTTTTCCTTGTTCTTACCTCTTTGTGTAATCGAATTAGCTAAAAACCTATGAATTACTCTTAATTCAGCTCTATCTATATCCAAATAAGAGTAATTTCCCCCTTTGAATCTGTGATGGCTTGTCATTTGACTCCATACACCATGTGTATCAAAATTTTCATCTATCTTTCTACCATTTAGTATCAACCCTCTACAATCGGCAGATGCTAACTCCTCAGGCGTATATATATGTAAAGCCTGAGCCATGTCTAGTAAAGACATGTGGCGCATCGAACCTCCTAACAAAAATCTAATAAAAGATCGATCGATTAAACTAGCTACTCGATCATTTAATTCTATACTACACAACAATTCTTCACACCATACTTTATATACAGGTCTAAGCATGGTGAATAAACGTACCCAGTCGTTAAAAGTAGAATTACCATACCTCTGTGCAAGTAATTCCCTAATTGGCCCGGCCAATTCTACAGCTTCTAATGATCCCCATTCTATGACCCTAGGTACCTCAACAACTTTAGAATGAAGAGTATGCAAACCCCTTTGGTATTTTGGATAATCTATCCAAAGTCTGTCAAATCTCAGGTTCGGGTGCAAATCTTCTAAGTGCATATCAGAAAATGTCATGACTGGATGAGGTATATCTTGTTTGTAGTAGTTATCCACCTCCTGTTGTTCCGCATTCTCAGCAGGAGCATTGCGAGCTTGGGATGAAGATTCACCCCTTTCAGTCTGCAAAACACATCAAACACAATTTTTGTGCATCCAAATATGCATTAGTGTCAGCAAAATCATCAATCAAAATAATTACAATGACATGATCAATTTATATCAAACTTAAGCTCATTTTCATATTTTTATCAAATCTACACTTTTTCAAATAAGCATATACGAAAATGTTCGCCAAGTTCATAAGCATTTAACTCAAATAACATGTCAAAATAATCATTACTAGCAATTAAACAAGTTTCAAATGGCATTATCTCTCAAAAATCAAGTTCATGAATTTTAGACTTGAAAAAGTCCACCTTAATTCTCAAAATCATGTTTAGGCTCAAAGTTTGGATCATTTAACTACCTAAACATGTTACACTACTTAATTTAGCAACAATTCATGACAAAAATCGGCCATAACCTATTTATATCAAAAAGCCCCAAATTGCTCAAGAACACAAACCCTAGATTACTCAAAATTTGAAGTTTAAGGCTTCTAATCATGTTAAATAGCATCAATCTAGGTTATACAAGCATAATACATAAGCAATTTAAGCATAATTACACTAAAAAGCATCAAAATCGAATTGGGGAAAAAAATTGCTCAAGAACACTAATTTTCGGATTAAATGGTGTCTAGGTGTAGAAATTTACCATTTTTCTTGAGTAATTCCTTGATAGCATCCTTCTCAACATGATTTTAGTAAAAGATTTGATGATTAACGGTGAAAAATTGTGAATTTGGGAGGTCTTTTTCGGGTTTTTTCGGGTTATTTTCGCAGTATTTTCATTTTTGTGGTGTGCAACTGAGCTGTTCTTGCGTTTTATTTTTTTTCTGTAATTCGGTCCCTCCGCGAGTCGCGGGGTTTTTACCCTTCAAACTCCGCGAGTCGCGGAGTTTGTATTTTTTTTTTTAAACATCTTATACTAATTAAAACAATTAAGTAATTAATTTTAAAATTTTGTTTCCCTTGTTATTTAGGACGAGGTCGTTTCGGATCGATGTCCTAGTCCGTCCTTCGACAAAATTTTAAAATTTGTCTTTTTGTAGCGATTGTTTTAAAAGCTAAGATTTTTGGGGTTTTTTTTTATGTTTTTGGCATACTTTAATTCAATAAGATTAAAAATAATGATAATAAAAGTTCTCGTCCCTCCCTTGGGTAAAGCAATTTCGGTTCAAAGACCTAGTCTTCAACTTACGACGAATTTTAAAAATCATATTTTTAACTTAATGAGATAAAGTAAATTTTTGTTTTTAAATTCACGCAACTTAAATATAAAATTCAAAATTAATATTAAAAATTCACACCAAACTTACAATTTAAAATGCATAAAAATAAAATTCATATTTTAAAAATTAAAAATTCACACCAAACTTAATTTAAAAATTCATATTATAAATTCACACCAAACTTATATTAATTTTTCAAATATTTACAATTTTAAATATATTGTTTTTACAAAGTTTACAATATTAATTTAAAATTTATATATTAATTTTAAAAACATGGTAAAAATAAAATTAAAAATCTTTTTGGCTTTTTATCCCACTTTAATCAATCAAATATTATCAAAAATATGCGCCCCTCTTTTCGGTAAAGTAATTTCGGTTCCAAGACCTAATTTAACTCATGACGAATTTTTGAAATATTTTGGGTTGATTGATTAAAGATATTTATACCTTTAAGAATAAACGTTAAATTTCGCAGTGATGTAATAAATTTTTGAATGATATCAATAATTTCGGTCGCCAAACCTAATTTTATTCAATACCAATTTAATACTTTATAGCGAACAAATTAGCGTTTATTATCAAAAGGTTAAAAATAAAAATAAAAAAATAAAAACTGTACAGACTTACCTGTGAGATAGTATTCTTAGTTATATGATCTATCCCATTCATAAGATAGTCAGTTTAATTGGTTTTCCATGGCTACATAGGCGTAACCTCGAGCATTCAGTGTTTTTTCTTCTAAACATATGAACGGTCCGTCTCTGCATAAAGTAACAAATTCGGTGTTTGAATAGGTTTGATTATTTGAACATTTACCTCCATGTGACCATTTTCCGCATTTGAGACATCTTTCTAGGTGTCGTGCTCTTCTTTTCGCTGCGGATTTTGATTTTCCTTTACCAAATTGTAACTTATTATCTTCGCATCTGGATTCTTTTCTAACTCCGTCCAATCTTTCTCTGATTACTGATACTATTTCACTTGGAAGTGTGTCATTATTACGTTTAGTGATCAAAGCGTGTAGCATTAGACCATGGTTTAGTTCACAGGCAGTCTTCATTTCCTAAAAAAAATAAAAATTCAAAATGGGGGGAGAAGACTAGTTCTTTAGGGTCTGCTAGGGAAAGACCATTCGGGTTCCATTTTTGAGAACTACACGAAAACAGACAATCTAACTCTAATAGAAATACATAAACCCCCTATACTTAGTTAGCTGTGGTATCGAAATTGTGATTAACTTCATTGTCTTCTTCCATCGGACTATGTATGTAATGTTTAACTCTGTGACCATTAACTTTAAATTCAATCCCATTTGAATTTATTAATTCTACTGTTCCGTATGGAAAAACTCTTTTAACTATGAATGGTCCAGACCATCTTGATTTCAATTTTCCAGGAATTAGCTTGAATCGTGAATTGAAAAGAAGAACTCTGTCCCCTTCCTTAAATTCTTTTAAACTTCTGATTCTGTTATCATGCCATTTCTTCGTTCTTTACTTATAGATTAACGAATTTTCGTATGCTTCATGTCTTAATTCTTCTAATTCGTTTAGTTGACTTAACCGTAGATGTCCAGCTTCATGTAAATCAAGATTACATGTCTTCAAAGCCTAAAATGCTTTGTGTTCAATTTCTACTGGAAGATGACATGCTTTTCCATAAACAAGTCTAAAAGGTGTGGTTCCAATTGGAGTTTTGTAGGCTGTTCTAAAAGCCCAGAGTGCATCCTCCAATTTAATGGACCATTCCTTCGGATTTGATCCTACGGTTTTCTCTAGAATACGTTTTAAAGCTCGGTTGGTATTTTCAACTTGTCCACTTGTTTGTGGATGATATGCGGTGGAGATTTTATGAGTTACTCCATATCTTTTAAGAACTTTCTCAAGTTGATTATTACAGAAATGAGTACCCCGATCACTTACTAAAGCTTTCGGTGTTCCAAACCTTGCAAAAAGACGTTTTAAAAAGTTGACTACAACTCGTGCATCGTTAGTTGGGAGAGCTTGTGCTTCCGCCCATTTAGATACATAATCAATGGCTACGAGTATATATAGATTATTATGAGATTTTGGAAATGGACCCATAAAGTCAATACCCCAAATGTCAAATACTTCACATACTTGGATGACATTTTGTGGCATTTCATCACGTTGACTTATTTTTCCGGCCCTTTGACAAGCATCACAGGATTTGCAAAGAAGGTGTGCGTCTTTATAAATTGTAGGCCAATAGAATCCAGCATCATAAACTTTTATTGCTGTTAGTTGAGGCCCATAATGCCCTCCTGTTGGTCCTGTGTGACAATGATTTAATATTTTACTGGCTTCATCTCCGAATACACATCGGCGTATTATTCCATCTGGACAACTTTTAAACAAATGTGGATCTTCCCAAAAATAGTGTTTTATATCACTGAAGAATTTCTTTCGTCTTTGGTACGATAATCCTTTTTCAAGGAATCCACAAACTAAGTAGTTTGCATAGTCTGCAAACCATGGAATTTCTTTATAATCTATCTTCAATAGATATTCATCAGGAAAGTTGTCTTGTATGGCCGATTCATTTAGAACTTCTAACTCGGGATTTTCAAGACGAGAAAGATGACCAGCGGTGAGATTTTCTGCTCCTCTTTTATCTCGGATTTCAATATCAAACTCTTGTAAGAGTAAGATCCAATGGATTAATCTTGGTTTAGCATCTTGTTTCGAAAATAGGTATCTAAGAGCAGAATGGTCGGTATAGACCACCGTTTTTGCTAGAACGAGATATGATCGAAATTTGTCAAAAGCAAAGACAATAGCAAGGAGTTCTTTTTCAGTAGTTGTATAGTTTGTTTGTGCTCCTTGTAACGTCTTACTAGCATAATATATAGATTGAAATCGTTTTTCAATCCTTTGTCCTAAAACGGCTCCCATTGCAAAATCACTTGCATCGCACATTAGTTCAAATGGTAGATTCCAATTTGGTGTTATCATGATCGGCACATTAGTGAGTTTCTCTTTAAGAATATTAAAAGATTTGATACATTCATCTGAAAAGATGAAGGGAGCATCTTTTTCTAGGAGTTTATTCATAGGAGTGGCAATTTTAGAAAAATCTTTTATGAAACGTCGGTAAAAACCGGCATGCCCTAGAAAACTCCTAACTCCTCTAACATTGGTGGGATGTGAAAGTTTAGTAATTACATCTACTTTAGCTCTATCCACTTCAATTCCTTCTTTTGAAATTTTATGTCCAAGAACGATGCCCTCTTTAACCATGAAATGGCATTTCTCCCAATTAAGTACTAGATTTGATTATTCGCATCTAATAAGCATTCGTTCCAGATTAACTAGACATGATTCAAATGTATCACTGAAGACTGAAAAGTCATCCATGAAAACTTCCATGCATTCTTCTATCATGTCGTGAAAAATCGCCATCATACACCTTTGAAAGGTTGCAGGGGCGTTACAAAGTCCAAATGGCATGCGTTTGTAAGCAAAAGTACCATAAGGGCACGTGAATGTGGTTTTTTCTTGATCTTCGGGTGCTATTGGAATTTGAAAATATTCGGAAAATCCATCTAGAAAACAATAGTAACTATTTCCGGCTAATCTTTCCAACATTTGATCTATGAAAGGTAAGGGAAAGTGATCTTTTCTGGTGGCGTCATTTAATTTTCTATAATCAATACATACACGCCATCCTGTTACAGTCCTAGTAGGAATAAGCTCATTTTTCTCATTTGTAATGACAGTCATGCCACCCTTCTTAGGCACGCATTGAACTGGGCTTACCCATGGACTATCAGAGATTGGATAAATTAGACCTGCATCTAGCAGTTTAATAATCTCTTTCTTAACTACATCTTGCATATTAGGATTTAGTCTTCGTTGGCGTTGCACATATGTTTTATGACCTTCTTCCATAAGGATTTTATGTGTGCAATACGAAGGACTTATTCCTTTAATATCATGAATCTTCCATGCAATGGCTGGTTTATGAGCTTTCAACACAGAAATGAGTTGTGATTTCTCATTTTCAGTAAGAGAAGACGATATTATTACAGGTAATTCAGATTCACCATGTAAATAAGCGTATTCCAAATGGTTTGGAAGTGGCTTTAACTCTAATTTCGGAGGTTTTTCTATCGATGATTTATATCGATATATGTCTTCTTCTTTTAGCATTTGAATTTCTTCTGTTGTTGGTTCATATCCATTAGCTATAAGTGTAGCTAACATTTCAGCTTCATCAATTTGTTCTGTTCCTTCTCCTAAAGAACATTCTCCTGTTCCTTGTAATTCTGGAAATTCTTCTAATAATTCTGCATGTGCATCTATAGTTTGAATATAATAACATGTATCATCTGCAGATTGTGGTTGTTGCATTGCTCTATCAACTGAAAAGGTAACACTCTCATCCTCTATACTTAGGGTCAATTTCTTACTAAACACGTCTATCATTGCTTTAGCCGTATTTAAGAATGGTCTTCCTAATATGAGAGGAACTTGAGAATCTTCTTCCATGTCCAGAACAACAAAATCTACTGGAAATACTAAAGTACCAACTTTAACTAGCATGTTCTCCATTATCCCTCTAGGATATTTTATTGATCTATCGGCTAGTTGTATGCTTATTCTGGTTGGTTTCAATTCTCCAAGGTCTAGTTTAGTGTATAGTGAATACGGCATTAAATTTATACTAGCACCTAAGTCTGCCAATGCTTCTATTGAACTAAGACTACCCAGAAAACATGGAATTGTGAAACTTCCTGGATCAGATAATTTTTCTTGTATCTTATTCAACAGCACTGCTGAACAATTAGCATTCATGGTAACAGCCGAGAGTTCTTCCATTTTCTTTCTATTTGAGATTAGATCTTTCAAGAATTTAGCATATCTAGTAATTCCTGAAATCACATCAATGAAAGGAAGATTTACATTTATTTGTTTAAACATATCCAAGAATTTGGATTGCTCGGCTTCAAGTTTCTCTTTCTTCATTTTACTCGGGTAAGGAAGTGGTGGTTGGTATGGTTTAACATAAGGTTTAGCCTTAACTGTGTTATCTTCATTAACCTTTTCAACTACCGGTTCTTTTTCCTTATCTTGATCAGGTTGTGGTTCTTGTGGAGTAGGAATAGCTTCATCAAAAGTTACAGGTATTTCAGGTGGTTTAAGTGTTGTACCACTTCTTGTGGTAATGGCTTTAGCTGTTTCATTCCGGGGGTTAGCATTTGTATCACTAGGTAGACTTCCCGGTTTTCTTTCACATATTAACCTTGCTAGGTTACTTACTTCTTGTTCCAGATTTTGAATAGAAGCTTGTTGATTTCTAAATGATTGAGCATTTTGTTCATTAGTTTGTTTCTGAGATGTGAAAAACTGCGTTTGAGTTTCAACTAGCTTCGTCATCATATCTTCTAAATTCGGCTTTTTATCATCGGTTTGTTGTGGTGGTTTGTTTTGAAAATTAGGTCTTTGCTGGTTGTAAGTATTATTGGATAATTGTTGATTGCTAGGACCTTGTTGGTTGTTGTATGGAATATTTCGGTTATAATTCTGGTTTTGATTGTAAATTGGTCTTGGCGGTTGATAATTATTCTGATAATTATTTCCAGGCCTTTGGTTTATGTATGAAATATTCTCTCTTTGTTCCATTGTTAATTCAATACTGAGACAATCTTTTGTCAAATGTGGTCCTCCAAACAGCTCACAACTAATTCGTATTGAGTGAATATCTTTAGTCATCTTTTCCATTCGTCTCTCGACAGCATCTATCTTTGCGGAAATGGAATCTAAGTCATGGCTAGAATCGGCTCTAGCTGCTTTAGATGATCTAACGATATCTTTTTCTTGGTGCCACTCATGTGAGTGGGAAGCAGTGTTATCAATAATTTTGTAACAATCAGTTTCGGTTTTCTTCATAATAGAACCACCAGCTGCTATATCGATGTCTTTCCTTGTAGTGATGTCGCATCCTTGGTAGAATATTTGTACTATTTGACAGGTGTCTAAACCATGTTGCGGACATCCTCTTAATAACTTTCCAAATCTTGTCCACGCCTCATATAGAGTTTCATTCGGCTTCTGTGTGAATGTAACAATTTCTCCTTGAAGTCTTACGGCTTTAGATGCAGAAAAAATTGTTTAAGAAATTTTTCAACTAAAACGTCCCATGTATCAATCGCCCCTTCAGGTAATGATTCCAACCAATCTTTGGCTTCTCCCTTTAAAGTCCAGGGAAATAACATGAGATATATCTGTTCATCCTCCACTTCTCGGATTTTAAATAGTGTGCAGATCCTATTAAAGGTACGTAGATGTTCATTTGGATCTTCCTTCGGTGCACCACTAAATTGGCATTGATTAGTCACCATGTGTAGAATTTGTCCTTTGATTTCATAATCTGGCGCATTAATGTCTGGATGAGTAATTGCGTGACCTTAGCCAGTGCGTTTAGCTCTCATTCGGTCTTCCATACTTAAAGGTTCCAGATTCTCCATAATTGAATTTGTTGAATCGGAATCACTAGAAGATTCTGATTTAATGGTTCGTTCCTCAACAATCTCTGTTTGAATGATTGGTGGTTCCAGAGGAAAATTTAATGGTTCAGGATCTATGAATCGTCCCTGAATATTCTACGGATTCTCAATTGTGAGGTCGGGTTCAAAAAATGGATTATCGGAAATTTGAACTGGAGTACTTGGTCGACTGGATGATGATTCTAAAGAAAAATCAACGGCAGTAATATTTGCTAAATGTCTTGATCTAGTTACAGGTGGTGAACGTACAAAAGGTGGTGAACGTCTTGCTCGGTGTATTCACTGAATATCCTATTAGTTTTTAAAAGGAAAGAAAAATTATAATAAGTTATCCAATCAATAGACTTTTCTGATTTTGCCCACGTTTCGAATAGCCAAAAGATGCAGCAGAGGGGCAGGATTGGTTTGGTCTCAATATAATTGAGGACTGTTTGGCTCCAATAACCCGGTCCACGTACAAATCCAACTATTACTACGAACCATAAAATTTTGATGTCTATCAATTTAACTACTTAAAATAAATTTTCGTAATTTTAAGAAATTTAGATAAGAAGTAGAAAAAAATTCTAAGTCCTAAAAACTAGAATAGCGAGAAATAAGAAAGAAAAAAAAATTCGTCGAAAAAGGTCGAAAAAGAAAAATGGTTAAAAAATAAAAGGTGACGGAAAAATAAAAGAAACTTATAACACTTAAAAACACTTGACTAACCCAACCTTATCACTACAACTAACTTAAAATTATAATCGCAAATTGAAATTACTAATTGGAATGATAATTGATACATAGGTAAAAGTCGTCTAAAAATATTAAAGCTTACAGGAAAAACTAAATCCCAAATGGAAATAACTTAAAAAGAAACTAAAACTTAAAAAGGCGTCGCAAAATTCTAAAGTACTTAAATCTTAGTCTAAAGAAAAAGCACTTAAGTGATTTTACGGCAAAGCCTAAAAATCTAGAAATAAAAATAATTATGGCAAAAACTATGAATTAAAACTAAATACGAGCGAAAAATACAAATATTACGCTAAAACAATTAAAAAAGGACAAAATATAAAAATATACAAAAAGTTGTAAAAAGTTACAAATTTTTATAAAAATATTATTTTTATATTATTTATTTTATAAAACTATTAATTTTACAATTTTATTTAAACTAATTTAACTAAATAAAATAAATAAATAAAAACTAAACTAAACAATATAATATAAATAAACTAATTAGGGTTTAAAATTAATTAAAATTAATAAAACCCGTAATTAATGCGAATTAGGGTTCCTGTGTACCCGTGTCATGTCTGCTCCGCGAGTCGCGGTATTCGATGCTTCAAACTCCGCGAGTCGCGGGGTTTCAAAATTCAACTCAGGTACAGTTTTGAAATTTGACGCGTTTTTCTTTTTTATTTTTTTATTTTATATTTTCTATTTTATATTTTTTGTTTTAAAATCTAAAATATTTATATAATAAAAACTTATATTTTAAAAACTAGAATAAAAATAGAACTACTTTATAATTTTATAATTATCTTAAAAATAGATTTATATATATATATATATATATTAAATTTTTTTTTATGTTTTAAATAAAAACAAAATACTTAAATAAAACTTATATAAAAATAAAGAAACTTTATAAAACTTAAATATTTAACAAAATCTTAAAAATACTTATATTTTTGTTTTTTTTTTATATTTTTGAATATTTAAAACGTATTTTTATAAAAACGAATTTTAATAAAAGTAAACTAAAAATCTTTTTTTTAAATATTTAGCGTTGCGCTTTCGGCGTTTAAGAGTTCCCCGGCAGCGGCGCCAAAAATACTTGATGTTTAAAGCTAAGGGGTATAAAATACTATTAATTTTTAGTAGGAAATACTATTAAATACGATACAATTTTACACAAGATATTTATTTATTTATAGAATGGATATACTTAAACCTTGCTACAACACTTATAGGCAGTGTACCTAATCGTACAGTAGTGTAGTTTTTAGTAAGTCCGGTTCGTTCCACAGGGAAAATCTTTAAACAAAGCTTAACGCTATATTAGTTTACTTTTATAAAAATACAAATATATATATAAGTAATATTATTATTATAAAGGGGGGTTTTTACCGTTTAATGACCGGTTTGTCGATTTTAAAACTTTAGTCGCAGTTAAAACCAAATGTAAAATAATAAATAAATACAAGACTTAATTTAAAGCGTAAATTAAATAACGATAATGAAATTGCGATAAATAAAAGTGCGATAAAATAAATTTGCGATAATTAAAAAGTACGAAAATTAAAGTGCAATTAAATACAATAACAATAAATAAATTGCGATAATTAGAAGTGCAATTAAATATAAAAGAAAGGAAATTAAATATGAAATAAAAGAATTATGCTTATTTAAACTTCCGTAACCATGATGTTTGACGTGTTGATTTTAGTTTTATGCCCATGGGTTAATTGTCCTTTGTCCTGGATTATTTAATATGTCCGTCTGGTTTTTGTCCATAACAATCCATCAGTCATAAATATAAAGTGCGAGTGTCCTCGTCAAATTATCCTTATACCCGAAGTTAAATATTCCAACTAATTGGGGACTTAAACTGTAACAAGATTTTAATACTTTGTTTAATAATTATACCAGGATGTCGACTGAGTGTAACCCAAGGTTTTAATATTTTGTTATCAATTATACCAAGTGTCCTTGTACATAATTTCATCCCTGTTTTAATTATTCTAGTGGCTATTAATCCATTCCCGTGTCCGGTTAAATGAACGATTATTCGTACATATAAATACCCCGCCCATCGTGTCCGATCGAGTGTATATGGTAATTTATAGGGACGCCCAATTGTAAATCTTTATATTAACATTAACAAACTATCATTTAGTTAAACAAATATAAAGCCCATTAATAGCCCATAGTCTAATTTCCACAAGTGTCGTTCTTTTGTCCAAACCCCAATTATGGTACAAAGCCCAATTAACCAATTTTAGTAATTAGCCCAACATCATGATTACTTCGGATTAAATAAGCATAATAATAACTTAGCTACGAGACATTAAATTAAAAAGGTTGAACATAACTTACAATGATTAAAAATAGCGTAGCGTTACACGGACAGAATTTCGACTTACACCCTTACAACATTCGCTAACATACCCTTATTATTACGATTAAAATTAAAATTAAAATTAAAATATAAATTATAAATATAAATATTACGTTTAGATAGATGGATGGATATATTGGATGATTTTTGCGATCAGAATTCGTTTGCTTTTATAGGGAGTTTCAGTTTTTGGGGCTCCGCAACTTGCGGCCTTTTTGCTCTTCAAACTCCGCGAGTCGCGGAGTTTGAAAATACAGCTCACCTCCTTTGGCTTCTTTCTTACCGACGATTTATAATATTAATATAATATATATATAATTTTTAAGAATTATTTATATATTATATTATATTCATGTGCATAGTTGACTTGTAATTTTTAGTCCGTTGCGTCAAGCGTTGAGAGTTGACTCTGGTCCCGGTTCCGGATTTTCGAACGTCCTTGCGTACAATTTAATATCTTGTACTTTGCGTTTTGAATCTTGTACTCTTGTAATTTCGAGACGTTTCTTATCAATAATTGGAACCTCTTTGATTGTATTTTGTACTTTTGAGATTTTTGGTCGTTTGCGTCTTCAATTCGTCGAATCTGTCTTTTGTCTTCACCTTTTAATATTTAAACGAATATCATTTGTAAATAGAACAATTGCAACTAAAAGCTTGTCTTTCATGAGGAATAATGCTATGAAATATATGTTCGTTTTTAGCATTATCACTAATATTAGTATGATTAAAGTTATAATTAAGAATATTGTTATTGTTATTATTATTATTATTATTATTATTATTATTATTATTATTATTATTATTATTATTATTATTATTATCATCATCATTATTATTATTATTATTATTATTATTATTATTATTATTATTATTATTATTATTATTATTATTATTATTATTATTATTAATATTAGCGGCTAATATATGTATTGCCATTATTATTATGTAAACATAAGTACTATGAATAATATTATTATCATTTTGTTATTAAGTAACACCATTAAGTATTAATAACGTTATTATTAGTATTCCTATCAATTTTAGACTTATTAGTATTAACAAGAGTATTATTATTAAGTTTATCATTAGTAATAAGATGATTATTAAATATTAAGTGTTATTATCAAAATGAGTATTTTCATTATCATCAATACTAAATTTTTCATTTTATTAAAAACTACTGTTATTATCATTATTATAAGATTTACCATTAAAACTATCATAATACTATTATCAATAAAATCATTAATATTATTATCATTATTATTAACAAAAAAAAAATATTATTAATATGAATATCATTAGTAGTAATGTTATTATCAAGATAATTAAATACAACCTTTTATATATATCAAACGTTATTATCTATGTAAAAATATACTTAAAAATACATTACATATATGTGTAAATTAATTAGATTAATAACCTTTAAATAAATATCCATATATAATAAATTAAGTATTTTTAATATATGTAAATATATATATATATATATATATATATATATATATATATATATATATATATATATATATATATATATATATATATATATATATATATATATATAACTAAATAGATAAAAATCATTATCAAATATATATACAAATTAATTACATAAAGTTATAATTATTCGATTACAAGTATATGTTTTAATATATATACGAATGATATAGGTTCATGAATCGAAGGCCAACCCTATACTTGTTCAATGTCGTTCTATGTATTTTTACTACAAGATACATTAGGTGAGTTTCATATGATCCCTTTTTACTCTTTACATTTTTGGACTGAGAACACATGCAAATACTTTATTAACTGTTTTACAATATTTATATGCGTGAGTTTCATTAATCCCTTTTTAAATGCTTTCGCAATATATATTTTTGGGACTGAGAATACATTCGCTGCTTTTATAACTGTTTTACGAAATAGACACAAGTACTTAAAACTACATTCTATGGCTGAATTATTAAACCGAATATGCCCCTTTTTATTAAGTCTGGTAACCTAAGAATTAGGGAACAGACACCCTAATTGACGCGAATCCTAAAGATAGATCTATCGGGCCCAACAAGCCCCATCTAAAGTACCGGATGCTTTAGTACTTCGAAATTTATATCATGTCCGAAGGAGGATCCCGGAATGATGGGGATATTCTTATAAGCATATTGTAAATGTCGGTTACCAGGTGTTCAATCCATATGAATGATATTATTGTCTCTATGCATGGGACGTATGTTTATGAGAAATGTAAAAATGAAAATCTTGTGGTCTATTAAAATGATGAAAATGATTATTTATGTTAAACTAATGAACTCACCAACCTTTTGGTTGACACTTGAAAGCATGTTTATTCTCAGGTATGAAAGAAATCTTCCGCTGTGCATTAGCTCATATTAGAGACATTACTTGGAGTCATTCATGGCATATTTCAAAAGACGTTGCATTCGAGTCGTTGAGTTCATCAAGATTATTATTAAGTCAATTATAGTTAGATGTATTATGAAATGGTGTGCATGCCATTAACTTTCAAAGTAATGAAAGATTATCTTTTCAAAAACGAATGCAATGTTTGTAAAATGTATCATATAGAGGTCAAGTACCCCGCGATGTAATCAACTATTGTGAATCGTTTATAATCGATATGGACTTCGTCCAGATGGATTAGGACGGGTCATCACATACAATTCCATGTTTTCTGGGTAGTCTTAGTTCAATAGAAGTATTGGCAGACTTAGGTGCTAGTATAAATTTAATGCCGTATTCACTATACGCTAAACTAGACCTTGGAGAATTGAAACCAACACGAATAAGCATACAACTAGCCGATAGATCAGTAAAATATCCTAGAGGGATAATGGAGAACATGCTAGTTAAAGTTGGTACTTTAGTATTTCCAGTAGATTTTGTTATTCTGGACATGGAAGAAGATTCTCGAGTTCCTCTCATATTAGGAAGACCATTCTTAAACACGGCTAAAGCAATAATAGACGTGTTCGATAAGAAACTGACCCTAAGTATAGAGGATGAGAGTGTTACTTTTTAAGTTGATAGAGCCATGCAACAACCGCAATCTGCAGATGATACATGTTATTATATTCAAACTATAGAATCACATGCAGAATTGTTAGAAGAATTTCCAGAATTACAAGGAACAGGAGAATATTCTTTAGGAGAAGGACCTGAACCAATTGATGAAACTGATATGTTAGCTACACTTATGGCTAATGGATATGAACCAACAACAGAAGAAATTCAAATGCTAAAAGAAGAAGACAGATATCGATATAAATCATCGATAGAAGAACCACCGACACTAGAGTTAAAGCCACTTCCAAACCATTTGGAATATTCTTATTTACATGGTGAATCTGAATTACCTGTAATAATATCGTCTTCTCTTACTGAAAATGAAAAATCTCAACTCATTTCTGTGCTAAAAGCTCATAAACCAGCTATTGCATGGAAAATTCATGATATTTAAGGAATAAGTCCTTCGTATTGCACACATAAAATCCTTATGGAAGAAGGTCATAAAACATATGTGCAATGTCAACGAAGACTAAATCCTAATATGCAAGATGTTGTTAAGAAAGAAATTATTAAACTTCTTGATGCAGGTTTAATTTATCCAATTTCTGATAGTCCATGGGTAAGCCCAGTTCAATGCGTGCCTAAGAAAGGTGGCATGACTGTCATCACAAATGAGAAAAATGAGCTTATTCCTACTAGGACTGTAACAGGATGGCGTGTTTGTATTGATTATAGAAAATTAAATGACGCCACCAGAAAAGATCACTTTCCCTTACCTTTCATTGATCAAATGTTGGAAAGATTAGCCGGAAATAGTTACTATTGTTTTCTTGATGGTTTTTCCGGATATTTTCAAATTCCAATAGCACCCGAGGATCAAGAGAAAACCACATTCACGTGCCCTTATGGTACTTTTGCTTACAAACGCATGCCATTTGGACTTTGCAATGCCCCTGCAACCTTTCAAAGGTGCATGATGGCGATTTTTCACGACATGATAGAAGAATGCATGGAAGTTTTCATGGATGACTTTTCAGTCTTCGGTGATACTTTTGAATCATGTTTAGTTAATCTTGAACGAATGCTTATTAGATGCGAACAATCAAATCTAGTTCATAATTGGGAGAAATGTCATTTCATGGTTAAAGAAGGCATCGTTCTTGGACATAAAATTTTAAAGGAAGGAATTGAAGTGGATAGAGCTAAAGTAGATGTAATTGCTAAACTTCCACATCCGACCAATGTTAGAGGAGTTAGGAGTTTTCTAGGGCATGCCGGTTTTTACCGACGTTTCATAATAGATTTTTCTAAAATTGCCACTCCTATGAATAAACTCCTAGAAAAGGATGCTCCATTCATCTTTTCAGATGAATGTATCAAATCTTTTAATATTCTTAAAGAAAAAATTACTAATGCGCCGATCATGATAACTCCAAATTGGAATCTACTGTTTGAACTAATGTGCGATGCAAGTGATTTTGCAATGGGAGCCGTTTTAGGACAAAGGATTGAAAAACGATTTCAACCTATATATTATGCTAGTAAAACGTTACAAGGAGCACAAACAAATTACACAACTACTAAAAAAGAACTCCTTGCTATTGTCTTTGCTTTTGACAAATTTCGATCATATCTCGTTCTAGCTAAAACGGTGGTCTATACCGACCATTCTGCTCTTAGATACCTATTTTTGAAACAAGATGCTAAACCAAGATTAATCCGTTGGATCTTACTCTTACAAGAGTTCGATATTGAAATCCGAGATAAAAAGGGAGCAGAAAATCTCGCAGCTGATCATCTTTCTCGTCTTGAAAATCCCGAATTAGAAGTTCTAAATGAATCGGTCATACAAGACAACTTTCCTGATGAATATCTATTAAAGATAGATTATAATGAAATTCCATGGTTTGCAGACTATGCAAACTACTTAGTATGTGGATTCCTTGAAAAAGGATTATCGTACCAAAAACGAAAGAAATTCTTTAGTGATATAAAACACTATTTTTGGGAAGATCCACATTTGTTTAAAAGTTGTCCCAATGGAATAATAAGCCGATGTGTATTCGAAGATGAAGCTAGTAAAATCTTAAACCATTGTCAAACAGGACCAACAGGAGGGCATTATGGGCCTCAACTCACAGCAAGAAAAGTTTATGATGCTGGATTCTATTGGCCTACAATTTTCAAAGACGCACACCTTCTTTGCAAATCCTGTGATGCATGTCAAAGGGCAGGAAAAATAAGTCAATGTGATGAAATGCCACAAAATGTCATTCAAGTATGTGAAGTATTTGACATTTGGGGTATTCACTTTATGGGTCCATTTCCAAAATCTCATAATAATCTCTACATTCTCGTAGCCATTGATTATATATCTAAATGGGCGGAAGCACAAGCTCTCCCAACTAACGATGCACGAGTTGTAGTCAACTTTTTAAAACATATTTTTGCTAGGTTTGGAACACCGAAAGCTTTAATAAGTGATCGGGGAACTCATTTTTGTAATAATCAACTTGAGAAAGTTCTCAAAAGATATGGAGTAACTCATAAAATCTCCACCGCATATCATCCACAGACAAATGGACAAGTTGAAAATACCAACCGAGCTTTAAAACGTATTCTAGAGAAAACCGTAGGATCAAATCTAAAGGAATGGTCCATTAAATTGGAGGATGCACTCTGGGCTTTTAGAACAGCCTACAAAACTCCAATTGGTACCACACCTTTTAAACTCGTTTACGGAAAAGCATGTCATCTTCCAGTAGAAATTGAACATAAAGCATTTTGGGCTTTGAAGACATGTAATCTTGATTTACATGAAGCTGGACGTCTACGATTAAGTCAACTAAATGAATTAGAAGAATTAAGACATGAAGCATACGAAAATTCATTAATCTATAAGGAAAGAACGAAGAAATGGCATGATAAAAGAATCAGAAGTTCAAAAGAATTTAAAGAAGGAGACAGAGTTCTTCTTTTCAATTCACGATTCAAGCTATTTCCTGGAAAATTGAAATCAAGATGGTCTGGACCATTCATAGTCAAAAGAGTTTTCCCATACAGAACAGTAGAGTTAATAAATTCAAATGGAATTGAATTTAAGGTTAATGGTCACAGAGTTAAACATTACATAGATAGTCCAATGGAAGTTGACAACGAAGTTAATCACAATTTCGACACCACATCTAACTATGTGTGGGGAGAATCAAGTCTTTAAAGGATAATATGTATTTCTGTTAGAGTTAGATTTTCTGTTTTCGTGTAGTTCTTGGAAATGGAACCCGAATGGTCTTTCCCTAGCAGACCCTAAAGAACTAGTCTTCTCCCCCCATTCTGAATTTTTATTTTTTTTAGGTTTTACGAGATGAAGACTTCCTGTGAATTAAACCATGGTCTAATGCTACACGCTTTGATCACTAAACGTAATAATGACACACTTCCAAGTGAAATAGTATCATTAATCATAGGTAAATTGGACGGAGTAAGAAAAGAATCCAGAAACGAAAATAATAAGTTACAGTTTGGTAAAGGAAAATCAAAATCTGCAGCGAAAAGAAGAGCACGACACCTTGAAAGATGTCACAAATGCGGAAAATGGTCACACGAAGGTAAATGTTCAAATAATCAAAGCTATTCAAATACCGAATTTGTTACTTTATGCAGAGATGGACCATTCATATGTTTAGAAGAAAAAACGTTAAATGCTCGAAGTTACGCCTATGTAGCTATAGAAAACCAATTAGTCCGACTATCTTATGAGTGGGCTAAAGCATATCACTAAGAATACTATCTCACAGGTAAGTTTGTACAGTTTTCAGTTTTTAGTTTTTATTTTTATTTTTATTTTTAACTTTTTGATAATAAATGCTAATTTGTTCGCTATAAAGTATTAAATTGGTATTCGATAAAATTAGGTATGCATGACCGAAATTATTAATATCATACAAAAATTTATTACATCACTGCGAAATTTACCGTTTATTCTTAGGGTATAAATATCTTTAATCAATCAACCCAAAATATTTTAAAAATTCGTCATGAGTTAAATTAGGTCGTTGAACCGAAATTACTTTACCGAAAAGAGGGGCGTATATTTTTGATAATATTTGATTGATTAAAGTGGGATAAAAGACCAAAAAGATTTTTAATTTTATTTTTATTTGTTTTTAAAATTAATATTAAAATAATATTGTAAAATTTTTAAATCAATATATTTAAAATTGTAAATATTTGAAAAATTAATATTTTTAATATAAGTTTGTATGTATAAAAACAAAATTATAATATAAATTTGGTGTGATTTTTTTAATATAAGTTTGGTGTGAATTTTAAAAAAAAAAAATTTTACTTTATTTTGCTAAGTTATAAATATGATTTTTAAAATTCGTCGTGAGTTGAAGACTAGGTCGTTGAACCGAAATTGCTTTACCCGAGGGTGGGACGAGAACTTTTATTATCATTATTTTTAATCTTATTGAACTAAAGTATGCCAAAAACATTAAAAAAAACCCAAAAATATTTGCTTTTAAAACAATGTTTTGAAATGACAAAATTTTAAAATTTTGTCGAGGGACCGACTAGGACATCGTTCCGAAACAACCTCGTCCTAAATAAAAGGAAAAATAAAATTTTAAATTTAATTTATGTTTTATTAGTATAAGGTTTTATAAAAAAAAAAAAAAAAAAATAGCCGCGACTCGCGGAGGTTTTAGTGGGACCACCACCGCACTCGCGGAGCTTATAAAATCCAGAAAAAAAAATATAACTGGTCGAACAGACCAGTTTGTACACCACCCACACCCATTTTCTGCGAAAAACACACACAAAAAAATGCCCAAATTCAAGATTTTTCACCATTTTTCATCAAATCTTTCATAAAATTACAGTGAGGAGACTATTATCAAGGAATTACTCAAGAAAATCGGTAAATTTCTACACCTAAACACCATTTAATCCGAATTTTTAGTGTTCTTGAACAATTTCATGCCTAGTTCGATTTTGATGCTTTCTAGTGTAATAATGCTTCTATTGTTTGTGTATTATGCTTGTATAACCTAGATTGATGCTATTTAACATGATTAGAAGCTTTGAACTTCAATTTTTGAATAATCTAGGGTTTGTGTTCTTGAGCAAAATTAGGGCTTTTTGATATAAACAGGTTATGGCTGAATTTTGTTGTTAGTTTATGCTAAATTGAGTAGTGTAACATGTTTAGGTTGCTAAATGATCAAAACTTTGATCCTAAACATGATTTATGAAGATTAAAATGGACTTTTTGAACCAAAATTGCATGAACTTGATTTAATTGATATGAATGCCATGAGGAACTTATTTAATTGTTATAATGATTGTTTTTGACATGTTTTAAAAGATAAATGCGAAGGAACTTTGTATACATTTTTGTAAAAGTATATTTGTAAAAGTGTAGAATTGTTAATATTTTAAAAATGTGTATAGAGTTTAATATGGATTAAACATGTCATTATAATTGTTTAGATTTATGATTTTGCTAAAACTAATGCATATTTGGATGCACAAAAATTGTGTTTATTTTGCAGACTGAAAGGGGTGAATCTTCATCCCAGGCTCGCAATGCTCCTCCGGAAGATGCAGATCAACAGGAAATTAATAACCAATACCGACAAGATATGCCTCACCCAATTGTTTCATATTCAAACATTCATGAGGCAGATTTACATCCGAATTTGAGATTTGATAGATATTGGATAGACTATCCAAAATATCAAAAGAACCTGCACAACCTTGTGTCTAATAATGTTGAGGTACCCAGAGTTATAGATTGGGAACCATTAGAGGTAGTGGAATTGGCCGAGCCAATCAGGGAATTACTTACTCAAAGGTATGGTAATTCTACTTTTAGTGATTGGGTACGTTTATTCAACATGCGTAGACCTGAGTATAGAGAATGATGTATAGAGTTATTATGTACTATTGAAATAAATGATCGTGTAGATACTTTAACCGGTCGTAGTTTTCTTAGATTTTTATTAGGAGGGGAGATGCACCATATGTCTTTACTAGATATGGCTCGGGCTTTATGTATATATACGCCCGAGGAGCTAGCATATTATGATTATCAGAGGTTAATAGTTTATGGTAGGAGGGTGGATGAGAATTTTGATACGAATGACGTATGGAGTAGGATGACTAGCCATCGCCGATTCCAGGGGGGATTATACTCTTATCTTGATATTGATAGAGCTGAATTAAGAGTAATCCATAGGTTTTTAGCCAATTCGATTACACAACGAGGTAAGAATAAGGAAAAGGTAAATGAACAGGATTTGTTTTATCACATGTGTATTCGAGACCCACAGAGCGCTGTAAGTATACCTTTTTGTGTGGGTTATTATTTATTGACTATGGTTAGGGGTATGAGACGTGGTAGCATAATAGGAGGTGGTATATTTATTACTTTAATTGCTGAATATCTCGGTGTGGATAGAAGTCGGGGGGGATTATTAATGGCAGAACCAGAACCCCGCGATAGAATAGATTTGCGTGTTTATCATGGTGCTAAGGTCTTAAAGAAACGAAACAATGCGGCAGCACGTTATGATGGCAGGCATCCACAGGTTGAGAGAGATCAACAGCAAGGTCAACCGGGAGGGGGTAATCCAATGACGGAAATACAAATTTTTATGTCTCGACACGAGTATGAAATGGCTAGACAAAAAGCATTTCAAGATTGGCAGTATCATCAAAGCCAAATCATAAGTCATTGTACACACGTAGGTAGAAACTACATTCCTACCGTTATGCCCGAATTTGCTCCTTGGACTTTAGAGAGCCGACCACCATATCCTACATATGACCCGACCCAAGCATTTTACAGCATCTATGGATATGCTTGGGACCCATACTGGAACCATCCTCCTCATCCGTAATTTTCTATTTTTGTTTATTTTATTGTAATGTTTCTATTCTTAATTTTCTAATTTCTTATTTCTTATTTTATTATTATAATAGCTTTAATAATTTTCTAACTTTATTAGATTTTAATAATTTTTTAATGTGGTGTGAAAACCCAACTTCAAAAATATGTATATATGTGTTTGTAGTTTATCTCATGTACAAAACAGGGTAAAACAGCGCATTTTCAAAGACTGGCATTAAGTTCAGCAAAAGCTATTAATTTTGACGACAAAACGAAAAACAAATGTGATGTACCAACAGACGGAATGAACAAATGATGTGCACCATTTATCTTTCAGCAAACAAAAACCAATATGTTTGGAAACTTTGGTAAAATTTAATCATTTTTCTACGCTAATCACCCTCAATAATTTAAATTGTTACTGATTTCTTGCAAATGAGGGCATTGCAAGATCTTAAGTGTGGGAAGGGGTTAAATTCTTTCGGATTTTTAAAATTTTAACTTAAACACTTGGTTACCATTAAAAATACTAGTAACATAGTAGTTGTATTAGAATCTAGTGCTCTCTGATAACAAAGAACAGCCCTAGTCTTATATACTGACTACCCATTTCTAGTAAAAATTTTCAAAATTTTCAATTAAATGAACTCAAAATCAGGTTTATACATATTTATGAACGATAAAACTAGGTGTTAATACCGAAATTATTGTTACCTCCGAAAGGACATAAATTGAGAAACAAACCAAAATGTTAGAATTCATTTAAAATGGAATAGAGGACAATAAAAAGGCAAATAAAAGAAAATAAAAGCCAAGTGTGGGAAAATTTACCAAGTTATCTTAAACATATGTCACATATTTCTGTAACAAATAATTGAAGATACTTTTGCTTTGGACTAAACTAAACAGTTTTACCCGATTTATTATAATATATTTGAAGGAAAGATGGATCTACACGATGAATCAATTTCATCGTTAAAAGGAAGTAAAGTCTTCCGAAAAAGAAATGCGCTTCTTGATTTAGGTCATGAAGTTGTCGTCCATACCAGCTGTAGGTTGACGAAAAACCTAGAAAAGTCATCTCTAAAATTAGCAGGAAATCCACGGACCTCAGCATAAAATAGGGTCGCCAAGTGGTCAGACTTATCCTAGCCATGAGAGGATCTGTCTTGTAAAATGGGGAGGACGCCGTGCAAATTAGCTGGATAAGACTAATGAATCAGATCCCCAGAAAGGATAATCTCCTTAAAGATCAAAAATTAGCTTTTAAGCCTGATATTACTCAATCCTAGAGATTGACCTTAAAGATTGAGAATTACAAACTCATGGAATTCAATGATATCTAAACTCGAGCTTGAACGAGAAAATATTTTGATCAAAATTACAAACCGATTTGTTTTCTGAAAACCTATTTTTAATGCATTCATTACCATTGAACGTAAAATCCTAGGAATTCACCTGGAATTCATTAGGTCACCTGAACCAAATCGGGTGTCAACCGTAAGAATGGTGGTTGCATAGCATGGTCAAAGGCAGGACCTTGTGTCAGACCGAAAAATTATAAGGGTGAGCTTTACTATTGCTCCTACAAAGGATAGTAATTACATCCGATACGTTATAGACCATAATTAAAAGCATGTCAGGAGACATTGCCTTAACAATTGCTTGTTCAACGCTTTCCTTTACAACCGGACGGTAGTTTACCGAAAGGTAATATACGGAGCAAGTATACTGGACGTGTTGCTTTCCCAATACAAGGTTAGCAAGTGGGTGACACAAAACCTTAAGTTTTGAGCTAAAAATTTCAAATATGAAACCCACCAAACCCACAAAAAGAATTTGCAAACACCGGTGAAGGGTTATCCCGGAAAACTTATCAAGGGTAAAAGCTAGATTTAATTTTCAAAAGATCAAATGTTTTCATAAAGATCCAATTTCCTTAATAGATCTAAACTTTTATAGTCATGTGGGACTGTAAACCATATCGTTACTACCATTGTTTATACCGCTGTATAGAAATCACTGATGTACAAAGTGTGAAGAATAAAGAAGTGATTCTAGTATATTTCAAGACTATATTACTTGAGGACAAGCAACGCTCAAGTGTGGAAAGATTTGATAATGCTAAAAACGAACATATATTTCATAGCATTATCCCTCAAGAAAGACAAGCTTTTAGTTGCAATTGTTCTATTTACTAGTGATATTCGTTTAAATAATAAAAGGTGAAGATAAAAGACAGATGCGATGAATTGAAGACGCAAACGACCAAAAAGCTCAAAAGTACAAAGTACAATCAAAGTGGTTCAAATTATTGATGAGAAACGTCTCAAAATTACAAGAGTACAAGACGCAAAATGCAAAGTACAAGATATTAAATTATACGAAAGGACGTTCGAAAATCCGAAACCGAGACATGAACCAACTTTCAACGTACGACGCAACAGATCAGAAATTATAAATTAATTATGTATATAAATATAATATAATATATAATTAATTATATAAATTATATATTTATATTATATTTATAATAAAAACCGTCGGCAGCCTTGGATTCCAAAAGTGTGAGCTGGAATCCACAGCTCCGCACTCGCGGAGCTTTGAAGACCAAAATGCACCGCACTCGCGGAGCACTCTCTGCCTATAAAAGAACATGCATTTCGACGATTTAAATATACCTTTTATATTTTATATATATTTTTCTTTCCCCATTTTTATGTATCAAGTATCACTCCAAATCGTAATCTCATTTTGTAATTTTAATTTTAAGTTAGTGATAATAATAAGGATCGATTAGTCGAATGTTTTAAGGTTTTGTAAGTCGAAACTCTGTCCGTGTACCACTATGCTAATAACACCCACTGTAAGTTATGTTTATGTTATTTTCATTAATGTCTCGTAGCTAAGTTATTATTATGCTTATTTAATGCCGAAGTAATCATGATGTTGGGCTAAATACTAAAATTGGGTAATTGGGCTTTGTACCATAATTGGGGTTTGGACAAAAGAACGATACTTGTGAAAATTAGACTATGGGCTATTAATGGGCATTATATTTGTTTAACTAAATGATAGTTTGTTAATTTTAATATAAAGATTTACAATTGGACGTCCCTATAAATAACCATATACACTCGACCGGACACCATGGGCGGGATATTTATATGTACGAATAATCGTTCATTTAACCGGACACGGGAATGGATTAATAGTCTATGGAATTATTAAAACAGGGGTGAAATTATGTACAAGGACACTTGGCATAATTGATAACAAAGTATTAAAACCTTGGATTACACGCAGTCGATATCCTTGTGTAATTATTAAACAAAGTATTAAGACCTTGTTACAGTTTAAGTCCCCAATTAGTTGGAATATTTAACTTCGGGTATAAGGATAATTTGACGAGGACACTCGCACTTTATATTTATGACTGATGGACTATTATGGACAAAAACCAGACGGACATATTGAATAATCCAGGACAAAGAACAATTAACCCATGGGAATAAACTAAAATCAACACGTCAAACATCATGATTACGGAAGTTTAAATAAGCATAATTCTTTTATTTCATATATAATTCCTTTATTTTCATATTTAATTTCACTTTTAATTATCGTACTCTTTAATTATCGCAAGTTTATTTTATCGCAATTTCATTATCGTTATTTATTTTACGCTTTAAATTAAGTCTTTTATTTATTATTTAATATTTTTATATTAGGTTTTAACTGCGACTAAAGTTATAAAAATCGACAAACCGGTCATTAAACGGTAAAAACCCCCCTTTATAATAATAATATTGCTTATATATATATAGCTTACAACAACCACTGTGCTTCAGCATGCACGTACGAAGTTTATATGCTTGGTGACTACACTAGCATGGTCTAGGACCGACAATGTACTAAGAGTCTAGTCAGATGTTTCACTACGAAAGAGTCCTCAGTCGGAATCCAAAGCTCGACAGACTTACTACAACCGGTGTGCCTCGGTCGATCTTACGTTGTATCCGATAGAATTCTCTTACCAAGGGGTGACACAGATAGTGTACTCTGAATCGGGGTTAGCGACTTCCCAATAACAGAGCCTATAACTACGTTCTATTAGTTGGAAAAGCGATTGAGTTTAAAGCATAATTGGAAAGCATTTCAACAGCATACACAGACCATAATATTATTTCGGCAATATAACTGCTTACATCATAGCATACACTAAAGATAACTACTCGCTAATCATGGCAACAATATAATAAAACATTATATAAGATAAAGGATAGAAGTACCAGTAGATTAAACGAGTTCTGAATACAAAAGTGACAACTTCAAGACTCCAGACCGCTCCTAATATAATCTTCAGCGTTCTAGGTTTCCCGCACGGAGTCGAAGGCCTTGAGAGTATGACTAATATTATACAAGAGAGAGAAATAATTGAATTGAAGTGTGTGTTGGAATGAATGACAAAGCCCCTTTAAATAGACTAGGAATTTGCCAAAATACAGCTGGCAGGCCGTTTGGTGGCCCGTATTTGGCAGGCCATTTTCCTGGCAGGCCGTATGGCAGGCCGCTTGGTGAGCCGTATTTAGCAGGTCATTTACATACTGGCAGGTTGTATGGCAGGCAGATTTTGATGCTGGTCAGCCTTGATTCACTGGATCGTAGCTTGATTTCTTGTCTTTCACCGTTTTCGCTCTAGAATCTTCGTTTTAGCTCCGATTCTCTTGATTCTTTTTACACCGCCTTCGTAATTACTTTATCTTCAATTATAATCGATGAAGTGGGTATTTTACCGATAAAGTTCGAATCTTTGTTGTTTTTGGGCCTTAATATCGGGGTGAAAACGTGATTTTTTAGCCGGTATCATATATCCCACACTTAGACTTTGCTTGTCCTCAAGCAAACTCTCATTTCCTTAAGAATCTTTTCGGCATTTCTTTTCTAATAGCCTAAGCGGTTTGCGTTTATTATAAGAGCAAAAGATAAGATGAGTCATCTATGTTAGGATTGAAATTATCTCTGCAAGCATGCGAGGAGGTTATATGACATAGGCTAGCTTTCACGGGTCACTCAAATCACTCAAGTGTTTAGGGTTCCCTATAAAGCTAAGAAATGAATACACTCATAGCCAGTCATGCTGCACCTATCGTCATAGGCTTGATAAAGACTCAAATCCTTGCTGCTAATGCAGAACGGTAGTAATCTCAGCTTTTATAGGTCATTTGTCAATGATGGGAAAGGAATTTTGGAGTGGTAGTGAAGTTGTTTTTGAAGGGTGAGATGAAAGGGGTAATGTGGTCTTTATACAGACTTTTATTTGGATAGATAGGAGTGCTGAAGTGTTTTGAGAAGCACTTTTGAACTTTTCTTCATTTGATAATCATTTTCGGTCGAGTTCTCTTCAGCGTTTCTCTTTATATAGTTATGCCCCTTTTCTCAGAACTAATATATATATATATATATATATATATATATATATATATATATATATATATATATATATATATATATATATATATATATATATATATATATTTTGGAGACTTCATCTCGAGAAACTTTTAGCCATCAAACTTTTTCAAGACCTTTGCCATGATACTTGAGAGGTTTATAACATCAGATTTTCGGAAGGAATCTCATTTTCGTGATTTTTCAAAGGTAATGTGGATGTGGTGGAGTAGAAGTAGTGGAGGTGCGGAAGGCTTATGTTTGACAAATGGCTAGCTCTTTTGATTACAGCCGAATCGCATTTTGCTGCTTGGAGATGTAGATCTAAAGCAAGTTCTGATTCTGAGCACAGACATCGGCACTCTCAACGGAAAATAGTGAAGCATTAAAGATGAGTGCTGGTCGTATTTGGGGTGCCTCACCATAATCAATTTAGGTTGATAATACCTTAGTCATGCAATGCTCTATTAGAGATTTCAATCTAACAAGATTTCCACCTTACTTAAGCCTTATTTTTATTGACAAACGTTTCAGTTTTTTAAAAATACTCTTTCGAAAAGGGTTTCTTTTGCAAAAATTTTGAAATTTGGCTTAAGGACTTGGAATCTTCGTGATGGGTTATTATAATACAGCATAAAAGATTATACCAACATCCCACCCTTAGACGAACATTGTCCTCAATGTTCCTAGTGTATCCCACACTTAGGAGTTTTAGTTGAAGATTTGGGAGTATTTGTCTAGTGTTTTAATTGGGTGTTATCCCACACTTAGTGATAAGCTAGGATGTGGCATAATTTGAATCTTTAGCTAGTAGCGAGAAGAAAGAAATACCCCTAGCAGATGCGGCTGGTTTCCAATCCTTGCGTCTTTATCGGCTCATTTGTCGTTCTTTATTCTTCTACTCTACTTTATTGCACGGGTTGCCTCCCGAGAAGCGCTTTTGTTTAAGGTCGTTGGCTCGACCGTAGTGATGCTTTAAAAAGCAAACATTCCTCGCTGATGGTTGTGATCTTGGTCTTCTTGAGGGAATGTGAGTCTTGGAGGAAAAATCCTGGGAAAGTGTCAGACCAATAGTGGTAGAAGATCCGTTACTTCTCTTGAAGATCTTCTGAACGATAAGTAGTGCGCAGTTTCGGCTCTTGATAAGTCTTGAAGTTCGATGAGGATATGATCTACAGCTCTGTTGGTTGACCCATGAATGTCAATCATAGAAGCAGTGCTGGTGGTGATTATTTCTCTGGTGGGGTACTCATTTCGAAGGTCTTCAAACAATGTCAGAAACTGTATCTTTAGAATTTCGAAGTCTTCGGAATGGTGATCTCCACAGTAAGAGTCAGTAGCTTTGCATAGATTTACTAAGAGGCGAAGCTGAAAAGAAGTGAAGAGCAACCCTGACCCGAGCATTAATGTCACCGTCTTTGAGTATATCTCCCTACATCCAGCTTTAAATGTGAAACTAGGATCCGTGGATTCTTGGAAGATACGTGTTATCTGCTTAGTAACGTAGGTGGCAATGTTGACTCGGTCTGGTTCAAGATGAGAGAACGGATTGTTTCTCCTTGCTTCTTCCATAACAACATCTCGTAGCTCTTTGATAATCAGATCAGCGTGGTGATCAATGGTTACGTAAATTACTAGCCTCTCTGGTGTGCTTTCGAAATTATCTCTTTCCAAGAGAGCAAAAAAGCTGTGAATATCCTCGATCATTTGCAAGTCAGAGTGATAAGTCGGGCGTCCGGTGGAAAGATCCATATGCTTCCGGATGAGAGACAGTAGTGCTCGTTGGTTTCATGAGAATGGAAGTGCAGATCCGGCTAAGGCATTATAAACCTTAGAGTAAATGATCTTCTGATCTCGACAGAATATTGTCTCAAGAATAGTGCGAACCACTGAATTGTGCTCTCGTTGCCTTCCTTCGTGATAGATATGATCGTGAAGAGAATTGATAAAGTCTTGAATGCGTTCTTCTAGGATTTCAACATCATTGTCTTCTCGTCGGAGATAGAGGTGGTGTTCTTCTCGAATAGCCATAATTCGTTCTGTTAAGCGTAGCGAAAAATCAATGGTTGATTTTCGGATGGCTTCGAGAATGTTGAAAGGATCCGTTCATATACATTATAAACGATTCACAATAGTTGATTACATCACGAGGTATTTGACCTCTATATGATACGTTTTACAAACATTGCATTCGTTTTTAAAAGACAAACTTTCTTTACATCAAAAATTGACGGCATGTATACCATTTCATATTACATCCAACTATAATTAACTTAATATTAATCTTGATGAACTCAATGACTCGAATGCAACGTCTTTCAAAGTATGTCATGAATGACTCCAAGTAATATCCTTAAAATGAGCTAATGCACATCGGAAGATTTCTTTAATACCTGAGAATAAACATGCTTTAAAGTGTCAACCAAAAGGTTGGTGAGTTCATTAGTTTATCATAATCAATCATTTTCGTAATAGTAATA
Source organism: Rutidosis leptorrhynchoides (assembly GCF_046630445.1). Classification (NCBI taxonomy): domain Eukaryota; kingdom Viridiplantae; phylum Streptophyta; class Magnoliopsida; order Asterales; family Asteraceae; genus Rutidosis; species Rutidosis leptorrhynchoides. The sequence goes on along the minus strand of NC_092341.1, from coordinate 81,399,490 downwards.
GACCACAAGATTTCAGTTTCTATAAATATCCGTACACTCGCAAGTGTATAAAAGTATTCTATAAGTTGTAGGCACCCGGTAATAAGCCTTAACGTTCATGTTTTACCCTCTGAAGTACACCAGATCAGGTGTGTTTAAAATAACCTCGAAGTACTAAAGCATCCCATAATCAGGATGGGGTTTGTCAGGCCCAATAGATCTATCTTTAGGATTCGCGCCTACCGTACATAGACAAGTAGTTTAATGTTACCAAGCTAAGGGTATATTTCTGGTTTAAACCCACATAGAATTAGTTTTAGTACTTGTGCCTATTTCGTAAAACATTTATAAATCAGCGCATGTATTCTCAGCCCAAAAATATATATAAAAAGGGAGCAAATGAAACTCACAATACTGTATTTCGTAGCAATTATGTATATGACGGCACTGAACAAGTGCAGGGTTTGTCTCGGATTCACAAACCTATATTAAGTATATATATTTATATGTTGGTCAATATCTGTCTAACAATTTAGGTCAAGTCGTAGTGTATCACAATCCTAATGCTCGAGACCGACATGCAAAAGTCAACAAAAGTCAACTTGACCCAAAATGACTTCCAAAATCTATACATGTTTATTATATAACTTATATATAGTCGTTTTATATATTTAAATATATTTATCAGATCTTATTATACTAAATAATACAAGTCATTTATTAATAAATAAAAATTTATATTTAAATTCATATATGATAAAAATATACTTTTATATATCTCAAGTAATAAAATTTATAAAATTCACTTAATATCATAAAAATATAGTGGTATGTATTATTAATGTAATTATATTACGTGTGGTAAAAATATCTTTGTACGCACATTTATTTGATTAAATAATATTGATAATAATAACAATGATAAAAATAATAAAATGATAGTTTCAATAAAAATATTAATTTTTAGTAATAAAGATAATTTTAGTAATAACATCATCTGATAACAATTATAATAATCGTTTTAATAATAATATTAAAATTAATAATAATTCAGTTGACCATATCTTTTAATCCGTTCATCGAACCCACACGATTTCTAAATGAAAAGTTATTAATTTTTCTTTAGCTTTTCAACGACATGCATATCATATACCTTATCTCAGTAGCATATGTATCAAATTCGTGATTTATCATAAACTATTTAACGACGAAATTAAGCATACAAACATGCATAATCATATATACTCGAGCACTAGTCAGGGATACACTATTAATATATAAAAGATAAGATATGAATGCTCACGTATCAATATTGTGATTCAATATTGCAGGAAAGTACGTAGACGCAACGAAAATGATAAACGTTAGGTTGACCTCACGAGCAATACCCTCGAACAATACCCATAACCTCCATAGCTATAACACATAATTTCCTTAGCTCTATCCCGTTTGAAAACTTATTTTGAAATCGTCTGAATATAACTCCGTTATAGTATTTTATGTATACTAATAATATCTTGAAATAATACTAAGTAAATATATATATGTAATTCGATTGAGAGAGTTTAGAGAAATATATTTTTAAGTTTCTATGAAATAATAAAACCTATTGAATTCTATTTATAATAGATTTTTGAATTATTAAAGTGAATTATTAAAGTATGAATTATTAAAGTGAATTATTAAAGTATGAATTATTAAAGTGAATTATTAAAGTATGAATTATTAAAGTATGAATTATTAAAGTGAAATATTAAAGTGAATTATTAAAGTATGAATTATTAAAGTGAATTATTAAAGTATGAATTATTAAAGTGAATTATTATTAAAGTGAATTACTAAAGTGAATTATTAAAGTGAATTATTAAAGTTAAAGTAAAATAAAAGTAAAGTAAAAGTAATGTAAAGGTAAAGTTAAAGTATAGTAAAAGTATAAAACTATGTACGTATAATACGCGTATAAATATATTTAATATTAATTTAAATCGTTATATCATAAAACATTTTAGAAAAGTAGAATTATATATATTCATAATAGGTTTCAAGTTTTTAAATTACAGTCTGTTGGTGAAGCATGGGATAAAGTCCAAAGGTTTAATAAACGTATGAAATCATCTTAATGAAAAATGTTGAGTTACTTAACTTGTCGATATCCAACATCTAAGTTATTTACACTCCACATTCCTACTTATAGATCACTTTACCATTTTCCGAATATTGTCAAAAAGAATAGATTTCTTAAATCGCAGTGGACCTCATAACATTGGCCCGTAATCATATCATAATGTATCTGATAATTCAATCATTTGATATTATCTCTTAATTCTGTCGATAAATATATCGAAACAAATACGTTCATGTAAAGTATCATATATATCAAATACTTTGTTAATGTTTTCAGTTATTATATATTATATATACATATCTATATACATATAATTGTTCGTGAATCGTTGAACACGGTCAAAGGGTAATTGATTACATGAATGTAGTTCCAAACTTTTTGAGATTCAACATTACAAATTCTGCTTATCGTGTCGGAAACATATAAAGGTTAGGTTTAAATTTGGTCGGAAATTTTCGGGTCGTCACAGTACCTACCCGTTAAAGAAATTTCGTCCCGAAATTTGATCGAGGTCGTCATGGCTAACTTTAAAAATGTTTTCATGACGAATATGAGTTGATAAATAGAGTTTTATCATCATTGAGTAATATAGATAAAACAATTTGATTACGCGAAGAGTATAAGTGAAGCTATCGCAAGAGAGTGAAATGAGTAAACGTATATTCGTTTTAACCGATGACGTAGTTATGATTGATTTTCGGAATTCATGGATTTTAAAGAAAATCTTTGCAATAAGATTTGGTTCTTCGGCGATTAAGGAAATCAGGGTCTTATTTGATTAAATGCGATAATCTGTCTCGATTTCTCTTTCTGATATTTTACTATAAATCCACCCCCTTCATTTCTTTATTTCCATAGCTCACACCTTCTAGTCTTTCTCCCCAATTCATACTTTAAAGCATTCGTTAATATGCTTCATCCAGTATTGATTCTTGATATACTCTTAACTTTCATATCTGTCATTCTTCTTTTTCATCTACCACCGGAGGAAGTTATTTTCTTCTACCATTACCTTGGGGTTATTGTGTTTTTCATTCTCCCGTGTCTTTATATTGCTATACGCATTGATATACAAGGTTTGTAATTTCGGGGTTGTTATCCATTATATTTCGGAGCTTCATGCTTTCGTTTTCTCTTCCCGACCTTAAGTCAAGCGGATAATGGTCCAGAATTTGTAGATATGAATTTTTGGATGAACATAATTAATGTTCCAAGAAGAAAATCGTAATGGCACGTTCTTGATTTGGCAAATTACCAGAATATCCAAAAATATAGAGCTATCAAGATGATATGTTCTTAATATGTTTGGAAATTGGGTAGAATGTAAGAGTCGTGTAAATAGTACATGATGACGGTATGTTCTGTGAATCATCACGTTCCATTAGAAACTCAGTATGACTTACTGTAATATAATCACATTGATCAAGTGTCATTATATTATACTAACTCATGCTTCAGTTCCCAACACTACTTCAAAAACATTCCTATTCGAATTTTTTTTTCTTCAGAATTTAGAAACTAACACAGTTCTTTTTATGTTGTAACGCGGATATTGCGAATAGATAGAAGATTTCGGATAAGAATAGTTTTGAAAATATCTTCAGGAATATCGAAGATATTTATAATAAAAGATACGATGATATCTTAGAATTCTTAACATAGATGGATGATGAAGAAGATTTGTCTGTGAAGGTTTAGAATAAGAAGTAAGGTGTTTGATAACGATTTCAGTAGACACTGAATTATTTGGATCCTTTGAAGGCAGGTTTAGTCTTTGTGATTTATCCACAGCCTTCTTCATGGTCTGCTCAATCCGTTTTTCAGTTTCAAACCTTCTCTTTTTCTCAGCTTTACCACCATACTATTCTTTATCATCAAACTTTTGACTGTTAAAGTCGTTTACAGTTTTTGCTGCTTCATCAGCATTTTTTCCAATTTCGGAGAACTAGTTCATAGTTTGGGATATTTTTCAGAAAATTCACATTCGAAGTATGTAAGTCTAGGAGATAGACGTTATATGTATACATATAACTTTTGACGTAAAATTGTCGCGAAATTTAAAATACTGATTGCTAATTCCCAGTAGTTGGTGTGACAATTATTGTTACATGATGTGGGTGAGTACATGATGGGGTTTTAATGAATAAGTATAGTGGCTTTTCAGAGAGGCTTAAGTCGAAGGTTAATGAAGTTGTTGATAAGTCAACTGCTAATGTGGCGAGATATGAAAGGTTCCCCGGTACCAATGATGAAGGGGTAATTGTTATAATAAGGTTTATTCGTATAAACAAATGAAGGTGATTTGTTGAAGCTATGACAAAACTGTCTATTTTGAAAAGAGATTGAAAAATTATATTTGGTAATAAATATCAAAGGATCTGACACAAATACGTGTTAAACTATAACTTTGGTTTCGAGAGCTTTTCAGGTGCTTGACAGTGGGTAATGTGTGGTTGGATCATCATCTCGCATGTCTTTAAGAATTTCGAAGTGTTTGAACACATATTGTAATTGTTAATATACATATGATGTTCTAAGATTTTGAATGATATAAATATTTTTGTGAGTTCCATGAATAGAAATGAGGTTCTAGGACAGTTTTGAAGTCAAAGTATAGTTTTGAAAGATGTAGAAATCTAAGAGTGATGATTTCGGTTATATCTTGAATCGAATTCTGAGATTTCAAAATCAGAATATGTAATAGATTTTAAATGAGTATGGTTGTTTTGATTTCTATAAAAGAATGTATATTGTTATGAAAGTAGGGAGTATAATGGATGATTTGCTGAATCAGATTCGAAGAATGTAACATATTAATTGTGAATTTATATATCTCTCGGGTATTACCTACCCGTTAAAAAAAATCTCACAATTAATATTTTGTACAAAAGAATTTTATTACAGTCTTTATGGAAATATATATGTGTATATTTCTTCAGATGTAATATAGATTTAATGAGTTAATATTAAATTAAACTCATTTGATTTATGGTTAAGGCTAGGATAGATAATTTCTAAACTTTAGAAATTACATAATCGTCTTAGAATGTTTCCCCAATGAAGTTATGAATCAATACTTCATCGTTGTGGTATTCCTTGGTATCTACATGGCGTATGACGTCGATGCTCGTGGGACAGATTGTGAATTTGAGGTTTGCGATGCGGTTGTTGTTGGTGGTGGTAATGGTACTGTTGATGTTGTTGATAGTGGTACTGGTTATGCTGCTGGTGCTGCTGCTGGTGTTTGTAACCTTTGCACCATATTCTCCAAAGCCACTACCCGAGCGCGAAGCTCGTTGACTTCTTCTATTATACCGGGGTGATTGTCAGTTCGGACGAGCGGATAGATAAGATCTAGAATTTGGTGTAGTATATAATCATGACGAGATACTCTGGAAATGAGAGAGAAAATGGTGTTTCGGACAGGTTCGCCGGTAAGTGCTTCAGGTTCATTGCCAAGAGGGCAATGTGGTGGATGAAAGGGATCACCTTCTTCTTGTCTCTAATGGTTAAGTAGATTACGAACCCATCCCCAATTCATCCAAAATAGATGATGGCTAATTGGTTGATCCATTCCGGTCACGCTGCTTTCGGAGCTCATGTGGAAATCCATATCGGCATAGCTGTCGGAATCCGAGGAATTCGAACTGGTTGAGGGATCCATCTTGTATGATCAGGGAAAGAATTTTTGGTATGAAATAGATTGTAGAATTTAGATTTGGTATTCTTCAATACATAATTTACATATGTATATATAATACCAAAATCCCATAAATTACAGAGGAATCTTTGAAAGATGTCAATCAAAGTTCACAGTAACAGATATGCTAAGATAAGAATTTAACTATACATTATTATGCAATAAATGTAGGAAAACTCATCTAGACTTAAGAATGATAAGCAGGTAATTTCCTAAGGATGGTAAGTAGATGATTTCCGACTAAAAATGATAAGCAAAATTTTGACATGCAGACACGGTCGAAGTCCAGACTCACTAATGCATCTTAACAACTATCAGTTAGACACACTAATGCAAGACCTGGTTCGCTAAGACTACCGCTCTGATACCAACTGAAAGGATTCGTTCATATACATTATAAACGATTCACAATAGTTGATTACATCGCGAGGTATTTGACCTCTATATGATACGTTTTACAAACATTGCATTCGTTTTTAAAAGACAAACTTTCTTTACATCAAAAATTGACGGCATGTATACCATTTCATATTACATCCAACTATAATTAACTTAATATTAATCTTGATGAACTCAACGACTCGAATGCAACGTCTTTCAAAGTATGTCATGAATGACTCCAAGTAATATCCTTAAAATGAGCTAATGCACAGCGGAAGATTTCTTTAATACCTGAGAATAAACATGCTTTAAAGTGTCAACCAAAAGGTTGGTGAGTTCATTAGTTTATCATAATCAATCATTTCCGTAATAGTAATAGACCACAAGATTTCAGTTTCTATAAATATCCGTACACTCGCAAGTGTATAAAAGTATTCTATAAGTTGTAGGCACCCGGTAACAAGCCTTAACGTTCATGTTTTACCCTCTGAAGTACACCAGATCAGGTGTGTTTAAAATAACCTCGAAGTACTAAAGCATCCCATAATCAGGATGGGGTTTGTCAGGCCCAATAGATCTATCTTTAGGATTCGCGCCTACCGTACATAGACAAGTAGTTTAATGTTACCAAGCTAAGGGTATATTTCTGGTTTAAACCCACATAGAATTAGTTTTAGTACTTGTGCCTATTTCGTAAAACATTTATAAATCAGCGCATGTATTCTCAGCCCAAAAATATATATAAAAAGGGAGCAAATGAAACTCACAATACTGTATTTCGTAGCAATTATGTATATGACGGCACTGAACAAGTGCAGGGTTTGTCTCGGATTCACAAACCTATATTAAGTATATATATTTATATGTTGGTCAATATCTGTCTAACAATTTAGGTCAAGTCGTAGTGTATCACAATCCTAATGCTCGAGACCGACATGCAAAAGTCAACAAAAGTCAACTTGACCCAAAATGACTTCCAAAATCTATACATGTTTATTATATAACTTATATATAGTCGTTTTATATATTTAAATATATTTATCAGATCTTATTATACTAAATAATACAAGTCATTTATTAATAAATAAAAATTTATATTTAAATTCATATATGATAAAAATATACTTTTATATATCTCAAGTAATAAAATTTATAAAATTCACTTAATATCATAAAAATATAGTGGTATGTATTATTAATGTAATTATATTACGTGTTGTAAAAATATCTTTGTACGCACATTTATTTGATTAAATAATATTGATAATAATAACAATGATAAAAATAATAAAATGATAGTTTCAATAAAAATATTAATTTTTAGTAATAAAGATAATTTTAGTAATAACATCAACTGATAACAATTATAATAATCATTTTAATAATAATATTAAAATTAATAATAATTCAGTTGACCATATCTTTTAATCCGTTCATCGAACCCACACGATTTCTAAATGAAAAGTTATTAATTTTTATTTAGCTTTTCAACGACATGCATATCATATACCTTATCTCAGTAGCATATGTATCAAATTCGTGATTTATCATAAACTATTTAACGACGAAATTAAGCATACAAATATGCATAATCATATATACTCGAGCACTAGTCAGGGATACACTATTAATATATAAAAGATAAGATATGAATGCTCACGTATCAATATTGTGATTCAATATTGCAGGAAAGTACGTAGACGCAACGAAAATGATAAACGTTAGGTTGACCTCACGAGCAATACCCTCGAACAATACCCATAACCTCCATAGCTATAACCCATAATTTCCTTAGCTCTATCCCGTTTGAAAACTTATTTTGAAATCGTCTGAATATAACTCCGTTATAGTATTTTATGTATACTAATAATATCTTGAAATAATACTAAGTAAATATATATATGTAATTCGATTGAGAGAGTTTAGAGAAATATATTTTTAAGTTTCTATGAAATAATAAAACCTATTAAATTCTATTTATAATAGATTTTTGAATTATTAAAGTGAATTATTAAAGTATGAATTATTAAAGTGAATTATTAAAGTATGAATTATTAAAGTGAATTATTAAAGTATGAATTATTAAAGTATGAATTATTAAAGTGAATTATTAAAGTATGAATTATTAAAGTGAATTATTATTAAAGTGAATTATTAAAGTGAATTATTAAAGTTAAAGTAAAATAAAAGTAAAGTAAAAGTAATGTAAAGGTAAAGTTAAAGTATAGTAAAAGTATAAAACTATGTACGTATAATACGCGTATAAATATATTTAATATTAATTTAAATCGTTATATCATAAAACATTTTAGAAAAGTAGAATTATATATATTAATAATAGGTTTCAAGTTTTTAAATTACAGTCTGTTGGTGAAGCATGGGATAAAGTCCAAAGGTTTAATAAACGTATGAAATCATCTTAATGAAAAATGTCGAGTTACTTAACTTGTCGATATCCAACATCTAAATTATTTACACTCCACATTCCTACTTATAGATCACTTTACCATTTTCCGAATATTGTCAAAAAGAATAGATTTCTTAAATCACAGTGGACCTCATAACATTGGCCCGTAATCATATCATAATGTATCTGATAATTCAATCATTTGATATTATCTCTTAATTCTGTCGATAAATATATCGAAACAAATACGTTCATGTAAAGTATCATATATATCAAATACTTTGTTAATGTTTTCAGTTATTATATATTATATATACATATCTATATACATATAATTGTTCGTGAATCGTTGAACACGGTCAAAGGGTAATTGATTACATGAATGTAGTTCCAAACTTTTTGAGATTCAACATTACAAATTCTGCTTATCGTGTAAGAAACATATAAAGGTTAGGTTTAAATTTGGTCAGAAATTTTCGGGTCGTCACAAATGTCTTCAAATTCATTGGTATCATTGATGAAGGTGATCATGTCTGCATGTGTGGATATAACCGGAATTTGATCTGAAAAAGAGTCCGGCTCCCCTTGATCTGGTTCGGTTGGAGAGTGTGAGTTATTCAGAATGTCTTCATGTTGCTCTACCTCGTCATCATTGGTGTATTGTTCTTCTGAGGATGCGTCTGATGAACGGGTTTCTTCAGTATTCTGATTCTCCACTTTGATAACCTCGGCCTTATCACTCTTCTTCTTGAAGTGAATGATTAAACTGTGATCTGCCGTCTCAAGCCTCATTACTTCTTCATGACGCTCAATGCTTGGAGCGAGTATTGTCGCAGTTTCTTTTACGTCTTCCATTTCCTCTTCCTCTTCAGATTCCTACTTTTCCTCTATTTCTTCACTGGGATCCTCTTCTTCCATTTCTGGGTCGTCTACAGACTGTGATTCGACACCCATCTCGATATCGTCGGCTGGTGGTGAAAACTCGTCATTGGAAGTGATCCGTCTGGTGGAAATAGCAAACATCTCTGCCTGTCCAGAAAGATCAGTTGGTTGGTCAATTTTGAAGGTAACGCTCTCCCCATGTGATCGTAAGATCAAGGTTTGATTGTACACATCAATGACAGTCCTAGCTATATTCATGAAAGGTCTTCCTAATACTACTGGTGTGTGTAGGTCTTCCTTAATGTCCATCACTACGAAATTCGTAGGATACAAGAATTTGTCGACTTTCACCAAGACGTTCTCAACTATGCCCTTAGGATATCGAATTGTGTGATCCGCAAGTTGGATTGTCATTTTGGTTGGTGACAAATTTCCTAACTCTAATCTCTGATAGAGAGAGTAGGGGATTAGGTTGATACTTGCTCCTAAATCTGCTAGCGCATGAATGGTTCAAGATTGGTAGATTGAACATGGAAAAACAAATCGGCCCGTATCTCCTAGTTTTGGTGGTAAAGAGTTTCTGAGTAATGCAGATCATTCTTCACTCAGTGAAATTTTGTTAGAGTCTGGTATCCTCTCCTTTGTAGAAAGAAGCCTTCGGATGTATCTCTTCTAGTTGGGAACTTTAGACATAGTGTCCAGGAATCTTCCATCAAGTTTGAAGGAATTAAGCTTGGATGGCTCTTCTTGTAGCCTTCCAGGATAAGGTATGTGAACTGGAGTTTCAGGGGTCAGCTTTTGAGTATATGTCGATTTATTCTTGAGCCTAGTTGACCTTCTCTGTGGTTCTTCCTCTGGGATTACAGAGTCTCTTTGCTTTGCTTCTTCTATGTGGGGATTTTGGATAGTATTACTTGACAATCTTCCCTGCGGTCGAGTTTCAAGGCGTTGTGATAACTGTCCGAGCTGCGTTTTAAAACTTTTGAGCAGAGCCAATTGATTTCTCATTAGTATCTCCATTTGATCTTGGCTGGTTGCAGTTCTCTGATTTAACTATTGTTGCCCTTGAATGAACTGACTTAACTGATCATCAGCTCCAGGAGTGGGGTTAGTTGCTTTTGTAATCTGGGTGGTAGAGGAATTTTCCTTAACTAGGGGACCAGTGAGTGGAAGTGGTTGATCATAGGTTAATTGAGATTGTTGGGCTGGATAAGGTGGATAGCGATAGCGAAAAGGTTGATTGCTTCGCTGAAATTGATTAACCCTAGGTGGTTGATTGAATCCGAGATTTGGTGGACGAGCTGGGTATTGGACGTAACAGACTGAACCGTCAGGGTTTTCGTACTCAACTTGATATTCTTCAGTAGGTTGCGGGTTGGTACAATTAACACAAGCCTAAGCTTGGTTAACCTGCTGCGACCGTGTCTTCAGTTCTCCGATTTGTTTAGCAAGAGATTCCATCTTATCCGTGAGGGATTTGATGGCCTCCGTTTGATTGTTAAGTGCAGATAGTGGGGCAGATGATGAAGTTGTTTCACCACCGTTCCAGTCGTGATGATGCATTGTCATGTTATCGAGCAATTCCCATGCTTCGTCTGCGGTTTGGTTCATCAGATTCCCTTGAGCTGCTGCATCGATCGTCGTCCTATGATTTACTGTAAGACCAATGTAGAAGGTACAGATTTGGGCTGACCGTTCTAGCTGGTGATTAGGGCATTTCTTTAGCAGGGTTTTGAATCGCTCCCATGCAGTGTAAAGAGATTCATCATAACTTTGTTTGAAGTTAATGATGTCATTCTTCAGTTTGGTTTGTTTAGAAGGAGGAAAATATTTGGTTAGGAATTTAGTAGCCATCTCCGTCCATGACGTGATGGAATCTTTTTCCAGTCCTTCGAACCAAGTTTGAGCATGATGAGTGAGAGAATAGGGGAACAAGTATAGCCGGACTATATCTTGTCCTATCCCTGGCTGTTTGTAGGAGTTAGAAAGAGATATAAATTTATCAAGGTGAGAATTAAGATCGTCATTCGGTAATCCATGAAACTGACAGCTATTCTGAATGAGTTGGATGATGTGATGTTTTAACTCGAACGAGTGTCCTTGAATCTCTGTGTAACGATCCAACCCGTATTAAAACCGGCCCATAAAAATTTTTCTTTTTAATACGCGTCAAATAATACTTTAAGTCCCAATTGTTTTTCCATAAACATCTTTAATACAATAGAAGGTTTAATAAACCTTAAAACATTTAATACATTGATTAATTTGTCCAAACGGACATACACGACCCGACTAGTTTAGTTTCCAACCAAAACCGAGCATGGTGATTTGGGACTACGCTACCCAAATCCTAATCGAATACAAAAGCAAGATCTTCTAAGCAACCTAGCCAAAATCTCTAATCCCCAAGCTTACCCGAGCCGCCAATCATGCAAACCTATAAAAATTTCAACAACGAGAGGGTAAGCTAACGCTTAGTGAATGATAATATACTACATACATATATATGTATAAAATGGACACGCCACACAAATATCAAATACCGCATACCGAAGCATCCATGTATAAGGCACCTACCCTAAGCATACCGTACGATCTCTAAGCAACAAGCTAAAGATATCAACAAAGTATATGTTTACCAACGACGATGTGAACAACGGAAATAAGCTACACCCTGAGGGTTAGCTACAACACAACATTACATTAATATAAATAATAATATAAGACGAATAAGGTTAACCCCTTAACACATTACCGAATACCAAACGCCACAATGAAGATTGGCCGAACTACACGAGCCTTAGTAATCCGAAACCACACGAGATTACTATCTTCACAACATCGAGGTTGGACGAACTACACGAGCCTTAGTAATCCGAAACCACACGAGATTACTACCTCAATAACATGACCGAACTACACGAGTCATCATGAATCCGAACTACACGCGATTCACTTCTCAACATCAAAACCCACGGTCACGAGATTATAAAATCCACCACATCGGGGTCATCCACTTCACAACAATATCAACCCTTCGCCATTGGGGTTATAAAATCCAAATCACAACCACATGTGATAACGTACACACAAGCGTGTATCTCGCCAAAAGTGGTCAACCAAAATGCACAACCGTGCTAATTGGACCTAAACGCAAGTCCATCAAATCCACCTATATGTGAAGTGAGCTCTATAACCGAGAACCACTTCACTCGACCCGCACCCATCCTATACATACATATGCATATAGGATATTAACACTCACCTTGTCGCCTTGAAGAATGCTTTCAAGTAATCCGCAACTCGTCAATGGAAAGTACCTAATCCATTATCACAATTTCAACAACACACTTAGATTGGATTTACAAACAAACCCAATTTGACACTTAGTGCAAATTCGACCCAAATGCACTTCCAAGGACAAACCGCGCCCAAACTACCCAATAATCACTAACACAAGTGATAATGGTCCTAATATGTCAATTAAACCCGAACACAAGTGTTAAACACTTATCGTTCTCAAAATCGCCCATAAACCCTAATTTTGACCCATTAAGTCAAAATCTCACCATTTACAAGTTTTAACACCAAAACACGTTTAACTCGGGTTTATACTTCAACTTAATCCATTTTATGTTTATAAACCTTATTAAATCAACAATCGGGTCAAAATCATCATCAAACCCTAATTGCTTCCAACATCTCAATAATTACTAAATGCTAGTGATTTCACCCAAATTGCAAGTCTCGCAAGCATGAACTTGTACACCAAACCCAAAACCTGCCAATAACAACAACAACCCGAATATTGGTGTTAATCTCTAATTAACAACTAAATGGGTTCCATCTATGAACATACAAGCCAAAAGCCTCAAATTTGAATAATGAACACGAAAATGAAATTCGGAGTTAGAGCTTACCACTAGTATCACTGTGTAGCTAAGAACGAGGAGAACACACTTGTCAACTATGCCAAAGATCAACTACCGATCCTTCCTTTCCAAAAATCCTTTTGAAATCAAATGGGTGTTTGAGTTTGAGAGGAAAAATGAAAAGAAAAGGGAAATTAAAATGAGAAATGAAATGAATGGATGAGGTTAAATCCTCAAATCTGGCTCAAACGTGAAAAGACCAAAATGCCCTTGATCCTCATTTAAAATTACACAAAATCGGTGCCAGTCTGCCCGTATTGCCGCGCCGCGGCCTTATTCGTCGCGCCGCGATGATTGCCTCGAACTGGTGGCTTTATTTACAAGCTTTCTGATCCTGATTCTAGTGTAATGCCGCGCCGCGGCCTTCTGTGTCGCGCCGCGACCCGAGGCTCGACTTGAGCCCTTCTCCCGCGTACAAGACTTTAACACCCAAACATGTCTCAAATCCTTCAAACTCTAGTCGTACCTACACCATACACCTATATATCATGTACGGAGAAAAACGGGGTGTTACAACTCTCCCCCACTTAGACTCGATCACGTCCTCGTGATCCTCATCACTTTACCAAACGGACCACATTTCACGGTCCCCAAACAAATCTCCCAACTGACCTTCCTAAGCAATTCTTCCCAAAGAGTTACCCTTAACAACTAAATCGTCACCCGCGATTTATCAAATTCTACAATTTTCGAGCATTAGCACTGACTCAATCCCTCATATCGGGAAAACTCAACCAATCTCGTACCGAGATATCGACCCCTAGCGTACCATACCAAGTACATCGCTAGTAACAACCACAAACCAAGACAAAGTCAACCATCAAACCGAAGAAGACCGAAATAAAGCTTATCCTTACGGATAATACTCACCACTTAATATCCCTCGTAGTGCGCAATACAACCCATACGCAACTACCATAACATCATAAACCAGACGGCTACAACCGATAACGCCCAAAACAATCATGGCAACGCTAATCCCAAGGTGTACAAAATCGACTATTTTCACACCCGTAACAACATGTGAGCGAAACACGGCTATCGCATCACTAAACATACCACACGGCCCTCACGACCCCACCATCAGTGTATAAAACAACCGATAGACCACAACACACGGTCCTTACGACCCCACCATCGGTGTATAAAACAACCGACAGATCAACAACACGAAGGCTGGCCGAAAACACACGCGCCTTAGTGAATCCGAACTACACGCGACTCACTACCTTCACCGCAACAACAATCGGGATTGGCCGAACTACACGCGCCTTAGTGAATCTGAACTACACGAGAGTCACTATCCCGGAGGAATGACTGAACTACACGAGTCATTTGTGAATCCGAACTACACGAGACTCACTCCTCAATACAATGACCGAAACCACACGAGTCATTGGTGAATCCGAACTACACGCGATTCACTTCCACAATAAGATGACCGAACTACACGCGTCATCGTGAATCCGCAAACACACGCGATCCACAATCTCAACACAGGAATGGTACTCGCATTTCCCACCGGTACTCACATTTCCCGATAATGTTATACCATGCCGATATAACACTACTCCCATCACACACGCTCTTTTGGCCTCCATCACGACGAGTAGTGTAGCATCGCGCACTGCTACACCATAGTGCATCCTAACGGAATACACTAACCATCAACACACGCTCTTTTGGCCTCGATCAACGAGTAGTGTAACATCACGCATTGCTACACCATAGTGAATCCTAACGGATACCACTAACCATCACCATACGTACGCGTACACAACGCTAACACAATCGAGCAAGAACCACCTATATCGCACATAGGCACAAAACAACAATTCTCTAGAAGAGAATTCGACACACACCCCCCTTAACCGAAGGATTTCACCTTGCTCACCAAACACGTCCATTATCTCTCAACGAGATTTACCACATTACCACCTCGGCGATAATTCAAATCGAAACCATAAGTACAATTTATCCGAAATTGTAACCTACCACAATCGACCAAAACCAGGTCTCGACAACATTTTTCGGATCTACCAATAGCATCATCCGAAATCTCACACTAAAACTTCCTCGTGTGGGAGTGTGACTCCCCCACTTGGAACTACGTTCCATAACCGCATCTCGTACAACCGTACAATGCTACCAAAGGTAGACTTTACCAACAATTGGGTTCACACGACCCATCACCACATCTTGCTCCAACCTTGAGCACACGAAGGATTTCAATCAATCCTTAAACACTTCAAACAAAGAGTGTACCACGATTACACAAACCACACCCTCGCAATAATCCAATTGCTCTAGTTTGTCAATTTCCACCTAGTCACTCATGTACCTAAGGGTTTCACTCCGGTACCCTAAGTAAAATGTAACCACAACACAATCGGAGTTGAACTCCACGCTAGTAGGTATAAAAGAGGCACCTAATGTCGCGTCTTATATACTCCATTACCAACATACATCGAGATTCAAAACACTCGATTTCAAGGGTTCCAACCACCCGACGAACCTCATAGTTCATCAACTTCCACACTATAGCGAACACGCGCTTAACAATTGAACACCAAAACCCATTTCCATGGCTTGGTGGAAACAATTCCCAATACTAAGGAATGCTTGGTTGCACCAAGTCTTACGCCCTTCGCCCGACAATCGAAACGTCACCATAGGGTACTTCCATTAGGAACGTCACCCATGTCAATAACATGCACAACATAATGCATCTAATAAACTCAACTCAACGGCACATAATAAATAATCAAAGGACATATTTATTAAAATGAAACGTACCTTAACGTCTCCTTGCCGCACCTGTCCTCACTAACTTGGGACACTCCGACTTACGATGTCCTTCTTCTTGGCAATGGAAGCACACCATGCCATCACTCTTTGGTACCGAATATTCCCAAGACTTGTGACCCCTCATGCCACAATTGTAACATCTAGATGCACTAGAATTCGGTATACCCGTCCGCGTACCACCCGTGCTCACAAAAAATCGGACCCTTAGTCCTCTTACTCGGAGCACCATACGAAACAACCCTTCTATCACTTGAAGGTTCACCAATCTTTGATCGCGTATACGACTCGAAACCTCTAGCCACGGCGAATAATTCCGCAAATGATTTCGCGTGACCCCGGCTAATCTTATTCTTCAAGTCATCATTCAAGGTTCGATAGAAATCTTGCATCAACAAATTATCATTCCCCAAATACTCCGGGCAAAAACGAGCCTTCGCCATAAAGGTCGTCTTGAGAGTATTCAAATCCATAGAACCCTGTTGCAAATTTCACAACTCATTACGCATTTCCGACAAATCGGCTGAAGTCCAGAACTCTGAAATGTCCCGTTCTTATTGATTAAAAACGTTCCATATTAATTGATTTCGTTGCGAGGTTTTGACCTCTATATGAGACGTTTTTCAAAGACTGCATTCATTTTAAAACAAACCATAACCTTTATTTCATCAATAAAGGTTTAAAAAGCTTTACGTAGATTATCAAGTAATGATAATCTAAAATATCCTGTTTACACACGACCATTACATAATGGTTTACAATACAAATATGTTACAACAAAATAAGTTTCTTGAATGCAGTTTTTACACAATATCATACAAGCATGGACTCCAAATCTCGTCCTTATTTAAGTATGTGACAGCGGAAGCTCTTAATAATCACCTGAGAATAAACATGCTTAAAACGTCAACAAAAATGTTGGTGAGTTATAGGTTTAACCTATATATATCAAATCATAATAATAGACCACAAGATTTCATATTTCAATACATATCCCATACATAGAGATAAAAATCATTCATATGGTGAACACCTGGTAACCGACATTAACAAGATGCATATATAAGAATATCCCCATCATTCCGGGACACCCTTCGGATATGATATAAATTTCGAAGTACTAAAGCATCCGGTACTTTGGATGGGGTTTGTTAGGCCCAATAGATCTATCTTTAGGATTCGCGTCAATTAGGGTGTCTGTTCCCTAATTCTTAGATTACCAGACTTAAAAAAAGGGGCATATTCGATTTCGATAATTCAACCATAGAATATAGTTTCACGTACTTGTGTCTATTTTGTAAATCAATTATAAAACCTGCATGTATTCTCATCCCAAAAATATTAGATTTTAAAAGTGGGACTATAACTCACTTTCACAGATTTTTACTTCGTCGGGAAGTAAGACTTGGCCACTGGTTGATTCACGAACCTATAACAATATATACATATATATCAAAGTATGTTCAAAATATATTTACAACACTTTTAATATATTTTGATGTTTTAAGTTTATTAAGTCAGCTGTCCTCGTTAGTAACCTACAACTAGTTGTCCACAGTTAGATGTACAGAAATAAATCGATAAATATTATCTTGAATCAATCCACGACCCAGTGTATATGTATCTCAGTATTGATCACAACTCAAACTATATATATTTTGGAATCAACCTCAACCCTGTATAGCTAACTCCAACATTCACATATAGAGTGTCTATGGTTGTTCCGAAATATATATAGATGTGTCGACATGATAGGTCGAAACATTGTATACGTGTCTATGGTATCTCAAGATTACATAATATACAATACAAGTTGATTAAGTTATGGTTGGAATAGATTTGTTACCAATTTTCATGTAGCTAAAATGAGAAAAATTATCCAATCTTGTTTTACCCATAACTTCTTCATTTTAAATCCGTTTTGAGTGAATCAAATTGCTATGGTTTCATATTGAACTATATTTTATGAATCTAAACAGAAAAAGTATAGGTTTATAGTCGGAAAAATAAGTTACAAGTCGTTTTTGTAAAGGTAGTCATTTCAGTCGAAAGAACGACGTCTAGATGACCATTTTAGAAAACATACTTCCACTTTGAGTTTAACCATAATTTTTGGATATAGTTTCATGTTCATAATAAAAATCATTTTCTCAGAATAACAACTTTTAAATCAAAGTTTATCATAGTTTCTAATTAACTAACCCAAAACAGTCCGCGGTGTTACTACGACGGCGTAAATCCGGTTTTACGGAGTTTTTCGTGTCTCCAGGTTTTAAATCATTAAGTTAGCATATCATATAGATATAGAACATGTGTTTAGTTGATTTTAAAAGTCAAGTTAGAAGGATTAACTTTTGTTTGAGAACAAGTTTAGAATTAACTAAACTATGTTCTAGTGATTATAAGTTTAAACCTTCGAATAAGATAGCTTTATATGTATGAATCGAATGATGTTATGAAAATCATTACTACCTTAAGTTCCTTGGATAAACCTACTGGAAAAGAAAAAAATGGATCTAGCTTCAACGGATCCTTGGATGGCTTGAAGTTCTTGAAGCAGAATCATGACACGAAAACAAGTTCAAGTAAGATCATCACTTGAAATAAGATTGTTATAGTTATAGAAATTGAACCAAAGTTTGAATATGATTATTACCTTGTATTAGAATGATAACCTACTGTAAGAAACAAAGATTTCTTAAGGTTGGATGATCACCTTACAAGATTGGAAGTGAGCTAGCAAACTTGAAAGTATTCTTGATTTTATGAAACTAGAACTTTTGGAATTTATGAAGAACACTTAGAACTTGAAGATAGAACTTGAGAGAGATCAATTAGATGAAGAAAATTGAAGAATGAAAGTGTTTGTAGGTGTTTTTGGTCGTTGGTGTATGGATTAGATATAAAGGATATGTAATTTTGTTTTCATGTAAATAAGTCATGAATGATTACTCATATTTTTGTAATTTTATGAGATATTTCATGCTAGTTGCCAAATGATGGTTCCCACATGTGTTAGGTGACTCACATGGACTGCTAAGAGCTGATCATTGGAGTGTATATACCAATAGTACATACATCTAAAAGCTGTGTATTGTACGAGTACGAATACGGGTGCATACGAGTAGAATTGTTGATGAAACTGAACGAGGATGTAATTGTAAGCATTTTTGTTAAGTAGAAGTATTTTGATAAGTGTATTGAATTTTTTCAAAAGTGTATAAATACATATTAAAACACTACATGTATATACATTTTAACTGAGCCGTTAAGTCATCGTTAGTCGTTACATGTAAGTGTTGTTTTGAAACCTTTAGGTTAACGATCTTGTTAAATGTTGTTAACCCAATGTTTATAATATCAAATGAGATTTTAAATTATTATATTATCATGATATTATCATGTATGAATATCTCTTAATATGATATATATACATTAAATGTCTTTACAACGATAATCGTTACATATATGTCTCGTTTAAAAATCATTAAGTTAGTAGTCTTGTTTTTACATATGTAGTTCATTGTTAATATACTTAATGATATGTTTACTTATCATAGTATCATGTTAACTATATATATATATCCATATATATGTCATCATATAGTTTTTACAAGTTTTAACGTTCGTGAATCACCGGTCAACTTGGGTGGTCAATTGTCTATATGAAACATATTTAAATTAATCAAGTCTTAACAAGTTTGATTGCTTAACATGTTGGAAACATTTAATCATGTAAATATCAATCTCAATTAATATATATAAACATGGAAAAGTTCGGGTCACTACAGTACCTACCCGTTAAATAAATTTCGTCCTGAAATTTTAAGCTGTTGAAGGTGTTGACGAATCTTCTGGAAATAGATGTGGGTATTTCTTCTTCATCTGATCTTCACGCTCCCAGGTGAACTCGGGTCCTCTACGAGCATTCCATCGAACCTTAACAATTGGTATCTTGTTTTGCTTAAGTCTTTTAACCTCACGATCCATTATTTCGACGGGTTCTTCGATGAATTGAAGTTTTTCGTTGATTTGGATTTCATCTAATGGAATAGTGATATCTTCTTTAGCAAAACATTTCTTCAAATTCGAGACGTGGAAAGTGTTATGTACAGCCGCGAGTTGTTGAGGTAACTCAAGTCGGTAAGCTACTGGTCCGACACGATCAATAATCTTGAATGGTCCAATATACCTTGGATTTAATTTCCCTCGTTTAGCAAATCGAACAACGCCTTTCCAAGGTGCAACTTTAAGAATGACCATCTCTCCAATTTCAAATTCTATATCTTTTCTTTTAATGTCAGCGTAGCTCTTTTGTCGACTTTGGGCGGTTTTCAACCGTTGTTGAATTTGGATGATCTTCTCGGTAGTTTCTTGTATAATCTCCGGACCCGTAATCTGTCTATCCCCCACTTCACTCCAACAAATCGGAGACCTGCACTTTCTACCATAAAGTGCTTTAAACGGCGCCATCTCAATGCTGGAATGGTAGCTGTTGTTGTGGGAAAATTCTGCTAACGGTAGATGTCGATCCCAACTGTTTCCGAAATCAATAACACATGCTCGTAGCATGTCTTCAAGCGTTTGTATCGTCCTTTCGCTCTGCCCATCAGTTTGTGGATGATAGGCAGTACTAATGTCTAGACGAGTTCCTAATGCTTGCTGTAATGTCTGCCAGAATCTTGAAATAAATCTTCCATCCCTATCAGAGATAATAGAGATTGGTATTCCATGTCTGGAGACGACTTCCTTCAAATACAGTCGTGCTAACTTCTCCATCTTGTCATCTTCTCTTATTGGCAGGAAGTGTGCTGATTTGGTGAGACGATCAACTATTACCCAAATAGTATCAAAACCACTTGCAGTCCTTGGCAATTTAGTAATGAAATCCATGGTAATGTTTTCCCATTTCCATTTCGGGATTTCGGGTTGTTGAAGTAGACCTGATGGTTTCTGATGCTCAACTTTGACCTTAGAACACGTCAAACATTCTCCTACGTATTTAGCAACATCGGCTTTCATACCCGGCCACCAAAAATGTTTCTTGAGATCCTTGTACATCTTCCCCGTTCCAGGATGTATTGAGTATCTGGTTTTATGAGCTTCTCTAAGTACCATTTCTCTCATATCTCCAAATTTTGGTACCCAAATCCTTTCAGCCCTATACCGGGTTCCGTCTTCCCGAATATTAAGATGCTTCTCCGATCCTTTGGGTATTTCATCCTTTAAATTTCCCTCTTTTAAAACTCTTTGTTGCGCCTCCTTTATTTGAGTAGTAAGGTTATTATGAATCATTATATTCATAGATTTTACTCGAATGGGTTCTCTGTCCTTCCTGCTCAAGGCATCGGCTACCACATTTGCCTTCCCCGGGTGGTAACGAATCTCAAAGTCGTAATCATTTAATAATTCAATCCACCTACGCTGCCTCATATTCAGTTGTTTCTGATTAAATATGTGTTGAATACTTTTGTGGTCGGTATATATAATACTTTTGACCCCATATAAGTAGTGCCTCCAAGTCTTTAATGCAAAAACAACCGCGCCTAATTCCAAATCATGCGTCGTATAATTTTGTTCGTGAATCTTCAATTGTCTAGACGCATAAGCAATCACCTTCGTTCATTGCATTAATACACAACCGAGACCTTGCTTTGATGCGTCACAATAAATCACAAAATCATCATTCCCTTCAGGCAATGACAATATAGGTGCCGTAGTTAGCTTTTTCTTCAATAACTGAAACGCTTTCTCTTGTTCATCATTCCATTTAAATTTCTTCCCTTTATGCATTAATGCAGTCAAGGGTTTTGCTATTCTGGAAAAGTCTTGGATGAACCTTCTGTAGTAACCTGCTAGTCCTAAAAACTGGCGTATGTGTTTCGGAGTTTTCGGGGTTTCCCACTTTTCAACAGTTTCTATCTTTGCCGGATCCACCTTAATACCTTCTTTGTTTACTATGTGACCGAGGAATTGAACTTCTTCCAACCAAAATGCACACTTTGAAAACTTAGCTTACAATTCTTCCTTCCTCAATACTTCTAACACCTTTCTCAAATGTTCACCGTGTTCTTGGTCATTCTTTGAGTAAATAAGTATGTCATCAATGAAAATAATGACAAACTTGTCAAGGTATGGTCCGCACACTCGGTTCATAAGGTCCATGAACACAGCTGGTGCATTAGTTAAACCAAACGGCATGACCATAAACTCGTAATGACCGTAACATGTTCTGAAAGCAGTCTTTGGAATATCATCTTCTTTCACCCGCATTTGATGATACCCGGAACGTAAGTCAATCTTTGAATAAACAGACGAGCCTTGTAGTTGATCAAATAAGTCGTCGATTCTCGGTAGTGGGTAGTGGTTCTTGATGGTAAGTTTGTTCAACTCTCGGTAGTCGATACACAACCTGAATGTACCATCTTTCTTTTTGACAAACAAAACAGGAGCTCCCCACGGTGATGTGCTTGGTCGAATGATACCACACTCTAAAAGTTCTTGTAATTGGCTTTGCAGTTCTTTCATCTCGCTGGGTGCGAGTCTGTAAGGAGCACGAGCTATTGGTGCAGCTCCTGGTACAAGATCTATTTGAAATTCAACGGATCGATGTGGGGGTAATCCCGGTAATTCTTTCGGAAATACATCGGGAAATTCTTTTGCAATGGGAACATCATTGATGCTCTTTTCTTCAGTTTGTACTTTCTCGACGTGTGCTAGAACAGCATAGCAACCTTTTCTTATTAGTTTTTGTGCCTTCAAATTACTAATAAGATGTAACTTCGTGTTGCCCTTTTCTCCGTACACCATTAAGGGTTTTCCTTTTTCTCGTATAATGCGAATTGCATTTTTATAACAAACGATCTCTGCTTTCACTTCTTTCAACCAGTCCATACCGATTATCACATCAAAACTCTCTAACTCTACTGGTATCAAATCAATCTTAAATGTTTCGCTAACTAGTTTAATTTCTCAATTCCGACATATATTATCTGCTGAAATTAATTTACCATTTGCTAATTCGAGTAAAAATTTACTATCCAAAGGCGTCAATGGACAACTTAATTTAGCACAAAAATCTCTACTCATATAGCTTCTATCCGCACCCGAATCAAATAAAACGTAAGCAGATTTATTGTCAATAAGAAACGTACCCGTAACAAGCTCCGGGTCTTCTTGTGCCTATGCCGCATTAATATTGAAAACTCTTCCACGGCCTTGTCCATTCGTGTTCTCCTGGTTCGGGCAATTTCTAATAATGTGGCCCGGTTTTCCACATTTATAACAAACTACATTGGCATAACTTGCTCCGACACTACTTGCTCCACCATTACTCGTTCCGACACCATTTGTTCCTTTCGTTCTTTTAACCCCTGGTCCGTAGACCTCACACTTCGCCGCGCTATGACCATTTCTTTTACACTTGTTGCAAAATTTGGTGCAGAACCCCGAGTGATACTTTTCACACCTTTGGCATAGCTGCTTCTGATTGTTGTTGTTGGGATGATTGTTGTAGTTGTTGTTGTTGTTGTTGTAGTTGGGCCGTTTGTTGTAGTTGCGATTGATGTTGCGATTGTTGGGATAATTGTTGCGATTGCTGTTGTTGTTGTATTGGTGATTCTTATCACCGTTTTCCTCCCACTTTCTTTTGACTTGCTTCACATTGGCCTCTTCAGCAGTCTGTTCTTTAATTCTTTCTTCAATCTGGTGCACTAGTTTGTGAGCCATTCTACATGCCTGTTGTATGGAGGCGGGCTCGTGTGAACTTATATCTTCTTGGATTCTTTCCGGTAATCCTTTCACAAATGCGTCGATCTTCTCTTCCTCATCTTCGAATGCTCCCGGACACAATAGGCACAATTCTGTGAATCGTCTTTCGTACGTGGTAATATCAAATCCTTGGGTTCGTAACCCTCTAAGTTCTGTCTTGAGCTTATTGACCTCGGTTCTGGGACGGTACTTCTCGTTCATCAAGTGCTTGAATGCTGACCACGGTAGTGCGTACGCATCGTCTTGTCCCACTTGCTCTAGATAGGTATTCCACCATGTTAACGCAGAACCTGTGAAGGTATGCGTAGCGTACTTCACTTTGTCCTCTTCAGTACACTTACTTATGGCAAACACCGATTCGACCTTCTCGGTCCATCGTTTCAATCCGATCGGTCCTTCGGTTCCATCAAATTCCAAAGGTTTGCAGGCAGTGAATTCTTTGTAGGTGCATCCTACACGATTTCCTGTACTGCTA
Organism: Rutidosis leptorrhynchoides; assembly: GCF_046630445.1. Lineage (NCBI taxonomy): Eukaryota > Viridiplantae > Streptophyta > Magnoliopsida > Asterales > Asteraceae > Rutidosis > Rutidosis leptorrhynchoides. The sequence continues at coordinate 81,375,034 of NC_092341.1, read as the reverse complement.
GATCCAAGGTTATTGTTGGTATGTAGCGCAGCCTGTACTGCGGCTATGTTTGAAGCTAGAAAAGTACGGAATTCCTCTTCATTCATATTCACGGTGTGTCGAGTAGTCGGTGCCATTTCCTTCAAAATAGTCAAATGGAACAAGTTAATCATACAGAATATTAAGAGTAGTTAATAGTATTTCGTAGCATAATATGAACTCATTTATAAAAGCTTTTTCTTCATATTAGCGTTTTATAAGTTTAAATTTGGGTAGTACCTACCCGTTAAGTTCATACTTAGTAGCTAATATACAATTCAACTACTACAATTCTATATGAAAAACTGATTATAATAATATTTCGCGTTCAAACTTTTACACAATATTTTACAAACTTACAATACTGCTTATTTTACATATAGCATGAAATATAGCACACAATAAATTTGATACAAGATGGTTGTGAAGATAATTCTAGCTCGTACACAAGTCGTTCAGCAAAGGCAATAAAGACACGTAATTCATACGTCCAGAAACAAGTCGTGCATTCTGGTTTTACTAGGATTACTTCCCATCCTTGGTCTTGTGGAACATAACCGTTATGGCCGTTGATAAGACAGCTTGTTGTAACGTCGTCAAAGGGACGAGGGTTATGTAATGTCCAACAGTCCCGTAACAATCTAAAAACCTCATTTCTTACCCCAATTACCGACTCCGTCACTTGTGGGAACGTTTTGTTTAATAGTTGTAGCCCGATGTTCTTGTTCTCACTTTGGTGAGAAGCGAACATTACTAATCCGTAAGCATAACATGCTTCTTTATGTTGCATGTTAGCCGCTTTTTCTAAATCACGAATTCCAATATTCGGATATATTGAGTCAAAATAATTTCTTAACCCATTGCGTAAAATAGCATTTGGGTTCCCCGCAATATATGCGTCAAAGTAAACACATCGTAACTTATGGATTTCCCAATGTGATATCCCCCATCTTTCGAACGAAAGCCTTTTATAAACCAAGGCATTCTTGGAACGTTCTTCGAATGTCTTACAAACTGATCTCGCCTTAAATAGTTGTGCCGAAGAATTCTGACCGACTCTAGACAAGATTTCATCAATCATGTCTCCGGGTAGGTCTCTTAAAATATTGGGTTGTCTATCCATTTTGTGTTTTTATACTGTAAAATAGACAAGAGCTAGATTCATAAAAAAAATACTTATTAATACAAGCAATTTTTACATATATCATAAAGCATAAGCACACTATATTACATATATTACACCACACGAATACAACTATCTTATTCCGACTCGCTTATTTCTTCTTCTTCGGTTTTGGTTCGTTTTGCCAAGTTTCTAGGGATATATGATGTTCCCCTAATACGAGCCGTAATTTTCCACATTGATTTAGAAAAACCTGGTGGTTTAGAGGTTCCCGGGTCATTGTTATAACTTAAGGACTTCGGGGGTTGACGATACATATAAAGTTCATCGGGGTTGGAATTAGATTTCTCTATTTTTATGCCCTTTCCCTTATTATTTTCTTTTACCTTTTTAAATTCAGTTGGGGTAATTTCTATAACATCATCGGAATTCTCATCGGAATCCGATTCATCGGAGAATTGGTAATCCTCCCAATATTTTGCTTCCTTGGCGGAAACACCATTGACCATAATTAACCTTGGTCAGTTGGTTGAGGATTTTCTTTTACTTAACCGTTTTATTATTTCCCCCACCGGTTCTATTTCTTCATCCGGTTCCTCCTCTTCCGGTTCTGATTCTTCTTCCGGTTCCGACTCTTCTTCCGGTTCCTCTTCGGGAACTTGTGAATCAGTCCACGAATCATTCCAATTTACATTTGACTCTTCATTATTATTAGGTGAGTCAATGGGACTTGTTCTAGAGGTAGACATCTATCACATAATATCAAACGCGTTAAGAGATTAATATATCACATAATATTCACATGTTAAAAATATATAGTTTCCAACAAAATTTGTTAAACAATCATTTTTCAAGTAGACACGGTCGAAGTCCAGACTCACTAATGCATCCTTACAAACTCGATAAGACACACTAATGCAAAATTCTGGTTCTCTAAGACCAACGCTCGGATACCAACTGAAATGTCCCGTTCTTATTGATTAAAAACGTTCCATATTAATTGATTTCGTTGCGAGGTTTTGACCTCTATATGAGACGTTTTTCAAAGACTGCATTCATTTTAAAACAAACCATAACCTTTATTTCATCAATAAAGGTTTAAAAAGCTTTACGTAGATTATCAAGTAATGATAATCTAAAATATCCTGTTTACACACGACCATTACATAATGGTTTACAATACAAATATGTTACAACAAAATAAGTTTCTTGAATGCAGTTTTTACACAATATCATACAAGCATGGACTCCAAATCTCGTCCTTATTTAAGTATGTGACAGCGGAAGCTCTTAATAATCACCTGAGAATAAACATGCTTAAAACGTCAACAAAAATGTTGGTGAGTTATAGGTTTAACCTATATATATCAAATCATAATAATAGACCACAAGATTTCATATTTCAATACATATCCCATACATAGAGATAAAAATCATTCATATGGTGAACACCTGGTAACCGACATTAACAAGATGCATATATAAGAATATCCCCATCATTCCGGGACACCCTTCGGATATGATATAAATTTCGAAGTACTAAAGCATCCGGTACTTTGGATGGGGTTTGTTAGGCCCAATAGATCTATCTTTAGGATTCGCGTCAATTAGGGTGTCTGTTCCCTAATTCTTAGATTACCAGACTTAAAAAAGGGGCATATTCGATTTCGATAATTCAACCATAGAATGTAGTTTCACGTACTTTTGTCTATTTTGTAAATCAATTATAAAACCTGCATGTATTCTCAACCCAAAAATATTAGATTTTAAAAGTGGGACTATAACTCACTTTCACAGATTTTTACTTCGTCGGGAAGTAAGACTTGGCCACTGGTTGATTCACGAACCTATAACAATATATACATATATATCAAAGTATGTTCAAAATATATTTACAACACTTTTAATATATTTTGATGTTTTAAGTTTATTAAGTCAGCTGTCCTCGTTAGTAACCTACAACTAGTTGTCCACAGTTAGATGTACAGAAATAAATCGATAAATATTATCTTGAATCAATCCACGACCCAGTGTATACGTATCTCAGTATTGATCACAACTCAAACTATATATATTTTGGAATCAACCTCAACCCTGTATAGCTAACTCCAACATTCACATATAGAGTGTCTATGGTTGTTCCGAAATATATATAGATGTGTCGACATGATAGGTCGAAACATTGTATACGTGTCTATGGTATCTCAAGATTACATAATATACAATACAAGTTGATTAAGTTATGGTTGGAATAGATTTGTTACCAATTTTCACGTAGCTAAAATGAGAAAAATTATCCAATCTTGTTTTACCCATAACTTCTTCATTTTAAATCCGTTTTGAGTGAATCAAATTGCTATGGTTTCATATTGAACAATATTTTATGAATCTAAACAGAAAAAGTATAGGTTTATAGTCGGAAAAATAAGTTACAAGTCGTTTTTTTAAAGGTAGTCATTTCAGTCGAAAGAACGACGTCTAGATGACCATTTTAGAAAACATACTTCCACTTTGAGTTTAACCATAATTTTTGGATATAGTTTCATGTTCATAATAAAAATCATTTTCTCAGAATAACAACTTTTAAATCAAAGTTTATCATAGTTTCTAATTAACTAACCCAAAACAGTCCGCGGTGTTACTACGACGGCGTAAATCCGGTTTTACGGTGTTTTTCGTGTCTCCAGGTTTTAAATCATTAAGTTAGCATATCATATAGATATAGAACATGTGTTTAGTTGATTTTAAAAGTCAAGTTAGAAGGATTAACTTTTGTTTGCGAACAAGTTTAGAATTAACTAAACTATGTTCTAGTGATTATAAGTTTAAACCTTCGAATAAGATAGCTTTATATGTATGAATCGAATGATGTTATGAACATCATTACTACCTTAAGTTCCTTGGATAAACCTACTGGAAAAGAGAAAAATGGATCTAGCTTCAACGGATCCTTGGATGGCTCGAAGTTCTTGAAGCAGAATCATGACACGAAAACAAGTTCAAGTAAGATCATCACTTGAAATAAGATTGTTATAGTTATAGAAATTGAACCAAAGTTTGAATATTATTATTACCTTGTATTAGAATGATAACCTACTGTAAGAAACAAAGATTTCTTAAGGTTGGATGATCACCTTACAAGATTGGAAGTGAGCTAGCAAACTTGAAAGTATTCTTGATTTTATGAAACTAGAACTTTTGGAATTTATGAAGAACACTTAGAACTTGAAGATAGAACTTGAGAGAGATCAATTAGATGAAGAAAATTGAAGAATGAAAGTGTTTGTAGGTATTTTTGGTCGTTGGTGTATGGATTAGATATAAAGGATATGTAATTTTGTTTTCATGTAAATAAGTCATGAATGATTACTCATATTTTTGTAATTTTATGAGATATTTCATGCTAGTTGCCAAATGATGGTTCCCACATGTGTTAGGTGACTCACATGGGCTGCTAAGAGCTGATCATTGGAGTGTATATACCAATAGTACATACATCTAAAAGCTGTGTATTGTACGAGTACGAATACGGGTGCATACGAGTAGAATTGTTGATGAAACTGAACGAGGATGTAATTGTAAGCATTTTTGTTAAGTAGAAGTATTTTGATAAGTGTATTGAATTCTTTCAAAAGTGTATAAATACATATTAAAACACTACATGTATATACATTTTAACTGAGTCGTTAAGTCATCGTTAGTCGTTACATGTAAGTGTTGTTTTGAAACCTTTAGGTTAACGATCTTGTTAAATGTTGTTAACCCAATGTTTATAATATCAAATGAGATTTTAAATTATTATATTATCATGATATTATCATGTATGAATATCTCTTAATATGATATATATACATTAAATGTCTTTACAACGATAATCGTTACATATATGTCTCGTTTAAAAATCATTAAGTTAGTAGTCTTGTTTTTACATATGTAGTTCATTGTTAATATACTTAATGATATGTTTACTTATCATAGTATCATGTTAACTATATATATATATATCCATATATATGTCATCATATAGTTTTTACAAGTTTTAACGTTCGTGAATCACCGGTCAACTTGGGTGGTTAATTGTCTATATGAAACATATTTAAATTAATCAAGTCTTAACAAGTTTGATTGCTTAACATGTTGGAAACATTTAATCATGTAAATATCAATCTCAATTAATATATATAAACATGGAAAAGTTCGGGTCACTACAAACTCCTCGAAGAATTCCTTCTTAAACCCGTCCCACGATAACGCCATAAACGGTTCACCACCGACAAGATCAATCTTACCATCCAACCAATCCTTTGCCCTACCCCGCAACAAACTAGTAGCGAGTCTCGTCTTCTTCTCAGGAGGGCATTCAATAGTACGAAAACACCCTTCGACATCCGAGATCCAAGTTGTGCTTACCAAAGGATCCGGTTTTCCGTCGTACATCGGGGGTTTAGTCCTCATGAAGCTCTTAAGACAACGCTCCATTTCACTACTACCCTGAAATTCGGAATACTTCCTATCCATTTCTTCTCGAAATGCACTCATTTGCTCCGCAACAGAGGCCGCAACTCTAGAGTTAAACTCCTCGTCATTCGTCTCGATCTCGTTTCGCGTCGTCATTCTAAAGAATTCAAAACGATTAGTCCACGAACGTATAAAACAACACGCATAACACCGCCCCATCTTGCTCAACACTCATCATACATCACTTGTTAGACACGATTTGCACCCGTAATAAGGTTTGCAAGTCCTTATTACGCACACACGCCGTATCGACTTGTTAGTACAACAACCGTCTCGTTCGATGTTATAAACAAACACAAACAAAATTCTACGCGATATAACACACGCGAGAATTATCATCACAACACAAATAATATATTAATAATATCCGCATTACTAATATAAACGTTAGTCAACCTATAAACAAGGCACTAACTAAACCCATTCTGACCCGTAATCCTACAAGTCCTGCAACAAATAAGCACACACAAAAGTCTAAGTCTAGGCACCTATCTCAAGTCACCTAAATCCCTTAGACCATGCTCTGATACCACTTGTAACGACCCAACCCGTATTAAAACCGGCCCATAAAAATTTTTCCTTTTAATACGCGTCAAATAATACTTTAGGTCCCAATTGTTTTTCCATAAACATCTTTAATACAATAGAAGGTTTAATAAACCTTAAAACATTTAATACATTGATTAATTTGTCCAAACGGACATACACGACCCGACTAGTTTAGTTTCCAACCAAAACCGAGCATGGTGATTTGGGACTACGCTACCCAAATCCTAATCGAATACAAAAAGCAAGATCTTCTAAGAAACCTAGCCAAGATCTCTAATCCCCAAGCTTACCCGAGCCACCAATCATGCGAACCTATAAAAATATTAACAACGAGAGGGTAAGCTAACGCTTAGCGAATGATAATATACTACATACATATATATGTATAAAATAGACACGCCACACAAATATCAAATACCGCATAAGCATACCGTACGATCTCTAAGCAACAAGCTAAAGATATCAACAAAGTATAAGTTTACCAACGACGATGTGAACAACGCCAATAAGCTACACCTTGAGGGTTAGCTACAACACAACATTACATTAATATAAATAATAATATAAGACGAATAAGGTTAACCCCTTAACCCATTACCGAATACCAAATGCCACAATGAAGATTGGCCGAACTACACGAGCCTTAGTAATCCGAAACCACACGAGATTACTATCTTCACAACATCGAGGTTGGCCGAACTTCACGAGCCTTAGTAATCCGAAACCACACGAGATTACTACCTCAATAAGATGACCGAACTACACGAGTCATCGTGAATCCGAACTACACGCGATTCACTTCTCAACATCAAAACCCAAAATCACGGGATTATAAAATCCACCACATCGGGGTCATCCACTTCACAACAATATCAACCCTTCGCCATTGGGGTTATAACATCCAAATCACAACCACGTGTGATAACGTACACACAAGCGTGTACCTCGCCAAAAGTGGTCAACCAAAACGCACAACCGTGCCAATTGGACCTAAACGCAAGTCCATCAAATCCACCTATATGTGAAGTGAGCTCTATAACCGAGAACCACTTCACCCGACCCGCACCCATCCTACACATACATATGCATATAGGATATTAACACTCACCTTGTCGCCTTGAAGAATGCTTCCAAGTAATCCGCAACTCGTCAATGGAAAGTACCTAATCCATTATCACAATTTCAACAACACACTTAGATTGGATTTACAAACCAACCCAATTTGACACTTAGTGCAAATTCGACCCAAAACCCTCCAATAACAACAACAACCCGAATATTGGTGTTAATCTCCAATTAACAACTAAATGGGTTCCATCTATGAACATACAAGCCAAAAGCCTCAAATTTGAATGATGAACACGAAAATGAAATTCAGAGTTAGAGCTTACCACTAGTATCACTGTGTAGCTAAGAACGAGGAGAACACACTTGTCAACTACGCCAAAGATCAACTCCCGATCCTTCCTTTCCAAAAATCCTTTTGAAATCAAATGGGTGTTTGAGTTTGCGAGGAAAAATGAAAAGAAAAGGGAAATTAAAATGAGAAATGAAATGAATGGATGAGGTTAAATCCTCAAATCTAGCTCAAACGCGAAAAGACCAAAATGCCCTTGCTCCTCATTTAAAATTACACAAAATCGGTGCCAGTCTGCCCGTATTGCCGCGCCGCGGCCTTATTCGTCGCGTCGCGACGATTGCCTCGAACTGGTGGCTTTGTTTACAAGCTTTCTGATCCTGATTCTAGTGTAATGCCACGCCGCGGCCTTCTGTGTCGCGCCGCGACCCAAGGCTCGACTTGAGCCCTTCTCCCGCGTACAAGACTTTAACACCCAAACACGTCTCAAATCCTTCAAACTCTAGTCGTACCTACACTATACACCTATATATCATGTACGGAGAAAAACGGGGTGTTACAACTCTCCCCCACTTAGACTCGATCACGTCCTCGTGATCCTCATCACTTTACCAAACGGACCACATTTCACGGTCCCCAAACATATCTCCCAACTGACCTTCCTAAGCAATTCTTCCCAAAGAGTTACCCTTAATAACTCAATCATCACCCGCGATTTATCAAATTCTACAATTTCAGAGCATTAGCACTAACTCAATCCCTCATATCTGGAAAACTCAACCAATCTCGTACCGAGATATCGACCCCTAGCGTACCATACCAAGTACATCGCTAGTAACAACCACAAACCAAGACAAAGTCAACCATCAAACCGAAGAAGACCGAAATAAAGCGAATCCTTACGGATAATACTCACCACTTAATATCCCTCGTAGTGTGCAATACGACCCATACGCAACTACTATAACATCATAAACCAGACGGCTACAACCGATAATGCCCAAAACAATCATGGCAACGCTAATCCCAAGGTGTACAAAATCGACTATTGTCACACCCGTAACAACATGTGAGCGAAACACGGCTATCGCATCACTTAACATACCACACGGCCCTCACGACCCCACCATCGGTGTATAAAACAACCGATAGATCACAACACATGGTCCTTACGACCTCACCATCGGTGTATAAAACAACCGATAGATCAACAACACGAAGGCTGGCCGAAAACACACGCGCCTTAGTGAATCCGAACTACACGCGACTCACTACCTTCACCGCAACAACAACCTGGATTGGCCGAACTACACGCGCCTTAGTGAATCTGAACTACACGAGAGTCACTATCCCGGAGGAATGACTGAACTACACGAGTCATTTGTGAATCCGAACTACACGAGACTCACTCCTCAATACAATGACCGAAACCACACGAGTCATTGGTGAATCCGAACTACACGCGATTCACTTCCACAATAAGATGACCGAACTACACGCGTCATCGTGAATCCGCAAACACACGCGATCCACAATCTCAACACAGGAATGGTACTCGCATTTCCCACCGGTACTCACATTTCACGATAATGTTATACCATGCCGATATAACACTACTCCCATCACACACGCTCTTTTGGCCTCCATCACGACGAGTAGTGTAGCATCGCGCACTGCTACACCATAGTGCATCCTAACGGAATACACTAACCATCAACACACGCTCTTTTGGCCTCGATCAACGAGTAGTGTAACATCACGCACTGCTACACCATAGTGAATCCTAACGGATACCACTAACCATCACCATACGTACGCGTACACAACGCCAACACAATCGAGCAAGAACCACCTATATCGCACATAGGCACAAAATAACAATTCTCTAGAAGTGAATCCAACACACACCCCCCTTAACCGAAGGATTTCACCTTGCTCACCAAACACGTCCATTATCTCTCAACGAGATTTACCACATTACCACCTCGGCGATAATTCAAATCCAAACCATAAGTACAATTTATCCGAAATTGTAACCTACCACAATCGACCAAAACCAGGTCTCGACAACATTTTTCGGATCTACCAATAGCATCATCCGAAATCTCACACTAAAACTTCCTCGTGCGGGAGTGTGACTCCCCTACTTGGAACTACGTTCCATAACCGCATCTCGTACAACCGTACAATGCTACCAAAGGTAGAATTTACCAACAATTGGGTTCACATGACCCATCACCACATCTTGCTCCAACCTTGAGCACACGAAGGATTTCAATCAATTCTTAAACACTTCGAACAAAGAGTGTACCACGATTACACAAACCACACCCTCGCAATCATCCAATTGCTCTAGTTTGTCAATTTCCACCTAGTCACTCATGTACCTAAGGGTTTCACTCCGGTACCCTAAGTACAATGTAACCACAACACAATCGGAGTTGAACTCCACGCTAGTAGGTATAAAAGAGGCACCTAATGTCGCGTCTTATATACTCCATTACCAACATACATCGAGATTCAAAACACTCGATTTCAAGGGTTCCAACCACCCGACGAACCTCATAGTTCATCAACTTCCACACTATAGCGAACACGGGCTTAACAATCGAACAACAAAACTCATTTCCATGGCTTGGTAGAAACAATTCCCAATACTAAGGAATGCTTGGTTGCACCAAGTATTACGCCCTTCGCCCGACAATCGAAACGTCACCATAGGGTACTTCCATTAGGAACGTCACCCATGTCAATAACATGCACAACATAATGCATCTAATAAACTCAACTCAACGGCACATAATAAATAATCAAAGGACATATTTATTAAAATGAAACGTACCTTAATGTCTCCTTTCCGCACCTGTCCTCGCTAACTTGGGACACTCCAACTTACGATGTCCTTCTTCTTGGTAATGGAAGCACACCATGCCATCACTCTTTGGTACCGAACATTCCCAAGACTTGTGACCCCTCATGCCACAATTGTAACATCTAGATGCACTAGAATCCGGTATACCCGTCCGCGTACCACCCGTGCTCACAAAAAATCGGACCCTTAGTCCTCTTACTCAGAGCACCATACGAAACAACCCTTCTCTCACTTGAAGGTTCACCAATCTTTGATCGCGTATACGACTCGAAACCTCTAGCCACGGCGAATAATTCCGCAAACGATTTCACGTGACCCCGGCTAATCTTATTCTTCAAGTCATCATTCAAGGTTCGATAGAAATCTTGCATCAACAAATTATCATTCCCCAAATACTCCGGGAAAAAACGAGCCTTCGCCATAAAGGTCGTCTTGAGAGTATTCAAATCCATAGAACCCTGTTGCAAATTTCGCAACTCATTACGCATTTCCGACAAATCGGCTGAAGTCCAGAACTCCTCGAAGAATTCCTTCTTAAACCCGTCCCACGATAACGCCATAAACGGTTCACCGCCGACAAGATCAATCTTACCATCAAACCAATCCTTTGCCCTACCCCGCAACAAACTAGTAGCGAGTCTCGTCTTCTTCTCAGGAGGGCATTCAATAGTACGAAAACACCCTTCAACATCCGAGATCCAAGTTGTGCTTACCAAAGGATCCGGTTTTCCGTCGTACATCGGGGATTTAGTCCTCATGAAGCTCTTAAGACAACGCTCCATTTCACTACTACCCCGAAATTCGGAATACTTCCTATCCATTTCTTCTCGAAACGCACTCATTTACTCCGCAATGGCGGCCGCAACTCTAGAGTTAAACTCCTCGTCATTCGTCTCGATCTCGTTTCGCGTCGTCATTCTAAAGAATGCAAAATGATTAGTCCACGAACTTATAAAACAACACGCATAACACCACCCCATCTTGCTCAACACTCGTCGTACATCACTTGTTAGACACGATTTGCACCCGTAATAAGGTTTGCAAGTCCTTATTACGCACACACGTCGTATCGACTTGTTAGTACAACAACCGTCTCGCTCGATGTTATAAACAAACACAAACAAAATTCTACGCGATATAACACACGCGAGAATTATCATCACAACACAAATAATATATTAATAATATCCGCATTACTAATATAAACGTTAGTCAACCTATAAACAAGGCACTAACTAAACCCATTCCGACCCGTAATCCTACAAGTCCCGCAACAAATAAGCACACACAAAAGTCTAAGTCTAGGCACCTATCTCAAGTCACCTAAATCCCTTAGACCATGCTCTGATACCACTTGTAACGACCCAACCCGTATTAAAACCGGCCCATAAAAATTTTTCCTTTTAATACGCGTCAAATAATACTTTAGATCCCAATTGTTTTTCCATAAACATCTTTAATACAATAGAAGGTTTAATAAACCTTAAAACATTTAATACATTGATTAATTTGTCCAAACGGACATACACGACCCGACTAGTTTAGTTTTCAACCAAAACCGAGCATGGTGATTTGGGACTACGCTACCCAAATCCTAATCGAATACAAAAGCAAGATCTTCTAAGAAACCTAGCCAAGATCTCTAATCCCCAAGCTTACCCGAGCCGCCAATCATGCGAACCTATAAAAATATCAACAACGAGAGGGTAAGCTAACGCTTAGTGAATGATAATATACTACATACATATATATGTATAAAATAGACACGCCACACAAATATCAAATACCGCATACCGAAGCATCCATGTATAAGGCACCTACCCTAAGCATACCGTACGATCTCTAAGCAACAAGCTAAAGATATCAACAAAGTATAAGTTAACCAACGACGATGTGAACAACGCCAATAAGCTACACCCTGAGGGTTAGCTACAACACAACATTACATTAATATAAATAATAATATAAGACGAATAAGGTTAACCCCTTAACCCATTACCGAATACCAAACGCCACAATGAAGATTGGCCGAACTACACGAGCCTTAGTAATCCGAAACCACACGAGATTACTATCTTCACAACATCGAGGTTTGCCGAACTACACGAGCCTTAGTAATCCGAAACCACACGAGATTACTACCTCAATAAGATGATCGAACTACACGAGTCATCGTGAATTCGAACTACACGCGATTCACTTCTCAACATCAAAACCCACGGTCACGGCATTATAAAATCCACCACATCGGGGTCATCCACTTCACAATAATATCAACCCTTCACCATTGGGGTTATAACATCCAAATCACAACCACGTGTGATAACGTACACACAAGCGTGTACCTCGCCAAAAGTGGTCAACCAAAACGCACAACCGTGCCAATTGGACCTAAACGCAAGTCCATAAAATCCACCTATATGTGAAGTGAGCTCTATAACCGAGAACCACTTCACCCGACCCGCACCCATCCTACACATACATATGCATATAGGATATTAACACTCACCTTGTCGCCTTGAAGAATGCTTCCAAGTAATCCGCAACTCGTCAATGGAAAGTACCTAATCCATTATCACAATTTCAACAACACACTTAGATTGGATTTACAAACCAACCCAATTTGACACTTAGTGCAAATTCGACCCAAATGCACTTCCAAGGACAAACCGCGCCCAAACTACCCAATAATCACTAACACAAGTGATAATGGTCCTAATATGTCAATTAAACCCGAACACAAGTGTTAAACACTTATCGTTCTCAAAATCGCCCATAAACCCTAATTTTGACCCATTAAGTCAAAATCTCACCATTTACAAGTTTTAACACCAAAACACGTTTAACTCAGGTTTATACTTCAACTTAATCCATTTTAAGTTTATAAACCTTATTAAATCAACAATCGGGTCAAAATCATCATCAAACCCTAATTGCTTCCAACATCTCAATAATCACTAAATGCTAGTGATTTCACCCAAATTGCAAGTCTCACATGCATGAACTTGTACACCAAACCTAAAACCCGCCAATAACAACAACTCGAATATTGGTGTTAATCTCCAATTAACAACTAAATGGGTTCCATCTATGAACATACAAGCAAAAAGTCTCAAATTTGAATGATGAACACGAAAATGAAATTCGGAGTTAGAGCTTACCACTAGTATCACCGTGTAGTTAAGAACGAAATCCTTCCTTTCCAAAAATCCTTTTGAAATCAAATGGGTGTTTGAGTTTGAGAGGAAAAATGAAAAGAAAAGGGAAATTAAAATGAGAAATGAAATCAATGGATGAGGTTAAATCCTCAAATCTGGCTCAAACGCGAAAAGACCAAAATGCCCTTGCTCCTCATTTAAAATTACACAAAATCGGTGCCAGTCTGCCCGTATTGCCACGCCGTGGCCTTATTCGTCGCGCCGCGATGATTGCCTCGAACTGGTGGCTTTGTTTACAAGCTTTCTGATCCTGATTCTAGTGTAATGCCGCGTCGCGGCCTTCTGTGTCTTGCCGCGACCCAAGGCTCGATTTGAGCCCTTCTCCCGCGTACAAGACTTTAACACCCAAACACGTCTCAAATCCTTCAAACTCTAGTCGTACCTACACCATACACCTATATATCATGTACGGAGAAAAACGGGGTGTTACACTCTGGAAATCTGATTGGTCCTCCTCGACCTTCAATCGAGGGTTTGGTATTTTCTGCTAAAGTAACGCATAACACCATTTGATTTCTGATTCGTGCTTCCTTGCTTGCTTTAGAGATTATTGCATCTGGATCAGGTACGAATAACAATGGACCTGGTCTAGATCGGGTTTGGGTCATACACTAGGTATGCCTTTTTTTGTTTTTAATTTTTCGCAAATAAACTAAGTTATAATAAGCTAAACTAATCTAAAAGCTAAACTAATCTAAAGTAATCTAATCTAGGGTAATCTAGTTCTAAGGTAATCTAATTTAATCTAATTTTAATCTAAGGTAATCTAAGATAATCTAATGTAATCTAATTTAAGGTAATCTAATTAACTATCCTATGGTTGAATATGTTTTTGGTTCTGGCTACTGATTCCCTGGTATTTCAGTAATAGAGCTCCGCACGAACTATTCAACAAACCAAGTGGCCAGGCCGACTACGGAGAGGCAGGATCCTTTTGGTCCCAATATAATTGGCGACTGTTCAGAAAATCCAATAACCAAGTCCGTGTATAATTGTCTTTCTTAGACACCACTAAATGCTTGTGAATAAGTTTGATAGATAGCAGTATTGCCTGATACCAGTCCCCGGAAGTGGCGCCAAAAACTAAGTATCCTCCCGTGATATGGCCGAAACGGACGGTTTTTATTCGCGCGGTGTCGTCAGGCCGAGGCTCGCCAGGATCAGCCACTCGTGGGAGGAAGGTACTGTTTTAAATTTATATTTAGCGGGGGTTAAATCTTACTACTCCTTATAAGTAAGGGAAGTATGACCTAGAGTCGTATTTTTGAGATATCAATAGAATCGAACCTATATTTAAGCCTAAGAAAGTTAGGGAGTAGTGAATATTTATTTTTGGATTTTCTAATTAATAAGACAGATAAAGTAAATGCGATAAAATTCGTAATTTAGATAAAGTTAAAATGAGTGCATACTATGAATTCATCAGTTATTCTGCCGAGTTTATGGAATGCTGACTCATGAATAGGCAGAGGCCTTGTATTCATTACACTGGTCCTAAATGCCCCTGTCATAAGACATGTCACTGGGTACTGCGTTAGGCTTGAAGATTCTGAATAGACAGCAACGTCCCTTACCCCCGACGCCCGTGCAGTCTGACTATAGGCATACATGTTCAGACAGCTCATCCAATTGAGCGACTCGGTTGGGTGACGTATTAACATTCTGAAATGGTCTAAACTTTCTTAAGCATAATAAAATATATGGTTTACCATATCCGAGAGACGTGATGCGTTTCAATGCTTTCGTTAATGATTGGTAAAAGATAGTTAGGCCCTTAAAAAGAGTTCAACCATAAAGAACACCATGGCCAAGTCAAGCTGACTTTCATGAACACGTTCGGTTATCCTAACGGTCCAATCCTTTATGTGTCTAAACAAACAGTTCCTTAATTAAATAAGAATCCCTCAAGCGGGGTGCAATGCTTGAGACCGCGTTATGGTGCAGTGTACTGGTCAACACTAACCGGGTTCCATGGCCTTACTTAGCAGAGGTACAGCTTACAACAACTGCTATGCTTCAGTGTGCACGTACGAAGTTTATATGCTTGGTGACTACACTAGCATGGTCTAGGACCGACAATGTACTAAGAGTCTAGTCAGATGTTTCACTACGAAAGAGTCCTCAGTCAGAATCCAAAGCTCGATAGACTTACTACAACCAGTGTGCCTCGGTCGATCTTACGTTGTATCCGATAGACTTCTCTTACCAAAGGGTGACACAGATAGTGTACTCTGAATCGGGGATCGGGACTTCCCAATAACAGAGCCTATAACTACGTTCTATTAGTTGAAAAATCGATTGAGTTTAAAGCATAATCGGAAAGCATTTCAACAGCATACATAGACTATAATATTATGTCATACCCCAAAATAGGGCCGGGAAAATATGACTTCACAATATCATAACACAAGTATGTATAAACGAGAACGACTCTATATGAGACGTTTTTAATATAAACTAATGTATTTAAAACAGCGGAAGGTAATAAGTCATTACAATTGTAAATTCGAGATGTAACTGTAACTTAAATGTTTTAATGAAATAATATGAATGTATAAATGCGGACTCCAAAAGCAGCAAAGTCCAAATATAAAATAATCTTTAGCAACCTTCACCTGAGACAAACATGCTTAAAGTGTCAACCAAAATGGTTGAGTGAACAACATAGGTTTAATAATTATAACAACTTTTTAGACCACAAGATTTAATTATAAAGTTTAATCAGTTCGGTAGTAGTGCTAGTGTATATGATATCGAAACTAACCATAAGTTACCCTAAACACATCACGTTCGTGTCGTGAATCATTATTATGTATCCATTGACTAATGGTCATCCGGATAGAGACGTCACTCTCAATAGTGCTATTCACAATAACTAAGCTTGCCTTTATACGTAGCAATTAATGATATCATGGTAGGGATTTAACATGAAGCAAAGCATATTAGAACAGTTTGAACTAATCAAAATAAAGTTTCATGTACTCGTGTCTAAGCGTAAAACAGTTTGAAAGCAAGCATGTGTCTCACCCCAAAGTTTATAAAACAGTTAAAAAGTAATAAAAAGAGGGGCTATGAAGTTCACCTTGATAGCAGATAGATATTCCACGCAAGTTATATGATCGGAGTGTTGAACACGGAGATCTCAACCTAGAGATATTATGTTCGATTAGTTAATTTCTAATAGACATAAAGTTTTTTTATTAATATAGCAAACTATATTAACAGTGACCGTTCTCGAGAAAAGTTATATTTATATAAGTGATAATATACTTAGTGTACTTAAGTGTTACTATATAGATAAGTGTATAGGTTATACTAATAATAGTATTATTATTTAATTAATCAACTATTATGTATACTTATCATTATATGGTTATACCTATGTGATACATACATATATATTCTTTATTATTATTATACATATTCATAATTATATATATATATATATATATATATATATATATATATATATATATATATATATATATATATATATATATATATTAGGTGTAGGTGTTATATATATATATATATATATATATATATATATATATATATATATATATATATATAAGATGATACATATATATACTTATTACTTTTATTATTATGTTTACTAACTCATATAACTTACATAATACACATTCATACATACATACACACGTACATATACATACATATATACACATACATATACACGTATGTATATATTTACATATACACACACACACATATACCTACAACGTATACATGCACATACATACGTATGCATGCATGCATGCATGGACGTACACCATTATCATAATTACTTTACTAAGCCATAATCATAACCTTTTATCATAAACTTAACCTAGTAACTTTAACATAAAATCATAAGTTTTTAACAAAATAACTAATCATGTTCATACTTATAAACCCTAACTCTTATTAACCATATGTATTATCCAAAACTTATAACCCTAATCTTTTTAATCATACTCATATTCATACTTGTTTATATTCACTTTCATAAAATCATAATCATTCATCTTTTATCTTTTATCCTTATTAATAACCCTATGTCATATTCATATTCTTATAATCATATTCATTATCATTATTCATACACATTCATAATTCATATTCATTATCAATCTTTTAACACATAAAAATCATAACCTTCTTATTAATCATAATACTTCATAATACTTAATATGATACTTATAAATAATTAAATCAAGAACAAGATTAAATAGGGTTTATAGACTACCTTAACAACATTGAAAGCATGGATTGATGATGATAATGCGAAGAACAGAAGCAGAATTCAGACTGCAGCAACCATGACCCAAAACAAAGTCTTCTTGGGTCCTCTTTGATCGACAGAAACAGCAACAATACAGCAGCAGAAAACGCAGCAACTGGAGCAGGAAAAGTGACGGTTTGCAGGAGGTTTTGTGGTGGTGTTTATCGACTGCACAACAAGGTTTTTGAGATGGTTTTTTAGTCGACAACAGGAGCTGGACAGGAGGATGATTTTAGGTTGTTTAGTGGTGGTTTTAGTCGATGCAGGCTGAGTTTTCTTGAGGGTTATTGATCGACAGAAAAGGAGGGAATGCAGGGTAAATCTAGTCGACTAATGCAGGATTTTTGTGGTGATGATTATGGAAAACTTTAGAGTTTATATAGGATTGTTAGGTTTCCTAATTAAGCTAGGATTCTAAGGATTTCCTTGGTGATCAAGGATTGGAATTTGAGTTTAACTAGGATTATGAAGACTTTGTGATCAAGTTTTTATCCATACAATTCCCTACAGCTGATTATTACTAAGCTTATATGTTTCTTCCTTTTTTTTATACGGCTTTTACTTATTTATTTATGTATTTTATATATTTTTATTTATTTATTTATTATTATTATTAATATTAATATTAGGGTTCCATTTTATTTAATTATTAACCCCTAACTTTTATTAATTTTATTAAGTTCCAATTAGTTTACATAAATTCTTATTTGTTTGAATCTTATAAATTTTGTCACATTTTAATTAGTACATATAATCTATACAAAAATAGAAACACAGAATACATAAACTTTATATTAACAGAAGGTATCGATCAAAAATTACTATTTAATCAAAGTTGTTAAACAAAGTTTACGAGTACATAAAGTCCTATTAATGGAACAATAATAACAGAAATAAAAAAATTGAGGGTCGTCATAGTACCTTCCCGTTAATAAAAACTTCGTCCCGAAGTTTTAGGAAGACTTCTCGGGTGCATCAGCAGGTGAAAATAGATGTGGATATTTCCGTTTCATTTGGTCTTCACGTTCCCAGGTATACTCGGGGCCTCTTCGTGAATTCCAATAGATTTTAACAACAGGAATAGAGCTTTGTTTCAAACGTTTAACCTCACGATCCATAACTTCTATAGGTTTTTCGATGAAGTGAAATTAATGCGAAGATCATTCAAGGGGATATCAAGTATATCATCAACAGAACACTTTTTAAATTCGATATGTGGAATGTATGAACTTTAATTAACAGGAAGTGTTGACTAAACATTAGCATTCGGTTAATGTTTTGTTAAAGCAAAGTTTACACTTAATTACAGTGGGGATCTACTTGAGTGAGAGCTGATGTTGCATGAAATTTTAGCTAAAAGAGCCTAGGTGATTAAAATATCTAGTCTTATGGACTTCCTCCATGACAAGTCCTTGAAAATTTCTGATTAATGGTGATTTTTATAGGATCGACATTTATTCCTTCACTATTAACTACATGTCCAAGGAATTGTACGATTCGTAGCCAAAGTTCACACTTGGAAAAACTTGGCATACAGTTGTTCCTTCTTTAAGAGCTCTAGAATCAATTGTAGATGTTTCTCATGCACTTTCTAGCTCTTGGAATAGATTAAGATGTCATCAATGAAAACTGTTACGAATTTATCAAGATAAAGTTTGCATACATGGTTCATAAGATCCATGAATACAGCAGGAGCATTGGTTAAACCAAAAGACATGACAAGAAACTCATAGTGTCTATAACGAGTTAGGAAAGTAGTCTCAGAAACATTAGTTTCCTTGACTCTCAATTGATGATAACCCGACCTAAGGTCAAGCTTCGAATAGATACTTGATCCTTGCAGTAGATCATCAATAAGCGGGAATGGATAACGATTCTTGAGGGTTAGCTTGTTGAGTTCTCGGTAAATAATACACATTCTCAACGTGCCATCTTTCTTCTTAACAAATAGAACGGGTGCTCCTCACGGAGGCAAGCTAAGACGAATGAAACCTTTTTCCAAAAGTTCTTTGGGATTAGCTGGGTAATTCCTTCATTTTGAATGGAGCTAAACGGTATGATACCTATGCAATAGGTACAGCACCGGGCGTGGATAATTGACAAGTGAAGGATATATAATATCTAGAGTTGATATTTTTAGTTGACAATATAGTGATAAGGAGTATGTAATGGTACACAATGGTCCTAAGGTTGATCAAATCTTATTCCCATCATGATCCCTTAGGATTTCTGTATGACTTATCATAATATAATTACGTTGATCAAGTGTCATTATATTATTCTAAATCATACTTTTATCACTCCATAAGGTTACTACTATGTCATCTAGTCAATATACATCTTCTTCGAGGCGAATAATTCAATGGAAAATGAAAGAAAAGAAAATAACATCATTCATTAAAAGAAAATTACAGAAACTTAACGAAATCTTCCAAAATGTAAAAGTACTAAATGGTAACATAATGAATTCTATGAAAATGAGAAATTTAAATATCTCTAGTGGTTTCCAAAAATTCTTCATTATGCCTCTTCATTCTTCTTCTTATCTGAACATTGATTTTTGAAATGCCCTACTCCTCCGCAGTTATAGCAAGTAGGAACAGTTGCATTTGCCCTTGTGGCTGGAATTTTGGTTGATGGAATAACAACTCTACAATTCTTGGCTACGTGACCCACCTTCTTGCACTTGGTGCACTTAGCCTTACACCATCCTTCATGATGTCTCTCACATCTTTTGCAATAAGGACGTTTTCCCTTATACAACTTGTTGAATTTTCCCTTATAAGGCTTGTTAAATTTGCTTTTAGAATTTTCTTGCTCCATTCCTTCTCTCTTCCTTTTTGTACCTTCTTTCTCCTTATGTTTGAAATAGCTTGCCATGCAAGCAGCTTCTCGTATGGTGCCCGGGTTCTCCAAGATAACATCTCTCCGGACTTCATCAGGTAATCCATTCATGTAGCATTGGATTCCTAGATACTCGGGAGTAGCCATGAGAGCAAACTCTTGAAATAGGTTGGTGTAGCTCATGAGATCAGCATTCACCATTTCTATATTACTGAGCCCAGGTCTTTCAGTACTCTTGTATGAAGGGGGCGGGTAGCTTATAAAACTTTGATGAGAACAAATAATAGAAAGGTTTCGCGGTGCGCCATTGTTGCCATTGCCTTGCGCGGCAGCCAACAGTTGTTGAAATTGTGCGGGAGTCAAAGTGACATTTGGAAGGGCGTTAGCGCCACGAGTTGGTTGAGCCATTGACCTTCAACACATACAACAGTATTAGTCAAAGAGTTATGGTACCAGTAACTTATAAGTTTGTTTAATGATGCATAAATTTCACACAACATATATTAGGAAAATAGATGGGAGAAATAACGAGATGTTTAAAAAACACTTGAATTTCATTAAACATCACAAAGATAACTAACATCTTTTATTACACACTAAACGAAACTAGAATAAACACGAAATGAAACTAAGATAGTAGGTTTAGGCAAAGCCTTTACAATGAACGAAAACTAATACGGAAATAGAAAAGAAATCCTAAGATCTAATTCTTAGGTGATGGAGGTTGGGTCTTGAAAATGTTCCCACAGAAGATCCTTGAGAAATTGCACCTCCTTCTCTAGTTCCTCAATCCTTTGATCTTGAAGCTCAATCTCTCTATCATGTCTTTAACGACCCGTCAAGGTACACTTGACGACCATCGTTATCTTGGTCTCACAGCTTGATCATAACTCTATATGAATTTAATAAATAACCTTGCATTCTTTATTTAAAAATGATTTCCTATAAAGGAAACCTATCAAAATATGTAAGTTTAGAAAAACCATACATTATTACTTAATCAAAAGTTGACCAAAACAAAGTCAACAGCATCCACTATTAAATGTATCAAAATAGAATGCAAGTTATTGTTTAACAAAAGCTGCCATCATAAATATGCAGACTCTCTAAGCACAGCGGAAGCAATCAATCATGAACCTAAGAATAAAACATGCGAGTAACTGTCAACAAAAATGTTGAGTGAATTATAGGTTTAATATTGCAAACAATATTTTATTTAAACCGTAAAAATTTATGTTTGAAAACATAAAAACTCCTTTTTGGACAACAAAATTATATGCTAGAAAACATATAAAAACATTATTCCATTTACCGTGAGCCACCTGGTAACCACTTAACCATTTATTTACCCTTGCCAAACACAATAAATAATATACACCGAACAAGTGTATCTACAACAAATTACGAAGTACTAAACATTCCGATTATAAATTGCTAGCGTGACTAGCTCGAAATGGGGTTGTCAAACCCGATAGATCTATCCGTAGGATTCGCGTTCACCAGTAGAAACCAGTGATTACAGTTACCAGACTAGGGAATATTTTTGTTCAACTCACAATGAATAATTTAACCAACTTCCACTTGTGTCCAAAATATAAATAAATTGCATGTATTCTCATCCCAAAAGATTTAAAATAGAAAAATGGGACTACAACTCACCTTAATAGCAAACGAAGTAACCACACAAATATGCGAACAGCAAATGAAGTAAAGTGATCAGGAATGATCACAACGCCGACCTATAAATAAAGAAGGTCGATATAAATTACTAACTTAGGTCAAGTCTTAGTATGATAGCTATTGTACATATTTCAAGTAGTCATAGAACAATAATCAATATGCATCAGTTTGATTGGAACAGCTTACGGACACACACTTTCTATTTTTACAAAGTTTCTATTTTTAGCAGGTTTTCATTTTTGGAAAGTTTCTATTTTTGGAAAGTTTCTATTTTTGGAAAGTTTCCAAATTTAGAAAGTTGCTATTTTAGGAAAGTTTATAAGTTAGGAAAGTTTCCTTAATTAGAAAGTCAACAAAAGTCAACAGAAAGTCAAAGTCAACCGAAAGTCAACTCAAAAGTCAACCTTGGTCAAACATAGTCAACATTAATTTTAAAAGTGTAAGTTATAATAATAATGTAAGTTATAACGTTTATTAAAGTTAGATATGTCTAAATATGTCATAACGTAAGTTTAATTAAATTAAAATAAATTATTAAAGTTAATATAAGTTTAAATGATATAATTAATATAACATAAGTATTTAATTAATTAATTAAATATTAGTCATAATGTAAGTATTATTAATTAATAATAAATTTTAAATCATATCATAAGTATTATTAATTAATAATGAATTATTAATCATATCATAAGTTTCTAATTATAATTATTAAATCATAAGTATTTAATAATTAAATTATAATTAAATAATAACTAAGCCTTATAATAATTAAATAATTAATTAATCCTTATTATAAGTCTTATAATAGTAATCTCATAATATAAGTTTAATACTTATCATAAGTATTTTCCATTAATAATGAAGTATCATTAATCATATGTTTAATTAAAATGTTAATTAAATCATAAGTATTAATTAAATGATATAATAAATATATATCATAAGTTGTAAATAATAATAATTACTTTTTTTATCATAAGTAATTAAATGATAATGAAATCCATTATTTATATCATAAGTTTAATAGTTAATCACAAGTTTTAAATCAAAAGTTCATCGGGTCATATCCTGAGCCCCGGGTGTCGGTTTTCGGCGAGCCTTACATATATCTCCGCCTAAGCAAACCACCCGACACTTTGGTACACTCAAGAACACACCATGAACAGCCCACAAGTCTTGATGTACAGACAATTCACTACTTGGAACTTCAATTCAACCAAAATCGTGTTTTAGACGCAACGGGTGATTCGTGGCTCGGATTGAGATGACCCGAACATGAAAGTTCATCCCACCATCAGTCCTAACACACTAACACACCCCTAGAGTCTCCAATTATGGTCACAAAGTCGGACCAAACCTGGTTCATACCAAAATCACATTTCAATCTTAACAAAATACCACTTTGATCATATCTAGGGCTCCAGGAATCGAAACGACATGAATCCGGAGTCTAAAATTAATGTCTTGATGAGAGGAACTCATGTAGATACTTTATTTTAACTTTTATATCAGTCAAAAAATCAGAAACACACGAAAAAGCTGCTATCCCAATTATATCAAACCGAAAACATATGTTTACGAGTAATTCTACGCATACAAACACCATTACAACAACAAGTAATTATCATACTATTAATATATAATCAAAATACAGAAAAATAAAGAAAAATTAAAAACCTAGGGTTAGAGTTTATACCCTAATCAAGAATCAAATGATGTAGTCGCGTAGAGAACGAAGAGATGAATCCGATTATACTAAAAGCCCCATGAATCAAGCTTGAATTTTTGGTGAATGATGGTGATGTTTAGAATGCAGGTGATGGCCAAGAAAAGGTAGGAGGAAGAGAGGATTTCACAAATTAAGGTTTAGGTTGAAATTAGAAGTAAAAGTGGTGTTTTGAACAAATACATCACTAGTTACAAAATTTGGCAAAACCACCCCCTCCCCTTGATATTTTCGGCCAAAAATAGAAGGGTGGGCCCCAATTGTGGGCCATATTGAAGTATGGACTAAAAGCTTTTAGCCCGAACGCCCGAACGAAACCCGAAACACGAAAACGCTACTACGCGATTGATTTTTCGGAGAGATAACAATTACGCGATGAATAAAATATATAAACACTATATATAATCATATGATATTAAAATATTATATTTAAAATAATTAGAACTTAAAAATCCCAAAAGCTCGACTGTTGGTTTGAAAACCGAAAAGATTCGCCGGATAGAAATCCGCGACACGTAGAAACGTACAATTTAAGATATGAATACAAATATTCATATAATACATAATAATTAATATATTATTACAAAAATAATAATATAGGTCATAGAAATGACGTGGCACGAATAATAGTTAACGGTCGTTAAATAATTAACGGTAAAAGATAACGAAAAAAGTAGGGTCGTTATAGTACCTTCCCGTTACGGAAATTTCGTCCCGAAATTTAAGCAGGTGCAGGGGTTGACTCAGCATCTGGGAAATATGAGGGTACTTCTGCTTCATCTGATCTTCATGCTCCCAAGTGAACTTGGGACCGCGTCTGGCATTCCATCTAACCCTGAAAATAGGAATCCTACTCTGTTTAAGAGTCTTAACCTCTCGATCCATAATTTCGACAGGTTCCTCAATAAAATGAAGTTGCTTATCAACATGAAGTTCCTCCAGAGGAATTGTCTTATCGGCCTTGGCCAAACACTTCTTTAAATTCGACACGTGAAAAACGTCGTGAACAGCACTGAGTTCTTGTGGCAATTTCAAACGATAAGCCACGGGTCCAACTCTCTCAATAATCTCAAACGGTCCAACAAAACAAGGATTCAACTTTCCCCTTTTACCAAAACGTATCACGCCCTTCCAAGGTGGTACCTTCAACATAACACGATCACCGACATGAAATTCAATATCGTTCCTTCTCTTATTGGCATAGCTCTTTTGTCGACTTCTGGCGGTTCTCAAACTTTCCTTAATCCGTACGATCTTCTCGGTAGTTTCATGAAAAGTTCCCGGGCCTGTGAGTTGAGCATCCCCAACCTCATTCCAGCAGATAGGAGACCTGCACTATCTACCATACAGCGTTTCAAAAGGTGCGGCTTAATACTTGCATGATAGCTGTTATTATAAGAAAATTCAGCCAGTGGCAAGTACTTATTCCAAACATTACTAAAATCAATGATGCATGCTCGTAACATATCTTCCGATGTTTGAATGGTCCTTTCACTCTGACCATCTGACTGTGGATGATAAGCTGTGTTCATATCCAATTTAGTTCCCAAAGCATCTCGTAAGAATTGCCAAAACCTCGATGTAAATCGACTATCTCGGTCCGAAATAACACGGGAACACCATGTCTAGAAACAATCTCCTTCAAATACAAACGAGTAAGCTCCTCCATTGAATCCGTTTCTTTAATCGGAAAAAAGTGAGCTGACTTTGTGAGTCGATCTACAATCACCCACATGGTATCATAGCCACCCGCAACTCTCGGTAACTTTGTAATAAAATCCATTGTAATCCCTTCCCATTTCCACTCGGGAATCTCAGGTTGCACCAAAAGTCCAGACGGTTCCTGATGTCCAGCTTTAACCTTATCGCAGGTCAAACACTTAGCCACATACGTAGCCACATCAGCTTTCCAATTAGGCCACCAATACAGCTCCTTAAGATTTTGATAAATCTTTCCTGAACCAGGATGAATAGAGTACCTAGACTTATGAGCCTCATCTAAAACAAGTTGTCGTAGATCACCAAACTCCGGAACCCAAAGATGTCCCGTAAAATACCGTGTACCATCGGTTCGTACATCTAACTATTTACTCAAGCCTCGGACCTTCCTGTTACAAAATTCTCCTCCTTCAAGGCTTCTTGTTGAGCTGCAAGAATCTACCTTGCGAGATTTGTTCAAATGGTCATATTCAAGGCCCTAAATCTTCGAGGTTCAATTCTCTCTTTTTGACTTAATGCAATGGCCACAACATTGGCCTTTCCCCGGAATGGCTAAAGGAGTTCACAATCAAAACCGTTCAACAATTCCACCCATCTTCGCTACCTCATATTCTACTGTCTTTGATCAAAGTTATGTTGAAGACTTTTGTGATCAGTGTACACTGTACATTTGACCTCATAAAAGTAATGTCTCCAATTCTTGAGTGCGAACACAATAGCTCCCAATTCTACATCATGGGTTGTATAATTATGTTCACGAATCTTCAACTGACATGACGCGTAAGCAATGACTTTCTTTTGTTGCATCAAAACACAACCAATAGTCTTGACACGAAGCATCACAATAGATAAACAAATCATCATTACCCTCAGGTAGTGATAATATCGGAGCGGTAGTCAACTTCTTCTTCAAAATTTGAAAAGCAGTCACTTGTTCATCCTTCCACTCATACTTCTTCCCCTTGTGCGTTAAAGCAGTCAGAGGTTTCGCTATACGAGAGAAATCTTGAATGAACATTCTTTAGTAACCTGCCAACCCTAGAAACTGACGAATCTGAGTGGGGGTTTTCGTAAATTTCCCACTTTTCAATCGCCTCAATCTTAGCAGGGTCAACTTGTATTCCATGTTTACTAATAATATGTCCAAGAAATTGAACATCTCTTAACTAGAAAGCACACTTAGAGAACTTAGCGTACTATTCTTCTTTTCTCAACAAATCAAGCACCAACTTCAAATGTTCTTCGTGCTCTTCATTACTCTTGGAATAAATAAGGATATCGTCGATGAAAACGATAACGAATTTGTCTAGATAGGGTCTGCACACATGGTTCATGAGGTCAATGAACACAGCAGGTGCGTTAGTCAATCCAGACGGCATAACAAGAAATTCGCAGTGACCATAACGGGTACGAAAAGCGGTTTTCAGAATATCAGTTTCTTTAGCGCATAATTGGTGATAACCAGAACGAAGATCAATCTTAGAATAAATGGACGAACCTTGAAGTTGATCGAACAGATCATCAATTCTCGGAAAAGGGTAACGATTCTTAATAGTACGCTTGTTTAACTCGCGATAATCAATACACAATCGGAACGAACCATCTTTCTTCTTGACAAACAAAATAGGAGCTCCCCAAGGGGTCGAACTGGGACGAATGAAATATAGTTGCAACAATGAAGGAAGAAATATATGGAGTAGTCACATCGGTGGCATAAATATTTAAGGCAATTCTCTCAAAGGAGATAACGAGGATCATGGACTTCAAAGTAAATTTTCATTACATTTCTGAAAGAAAGACGTACGAAAGGTGTGATATTTCAACGAGAGTGTACTCCCTTGTACAATGAGCGAGGAAATCTAGGATTCATCCGTATTCTTAAATTTATGTGCGGATGAAAAGAACGCGAATCATGGGTTATAAAAAATGGACGCCTCCAGGTGAGATGAATCTCCAAAAATAATTTCGTGCACCTCAATGTATTGAATCCTAGGATTGATGTTTACGAGGGTGTTGTGGTTGACAGCGAATATTGAGAGTAGAAACTCCTCAAACGGTCTAGTGTAATATATATTCATGATACCCACTATAACAACAGTTGGGGTAGAAACCCATCTAGCGCCTTTTCTACAATAGGGTTGTAGTGACCCGAAGTTTTCCATGTTTATATATATTAATTGAGATTGATATTTACATGATTAAATGTTTCCAACATGTTAAGCAATCAAACTTGTTAAGACTTGATTAATTGAAATATGTTTCATATAGACAATTGACCACCCAAGTTGACCGGTGATTCACGAACGTTAAAACTTGTAAAAACTATATGATGACATATATATGGATATATATATAGTTAACATGATACTATGATAAGTAAACATATCATTAAGTATATTAACAATGAACTACATATGTAAAAACAAGACTACTAACTTAATGATTTTTAAACGAGACATATATGTAACGATTATCGTTGTAAAGACATTTAATGTATATATATCATATTAAGAGATATTCATACATGATAATCATGATAATATAATAATTTAAAATCTCATTTGATATTATAAACATTGGGTTAACAACATTTAACAAGATCGTTAACCTAAAGGTTTCAAAACAACACTTACATGTAACGACTAACGATGACTTAACGACTCAGTTAAAATGTATATACATGTAGTGTTTTATTATGTATTCATACACTTTTGAAAGACTTCAAGACACTTATCAAAATACTTCTACTTAACAAAAATGCTTACAATTACATCCTCGTTCAGTTTCATCAACAATTCTACTCGTATGCACCCGTATTCGTACTCGTACAATACACAGCTTTTAGATGTATGTACTATTGGTATATACACTCCAATGATCAGCTCTTAGCAGCCCATGTGAGTCACCTAACACATGTGGGAACCATCATTTGGCAACTAGCATGAAATATCTCATAAAATTACAAAAATATGAGTAATCATTCATGACTTATTTACATGAAAACAAAATTACATATCCTTTATATCTAATCCATACACCAACGACCAAAAACACCTACAAACACTTTCATTCTTCAATTTTCTTCATCTAATTGATCTCTCTCAAGTTCTATCTTCAAGTTCTAAGTGTTCTTCATAAATTCCAAAAGTTCTAGTTTCATAAAATCAAGAATACTTTCAAGTTTGCTAGCTCACTTCCAATCTTGTAAGGTGATCATCCAACCTCAAGAAATCTTTGTTTCTTACAGTAGGTTATCATTCTAATACAAGGTAATAATCATATTCAAACTTTGGTTCAATTTCTATAACTATAACAATCTTATTTCAAGTGATGATCTTACTTGAACTTGTTTTCGTGTCATGATTCTGCTTCAAGAACTTCGAGCCATCCAAGGATCCGTTGAAGCTAGATCCATTTTTCACTTTTCCAGTAGGTTTATCCAAGGAACTTAAGGTAGTAATGATGTTCATAACATCATTCGATTCATACATATAAAGCTATCTTATTCGAAGGTTTAAACTTGTAATCACTAGAACATAGTTTAGTTAATTCTAAACTTGTTCGCAAACAAAAGTTAATCCTTCTAACTTGACTTTTAAAATCAAATAAACACATGTTCTATATCTATATGATATGCTAACTTAATGATTTAAAACCTGGAAACACGAAAAACACCGTAAAACCGGATTTACGCCGTCGTAGTAACACCGCGGGCTGTTTTGGGTTAGTTAATTAAAAACTATGATAAACTTTGATTTTAAAGTTGTTATTCTGAGAAAATGATTTTTATTATGAACATGAAACTATATCCAAAAATTATGATTAAACTCAAAGTGGAAGTATGTTTTCTAAAATGGTCATCTAGACGTCGTTCTTTCGACTGAAATGACTACCTTTACAAAAACGACTTGTAACTTATTTTTCCGACTATAAACCTATACTTTTCTGTTTAGATTCATAAAATAGAGTTCAATATGAAACCATATCAATTTGATTCACTCAAAACGGATTTAAAATGAAGAAGTTATGGGTAAAACAAGATTGGATAATTTTTCTCATTTTAGCTACGTGAAAATTGGTAACAAATCTATTCCAACCATAACTTAATCAACTTGTATTGTATATTATGTAATCTTGAGATACCATAGACACGTATACAATGTTTCGACCTATCATGTCGACACATCTATATATATTTCGGAACAACCATAGACACTCTATATGTGAATGTTGGAGTTAGCTATACAGGGTTGAGGTTGATTCCAAAATATATATAGTTTGAGTTGTGATCAATACTGAGATACGTATACACTGGGTCGTGGATTGATTCAAGATAATATTTATCGATTTATTTCTGTACATCTAACTGTGGACAACTAGTTGTAGGTTACTAACGAGGACAGCTGACTTAATAAACTTAAAACATCAAAATATATTAAAAGTGTTGTAAATATATTTTGAACATACTTTGATATATATGTATATATTGTTATAGGTTCGTGAATCAACCAGTGGCCAAGTCTTACTTCCCGACGAAGTAAAAATCTGTGAAAGTGAGTTATAGTCCCACTTTTAAAATCTAATATTTTTGGGATGAGAATGCATGCAGGTTTTATAAATGATTTACAAAATAGACACAAGTACGTGAAACTACATTCTATGGTTGAATTATCGAAATCGAATATGCCCCTTTTTATTAAGTCTGGTAATCTAAGAATTAGGGAACAGACACCCTAATTGACGCGAATCCTAAAGATAGATCTATTGGGCCCAATAAGCCCCATCCAAAGTACCGGATGCTTTAGTACTTCGAAATTTATATCATATCCGAAGGGTGTCCCGGAATGATGGGGATATTCTTATATATGCATCTTGTTAATGTCGGTTACCAGGTGTTCACCATATGAATGATTTTTATCTCTATGTATGGGATGTTTATTGAAATATGAAATCTTGTGGTCTATTATTATGATTTGATATATATATAGGTTAAACCTATAACTAACCAACATTTTTGTTGACGTTTTAAGCATGTTTATTCTCAGGTGATTATTAAGAGCTTCCGCTGTCGCATACTTAAATAAGGACGAGATTTGGAGTCCATGCTTGTATGATATTGTGTAAAAACTGCATTCAAGAAACTTATTTTGTTGTAACATATTTGTATTGTAAACCATTAAGTAATGGTCATGTGTAAACAGGATATTTTAGATTATCATTATTTGATAATCTACGTAAAGCTTTTTAAACCTTTATTGATGAAATAAAGGTTATGGTTTGTTTTAAAATGAATGCAGTCTTTGAAAAACGTCTCATATAGAGGTCAAAACCTCGCAACGAAATCAATTAATATGGAACGTTTTTAATCAATAAGAACGGGACATTTCAGTTGGTATCAGAGCGTTGGTCTTAGAGAACCAGAATTTTGCATTAGTGTGTCTTATCGAGTTTGTTAGGATGCATTAGTGAGTCTGGACTTCGACCGTGTTTACTTGAAAAATGATTGCTTAACAAATTTTGTTGGAAACTATATATTTTTAACATGTGAATATTATGTGATATATTAATCTCTTAACGCGTTTGATATTATGTGATAGATGTCTACCTCTAGAACAAGTCCCATTGACTCACCTAATAATAATGAAGAGTCAAATGTAAATTGGAATGATTCGTGGACTGATTCACAAGTTCCCGAAGAGGAACCGGAAGAAGAGTCGGAACCGGAAGAAGAATCGGAACCGGAAGAAGAATCGGAACAGGATGAAGAAATAGAACCGGTGGGGGAAATAATAAAACGGTTAAGTAAAAGAAAATCCTCAACCAACTGACCAAGGTTAATTATGGTCAATGGTGTTTCCGCCAAGGAAGCAAAATATTGGGAGGATTACCAATTCTCCGATGAATCGGATTCCGACGAGAATTTCGATGATGTTATAGAAATTACCCCAACTGAATTTAAAAAGGCAAAAGAAAATAATAAGGGAAAGGGCATAAAAATAGAGAAATCTAATTCCAACCCCGATGAACTTTATATGTATCGACAACTCCCGAAGTCCTTAAGTTGTAACAATGACCCGGGAACCTCTAAACCACCAGGTTTTTCTAAACCAATGTGGATAACGACGGCTCGTATTAGGGGAACATCATATATCCCTAGAAACTTGGCAAAACGAACCAAAACTGAAGAAGAAGAAACAAGCGAGTCGGAATAAGATAGTTGTATTCGTGTGGTGTAATATATGTAATATAGTGTTCTTATGCTTTATGATATATGTAAAAATTGCTTGTATTAATAAGTATTTTTTTATGAATCTAACTCTTGTCTATTTTACAGTTTAAAAACACAAAATGGATAGACAACCCAATATTTTAAGAGACCTACCCGGAGACATGATTGATGAAATCTTGTCTAGAGTCGGCCAGAATTCCTCGGCACAACTATTTAAGGCGAGATCAGTTTGTAAGACATTCGAAGAACGTTCCAAGAATGTCTTGGTTTATAAGAGACTTTCGTTTGAAATATGGGGGATATCACATTGGGAAACCCATAAGTTACGATGTGTTTACTTTGACGCATATATTGCGGGGAACCCAAATGCTATTTTACGCAACGGGTTAAGAAATTATTTTGACTCAATATATCCGAATATTGGACTTCGTGATTTAGAAAAAGCTGCTAACATGCAACATAAAGAAGCATGTTATGCTTACGGATTAGTAATGTTCGCTTCTCACCAAAGTGAGAACAAGAACATCGGGCTACAACTATTAAACAAAACGTTTCCACAAGTGACGGAGTTGGTAATTGGGGTAAGAAATGAGGTTTTTAGATTATTACGGGACTGTTGGACATTACGTAACCCTCTTCCCTTTGACGATGTTACAACACGCTGTCTTATCAACGGCCATAACGGTTATGTTGCACAAGACCAAGGATGGGAAGTAGTCCTAGTAAAACCAGAATGCATGACTTGTTTCTGGACGTATGAATTACGTGTCTTTATTGCCTTTGCTGAACGACTTGTGTACTAGCTAGAATTATCTTCACAACTATCTTGTATCAAAGTTATTGTGTGCTATATTTCATGCTTTATGAAAAATAAGCGGTATTGTAAGTTTGTAAAATATTGTATAAAAGTTTGAACGCGAAATATTATTATAATCAGTTTTTCATATAGAATTGTAGTAGTTGAATTATATATTAGCTACTAAGTATGAACTTAACGGGTAGGTACTACCCGAATTTAAACTTATAAAACGCTAATATGAAGAAAAAGCTTTTATAAATGAGTTCATATTATGCTACGAAATACTATTAACTACTCTTAATATTCTGTATGATTAACTTGTTCCATTTAACTATTTTGAAGGAAATGGCACCGACTATTCGACACACCGTGAATATGAATGAAGAGGAATTCCGTACTTTTCTAGCTTCAAACATAGCCGCAGTACAGGCTGCGCTACATATCAACAATAACCTTGGATCTAGCAGTACAGGAAATCGTGTAGGATGCACCTACAAAGAATTCACTGCCTGCAAACCTTTGGAATTTGATGGAACCGAAGGACCGATCGGATTGAAACGGTGGACCGAGAAGGTCGAATCGGTGTTTGCCATAAGTAAGTGTACTGAAGAGGACAAAGTAAAGTACGCTACGCATACCTTCACAGGTTCTGCGTTAACATGGTGGAATACCTATCTAGAGCAAGTGGGACAAGACGATGCGTACGCACTACCGTGGTCAGCATTCAAGCACTTGATGAACGAGAAGTACCGTCCCAGAACCGAGGTCAATAAGCTCAAGACAGAACTTAGAGGGTTACGAACCCAAGGATTTGATATTACCACGTACGAAAGATGATTCACAGAATTGTGTCTATTGTGTCCGGGAGCATTCGAAGATGAGGAAGAGAAGATCGACGCATTTGTGAAAGGATTACCGGAAAGAATCCAAGAAGATATAAGTTCACACGAGCCCGCCTCCATACAACAGGCATGTAGAATGGCTCACAAACTCGTGAACCAAATTGAAGAAAGAATTAAAGAACAGACTGCTGAAGAGGCCAATGTGAAGCAAGTCAAAAGAAAGTGGGAGGAAAACGGTGATAAGAATCACCAATACAACAACAACAGCAATTACAACAATAATCGCAACAATTATCCCAACAATCGCAACATCAATCGCAACTACAACAAACGGCCCAACAACAACAACAACAACAACAACAACAGCAACTACAACAATCATCCCAACAACAATAATAACCGCAACAACAACAACAATCAGAAGCAGCTATGCCAAAGGTGTGAAAAGAATCACTCGGGGTTCTGCACCAAATTTTGCAACAAGTGTAAAAGAAATGGTCATAGCGCGGTGAAGTGTGAGGTCTACGGACCAGGGGTTAATAGAACGAAAGGAACAAATGGTGTCGGAACGAGTAATGGCGGAGCAAGTAGTGTCGGAGCAAGTTATGCCAATGTAGTTTGTTATAAATGTGGAAAACCGGGCCACATTATTAGAAATTGCCCGAACCAGGAGAACACGAATGGACAAGGCCGTGGAAGAGTTTTCAATATTAATGCGGCAGAGGCACAGGAAGACCCGGAGCTTGTTACGAGTACGTTTCTTATTGACAATAAATCTGCTTACGTTTTATTTGATTCGGGTGCGGATAGAAGCTATATGAGTAGAGATTTTTGTGCTAAATTAAGTTGTCCATTGACGCCTTTGGATAGTAAATTTTTACTCGAATTAGCAAATGGTAAATTAATTTCAGCAGATAATATATGTCGGAATCGAGAAATTAAACTGGTTAGCGAAACATTTAAGATTGATTTGATACCAGTAGAGTTAGGGAGTTTTGATGTGATAATCGGTATGGACTGGTTGAAAGAAGTGAAAGCGGAGATCGTTTGTTACAAAAATGCAATTCGCATTATACGAGAAAAAGGAAAACCCTTAATGGTGTACGGAGAAAAGGGCAACACGAAGCTACATCTTATTAGTAATTTGAAGGCACAAAAACTAATAAGAAAAGGTTGCTATGCTGTTCTAGCACACATCGAGAAAGTACAAACTGAAGAAAAGAGCATCAATGATGTTCCCATTGCAAAAGAATTTCTCGATGTATTTCCGAAAGAATTACCGGGATTACCCCCACATCGATCCGTTGAATTTCAAATAGATCTTGTACCAGGAGCTGCACCAATAGCTCGTACTCCTTACAGACTCGCACCCAGCGAGATGAAAGAACTGCAAAGCCAATTACAAGAACTTTTAGAGCGTGGTTTCATTCGACCAAGCACATCACCGTGGGGAGCTCCTGTTTTGTTTGTCAAGAAGAAAGATGGTACATTCAGGTTGTGTATCGACTACCGAGAGTTGAACAAACTTACCATCAAGAACCGCTACCCACTACCGAGAATCGACGACTTATTTGATCAACTACAAGGCTCGTCTGTTTATTCAAAGATTGACTTACGTTCCGGGTATCATCAAATGCGGGTGAAAGAAGATGATATTCCAAAGACTGCTTTCAGAACACGTTACGGTCATTACGAGTTTATGGTCATGCCGTTTGGTTTAACTAATGCACCAGCTGTGTTCATGGACCTTATGAACCGAGTGTGTGGACCATACCTTGACAACTTTGTCATTGTTTTCATTGATGACATACTTATTTACTCAAAGAATGGCCAAGAACACGATGAACATTTGAGAAAGGTGTTAGAAGTATTGAGGAAGGAAGAATTGTACGCTAAGTTTTCAAAGTGTGCATTTTGGTTGGAAGAAGTTCAATTCCTCGGTCACATAGTGAACAAAGAAGGTATTAAGGTGGATCCGGCAAAGATAGAAACTGTTGAAAAGTGGGAAACCCCGAAAACTCCGAAACACATACGCCAGTTTTTAGGACTAGCTGGTTACTACAGAAGATTCATCCAAGATTTTTCCAGAATAGCAAAACCCTTGACTGCATTAACGCATAAAGGGAAGAAATTTGAATGGAATGATGAACAAGAGAAAGCGTTTCAGTTATTGAAGAAAAAGCTAACTACGGCACCTATATTGTCATTGCCTGAAGGGAATGATGATTTTGTGATTTATTGTGATGCATCAAAGCAAGGTCTCGGTTGTGTATTAATGCAACGAACGAAGGTGATTGCTTATGCGTCTAGACAATTGAAGATTCACGAACAAAATTATACGACGCATGATTTGGAATTAGGCGCGGTTGTTTTTGCATTAAAGACTTGGAGGCACTACTTATATGGGGTCAAAAGTATTATATATACCGACCACAAAAGTCTTCAACACATATTTAATCAGAAACAACTGAATATGAGGCAGCGTAGGTGGATTGAATTATTGAATGATTATGACTTTGAGATTCGTTACCACCCGGGGAAGGCAAATGTGGTAGCCGATGCCCTGAGCAGGAAGGACAGAGAACCCATTCGAGTAAAATCTATGAATATAATGATTCATAATAACCTTACTACTCAAATAAAGGAGGCGCAACAAGGAGTTTTAAAAGAGGGAAATTTAAAGGATGAAATACCCAAAGGATCGGAGAAGCATCTTAATATTCGGGAAGATGGAACCCGGTATAGGGCTGAAAGGATTTGGGTACCAAAATTTGGAGATATGAGAGAAATGGTACTTAGAGAAGCTCATAAAACCAGATACTCAATACATCCTGGAACGGGGAAGATGTACAAGGATCTCAAGAAACATTTTTGGTGGCCGGGTATGAAAGCCGATGTTGCTAAATACGTAGGAGAATGTTTGACGTGTTCTAAGGTCAAAGCTGAGCATCAGAAACCATCAGGTCTACTTCAACAACCCGAAATCCCGGAATGGAAATGGGAAAACATTACCATGGATTTCATCACTAAATTGCCAAGGACTGCAAGTGGTTTTGATACTATTTGGGTAATAGTTGATCGTCTCACCAAATCAGCACACTTCCTGCCAATAAGAGAAGATGACAAGATGGAGAAGTTAGCACGACTGTATTTGAAGGAAGTCGTCTCCAGACATGGAATACCAATCTCTATTATCTCTGATAGGGATGGCAGATTTATTTCAAGATTCTGGCAGACATTACAGCAAGCATTAGGAACTCGTCTAGACATGAGTACTGCCTATCATCCACAAACTGATGGGCAGAGCGAAAGGACGATACAAACGCTTGAAGACATGCTACGAGCATGTGTTATTGATTTCGGAAACAGTTGGGATCGACATCTACCGTTAGCAGAATTTTCCTACAACAACAGCTACCATTCAAGCATTGAGATGGCGCCGTTTGAAGCACTTTATGGTAGAAAGTTCAGGTCTCCGATTTGTTGGAGTGAAGTGGGGGATAGACAGATTACGGGTCCGGAGATTATACAAGAAACTACCGAGAAGATCATCCAAATTCAACAACGGTTGAAAACCGCCCAAAGTCGACAAAAGAGCTACGCTGACATTAAAAGAAAAGATATAGAATTTGAAATTGGAGAGATGGTCATGCTTAAAGTTGCACCTTGGAAAGGCGTTGTTCGATTTGGTAAACGAGGGAAATTAAATCCAAGGTATATTGGACCATTCAAGATTATTGATCGTGTCGGACCAGTAGCTTACCGACTTGAGTTACCTCAACAACTCGCGGTTGTACATAACACTTTCCACGTCTCGAATTTGAAGAAATGTTTTGCTAAAGAAGATCTCACTATTCCGTTAGATGAAATCCAAATCAACGAAAAACTTCAATTCATCGAAGAACCCGTCGAAATAATGGATCGTGAGGTTAAAAGACTTAAGCAAAACAAGATACCAATTGTTAAGGTTCGATGGAATGCTCGTAGAGGACCTGAGTTCACCTGGGAGCATGAAGATCAGATGAAGAAGAAATACCCGCATCTATTTCCAGAAGATTCGTCAACACCTTCAACAGCTTAAAATTTTGGGACGAAATTTATTTAACGGGTAGGTACTGTAGTGACCCGAAGTTTTCCATGTTTATATATATTAATTGAGATTGATATTTACATGATTAAATGTTTCCAACATGTTAAGCAATCAAACTTGTTAAGACTTGATTAATTGAAATATGTTTCATATAGACAATTGACCACCCAAGTTGACCGGTGATTCACGAACGTTAAAACTTGTAAAAACTATATGATGACATATATATGGATATATATATAGTTAACATGATACTATGATAAGTAAACATATCATTAAGTATATTAACAATGAACTACATATGTAAAAACAAGACTACTAACTTAATGATTTTTAAACGAGACATATATGTAACGATTATCGTTGTAAAGACATTTAATGTATATATATCATATTAAGAGATATTCATACATGATAATATCATGATAATATAATAATTTAAAATCTCATTTGATATTATAAACATTGGGTTAACAACATTTAACAAGATCGTTAACCTAAAGGTTTCAAAACAACACTTACATGTAACGACTAACGATGACTTAACGACTCAGTTAAAATGTATATACATGTAGTGTTTTATTATGTATTCATACACTTTTGAAAGACTTCAAGACACTTATCAAAATACTTCTACTTAACAAAAATGCTTACAATTACATCCTCGTTCAGTTTCATCAACAATTCTACTCGTATGCACCCGTATTCGTACTCGTACAATACACAGCTTTTAGATGTATGTACTATTGGTATATACACTCCAATGATCAGCTCTTAGCAGCCCATGTGAGTCACCTAACATATGTGGGAACCATCATTTGGCAACTAGCATGAAATATCTCATAAAATTACAAAAATATGAGTAATCATTCATGACTTATTTACATGAAAACAAAATTACATATCCTTTATATCTAATCCATACACCAACGACCAAAAACACCTACAAACACTTTCATTCTTCAATTTTCTTCATCTAATTGATCTCTCTCAAGTTCTATCTTCAAGTTCTAAGTGTTCTTCATAAATTCCAAAAGTTCTAGTTTCATAAAATCAAGAATACTTTCAAGTTTGCTAGCTCACTTCCAATCTTGTAAGGTGATCATCCAACCTCAAGAAATCTTTGTTTCTTACAGTAGGTTATCATTCTAATACAAGGTAATAATCATATTCAAACTTTGGTTCAATTTCTATAACTATAACAATCTTATTTCAAGTGATGATCTTACTTGAACTTGTTTTCGTGTCATGATTCTGCTTCAAGAACTTCGAGCCATCCAAGGATCCGTTGAAGCTAGATCCATTTTTCACTTTTCCAGTAGGTTTATCCAAGGAACTTAAGGTAGTAATGATGTTCATAACATCATTCGATTCATACATATAAAGCTATCTTATTCGAAGGTTTAAACTTGTAATCACTAGAACATAGTTTAGTTAATTCTAAACTTGTTCGCAAACAAAAGTTAATCCTTCTAACTTGACTTTTAAAATCAAATAAACACATGTTCTATATCTATATGATATGCTAACTTAATGATTTAAAACCTGGAAACACGAAAAACACCGTAAAACCGGATTTACGCCGTCGTAGTAACACCGCGGGCTGTTTTGGGTTAGTTAATTAAAAACTATGATAAACTTTGATTTTAAAGTTGTTATTCTGAGAAAATGATTTTTATTATGAACATGAAACTATATCCAAAAATTATGATTAAACTCAAAGTGGAAGTATGTTTTCTAAAATGGTCATCTAGACGTCGTTCTTTCGACTGAAATGACTACCTTTACAAAAACGACTTGTAACTTATTTTTCCGACTATAAACCTATACTTTTCTGTTTAGATTCATAAAATAGAGTTCAATATGAAACCATATCAATTTGATTCACTCAAAACGGATTTAAAATGAAGAAGTTATGGGTAAAACAAGATTGGATAATTTTTCTCATTTTAGCTACGTGAAAATTGGTAACAAATCTATTCCAACCATAACTTAATCAACTTGTATTGTATATTATGTAATCTTGAGATACCATAGACACGTATACAATGTTTCGACCTATCATGTCGACACATCTATATATATTTCGGAACAACCATAGACACTCTATATGTGAATGTTGGAGTTAGCTATACAGGGTTGAGGTTGATTCCAAAATATATATAGTTTGAGTTGTGATCAATACTGAGATACGTATACACTGGGTCGTGGATTGATTCAAGATAATATTTATCGATTTATTTCTGTACATCTAACTGTGGACAACTAGTTGTAGGTTACTAACGAGGACAGCTGACTTAATAAACTTAAAACATCAAAATATATTAAAAGTGTTGTAAATATATTTTGAACATACTTTGATATATATGTATATATTGTTATAGGTTCGTGAATCAACCAGTGGCCAAGTCTTACTTCCCGACGAAGTAAAAATCTGTGAAAGTGAGTTATAGTCCCACTTTTAAAATCTAATATTTTTGGGATGAGAATGCATGCAGGTTTTATAAATGATTTACAAAATAGACACAAGTACGTGAAACTACATTCTATGGTTGAATTATCGAAATCGAATATGCCCCTTTTTATTAAGTCTGGTAATCTAATAATTAGGGAACAGACACCCTAATTGACGCGAATCCTAAAGATAGATCTATTGGGCCCAACAAGCCCCATCCAAAGTACCGGATGCTTTAGTACTTCGAAATTTATATCATATCCGAAGGGTGTCCCGGAATGATGGGGATATTCTTATATATGCATCTTGTTAATGTCGGTTACCAGGTGTTCACCATATGAATGATTTTTATCTCTATGTATGGGATGTTTATTGAAATATGAAATCTTGTGGTCTATTATTATGATTTGATATATATATAGGTTAAACCTATAACTCACCAACATTTTTGTTGACGTTTTAAGCATGTTTATTCTCAGGTGATTATTAAGAGCTTCCGCTGTCGCATACTTAAATAAGGACGAGATTTGGAGTCCATGCTTGTATGATATTGTGTAAAAACTGCATTCAAGAAACTTATTTTGTTGTAACATATTTGTATTGTAAACCATTAAGTAATGGTCATGTGTAAACAGGATATTTTAGATTATCATTATTTGATAATCTACGTAAAGCTTTTTAAGCCTTTATTGATGAAATAAAGGTTATGGTTTGTTTTAAAATGAATGCAGTCTTTGAAAAACGTCTCATATAGAGGTCAAAACCTCGCAACGAAATCAATTAATATGGAACGTTTTTAATCAATAAGAACGGGACATTTCAAGGGTGACCACCGAGTGTACCCCAGAAAATTGATTTATCGGTCCGCGTTTCGGCCATGTTCAACCATAAGAGGGAAAATTTTATGAGCGCAAAGACTTTCCAACAAATTTTATAAAACCGGAATCCAAAGTGGTGTAAGAGTTTCTATCAATGAACTTAAGGGTAAGTTTCATCCTTAAACGGAGGATGAGAAGAACTGTGATCCAAACACTCTGTAGGGTAATGCGAAAATTTGATAAAATCAATCAAAGGAGATTTAAAAAAGCTTTAAACGTTTGATGTGACAACATAAACGAAACGAAGTTCTTAGTAAATTTAGAAGTATGTACAACGTGTACCATTTTATATAAAATAAATTGACTTAGTTAAAACAGCTCAATAAATGAGTGGTCTTAAAATAATTTTGTAGGTAAGGATAAATTTATTCATTTGAATCCATATATACATATATGATTTTTATGAATTGTATACATGACAAAATATTTCATTACTTCTATTCACCCATAAATCCCGTGAGAACCGCCCAATTAAACAAATGTGTAAAACTCCCGATGATAAACAGAGTATGTGTATTTCAGAGGTTACAAGTTGAAATAAGATCGTGAAAGATCGAGTAAATGACTTGTATCGTCATGCGACATTTGACCAACAAATGTTACGAGGTCATGAAAACCAATGAGTTAAATGTTATTTTGACTATTATCAGGACAGAAGTCCTTGGGCCAAAACTGTTCCCGAGCGAAGCAGTTGCTAACAAGCGAGTTATGGAGGATTGGGCATGAGATAGATAATCTGGTTAAAACGAGCTTCTCGTATATCGAAAAATAAGATAATGAATATCTTCCCTACTCATGTAATACATCGGAATTTCTGAATGAGTAGTGTAAAAATTTTCTTTAACTCGCTTTCTATTCCTCATGTCACAATATTGGGACTTCTTTATGAATTAACGTAATATAATCAAGTTGGCCTGATGCCATTATATTTCACTAATTCATATCTCCATTCCAATAGCACTACATAAGGTCAGGACATGCGATCAACCTCGGATTTCCACAAAATTTCTCTAAAACATTTTCTTAAACATCGTGCTAAGGATTGCACAAGAGACAAAACATCATAAGTAACAAATAGGAGTAACGATGACATAGAAATGTCTTCAAAGTGCCAAAAATCTCTAAAAGTCAAGAATGACGTCTTCAAGTTCAAAAACCAAAGCACATAGGCACAACGGCACAAAGGCACGTAATATAACAAAAATGTTATATACCTAAACATAATAGCTGACATTGAAATGACGAGCATTTAGAAGTCAAGAATGACATCTCGCGTAAGATAACTCAAACATTATATATACATAACCATAATAGATGACATAGAAATGTCGCGAATTTCAGAAGTCAAGAATGACACCCCTCGGTTTCACTACCCGATGTGTTCTTATAAGGATAAGTTCGCATGAGTCAGAGAATACGTTTAAATCGGAATGGGAGTTCCTCCCGGATTCAGAACATAATAGAGATGTATGTATGATAACAATATACATACCAATTCGATACAAATAATCACATATAATAATATATTATTGGCCGGGCTGTAGACTAGACTCACTAATGCACCCTATTGACTCAGGTAACGACATCAATGCAGCCTAATTCCCTACAACCAGAGCTCTGATACCAACTTTAACGACTCGTCAAGGTACACTTAACGACCATCGTTATCTTGGTCCCACAGCTTGATCATAACTCTATATGAATTTAATAAATAACCT
This sequence comes from Rutidosis leptorrhynchoides, assembly GCF_046630445.1. Lineage (NCBI taxonomy): Eukaryota > Viridiplantae > Streptophyta > Magnoliopsida > Asterales > Asteraceae > Rutidosis > Rutidosis leptorrhynchoides. The sequence continues at coordinate 81,332,111 of NC_092341.1, read as the reverse complement.
TGCATTCTTTATTTAAAAATGATTTCCGATAAAGGAAACCTATCAAAATATGTAAGTTTATAAAAACTATATATTATTACTTAATCAAAAGTTGACCAAAACAAAGTCAACAGCATCCACTATTAAATGTATCAAAATAGAATGCAAGTTATTGTTTAACAAAAGCTGCCATCATAAATATGCAGACTCTCTAAGCACAGCGAAAGCAATCAATCATGAACCTGAGAATAAAACATGCGAGTAACTGTCAACAAAAATGTTGAGTGAATTATAGGTTTAATATTGCAAACAATATTTAATTTAAACCGTAAAAATTTATGTTTGAAAATATAAAAACTCCTTTTTGGACCACAAAATTATATGCTAGAAAACATATAAAAACATTATTCCATTTACCGTGAGCCACCTGGTAACCACTTAACCATTTATTTACCCTTGCCAAACACAATAAATAATATACACCGAACAAGTGTATCTACAACAAATTACGAAGTACTAAACATTCCGATTATAAATTGCTAGCGCGACTAGCTCGAAATGGGGTTGTCAAACCCGATAGATCTATCCGTAGGATTCGCGTTCACCAGTAGAAACCAGTGATTACAGTTACCAGACTAGGGAATATTTTTCTTCAACTCACAATGAATAATTTAACCAACTTCCACTTGTGTCCAAAATATAAATAAATTGCATGTATTCTCATCCCAAAAGATTTAAAATAGAAAAATGGGACTACAACTCACCTTAATAGCAAACGAATTAACCACACAAATATGCGAACAGCAAATGAAGTAAAGTGATCAGGAATGATCACAACGCCGACCTATAAATAAAGAAGGTCGATATAAATAACTAACTTAGGTCAAGTCTTAGTATGATAGCTATTGTAAATGTTGCAAGTAGTCATAGAACAATAATCAATATGCATCGGTTTGATCGGAACAGCTTACGGACACACACTTTCTATTTTTAGAAAGTTTCTATTTTTAGCAGGTTTCCATTTTTGGAAAGTTTCTATTTTTGGAAAGTTTCTATTTTTGGAAAGTTTCCAAATTTAGAAAGTTGCTATTTTAGGAAAGTTTATAAGTTAGGAAAGTTTCTTTAATTAGAAAGTCAACAAAAGTCAACAGAAAGTCAAAGTCAACCAAAAGTCAACTCAAAAGTCAACCTTGGTCAAACAAAGTTAACGTTAATTTTAAAAGTGTAAGTTATAATAATAATGTTAGTTATAACGTTTATTAAAGTTAGATATGTCTAAATATGTCATAACATAAGTTTAATTAAATTAAAATAAATTATTAAAGTTAATATAAGTTTAAATGATATAATTAATATAACATAAGTATTTAATTAATTAATTAAATATTAGTCATAATGTAAGTATTATTAATTAATAATAAATTTTAAATCATATCATAAGTATTATTAATTAATAATGAATTATTAATCATATCATAAGTTTCTAATTATAATTATTAAATCATAAGTATTTAATAATTAAATTATAATTAAATAATAACTTAGCCTTATAATAATTAAATAATTAATTAATCCTTATTATAAGTCTTATAATAGTAATCTCATAATATAAGTTTAATACTTATCATAAGTATTTTCCATTAATAATGAAGTATCATTAATCATGTGTTTAATTAAAATGTTAATTAAATCATAAGTATTAATTAAATGATATAATAAATATATATCATAAGTTGTAAATAATAATAATTACTTTTTTTATCATAAGTAATTAAATGATAATGAAATCCATTATTTATATCATAAGTTTAATAATTAATCACAAGTTTTAAATCAAAACTTCATCGGGTCGTATCCTGAGCCCCGGGTGTCGGTTTTCGGCGAGCCTTACATATATCTCTGCCTAAGAAAACCACCCGACACTTTGGTACACTCAAGAACACACCATGAACAGCCCACAAGTCGTGATGTACAGCCAATTCACTACTTGGAACTTCAATTCAACCAAAATCGTGTTTTAGACGCAAAAGGTGATTCGTGGCTCGGATTGAGATGACCCGAACACGAAAGTTCATCCCACCATCAGTCCTAACACACTAACACACCCTAGAGTCACCAATTATGGTCACAAAGTTGGACCAAACCTGGTTCATACCAAAATCACATTTCAATCTTAACAAAATACCACTTTGATCATATCTAGGGCTCCGGGAATCGAAACAACATGAATCCGGAGTCTAAAATTAATGTATTGATGAGAGGAACTCATCTAGATACTTTATTTTAACTTTTATATCAGTTAAAAAGTCAGAAACACACGAAAAATCTGCTGTCCCAATTATATCAAACCGAAAACATATGTTTACGAGTAATTCTACGCATACAAACACCATTACAACAACAAGTAATTATCATACTATTAATATATAATCAAAATATAGAAAAATAAAGAAAAATTAAAAATCTAGGGTCAGAGTTTATACCCTAATCAAGAATCAAATGATGTAATTGCGTAGAGAACGAAGAGATGAATCCGATTATACTAAAAGCCCCATGAATCAAGCTTGAATTTTTGGTGAATGATGGTGATGTTGAGGATGTAGGTGACGGCCAAGAAAAGGGAGGAGGAAGAGAGGATTTTACAAATTAAGGTTTAGGTTGAAATTAGAAGTAAAAGTGGTGTTTTGAACAAATACATCACTAGTTACAAAATTTGGCAAAACCACCACCCTCCCCTTGATATTTTTGGCCAAAAACAGAAGGGTGGGCCCCACTTGTGGGCCATATTGAAGTATGGACTAAAAGCTTTTAGCCCGAACGAAACCCGAAACACGAAAACGTTACTACGCGATTGATTTTTCGGAGAGATAACAATTACGTGACGAATAAAATATATAAATACTATATATAATCATATGATATTAAAATATTATATTTAAAATAATTAGGACTTAAAAATCCCAAAAGCTCGACTGTTGGTTTGAAAATCGAAAAGATTCGCCGGATAGAAATCCGCGACACGTAGAAACGTACAATTTAAGATATGAATACAAATATTCATATAACACATAATAATTAATATATTATTACAAAAATAATAATATAGATCATAGAAATGATGTGGCACGAATAACAGTTAACGGTCGTTAAATAATTAACGGTAAAAGATAACGGAAAAAGTCGGGTCGTTACAGTACCTTCCCGTTACGGAAATTTCGTCCCGAAATTTAAGCAGGTGCAGGGGTTGACTCAGCATCTGGGAAATATGCGGGTACTTCTGCTTCATCTCTTCCACAATCATCTTCCTCCTCGTCATCCCCATCATAGTTAGCATTAGTGTGGGATTCTTCCAAATGAGGGGAGTGTGGTGGACTAGCAGGGATATAATTTGGGTGAGTTGGTTATAATGGCGGGAAACGGGTCCATAAGCCGGTGTGCGGACATATCTTTCGGAGTAGGATCCCTCGGAGTCAGAAATGACGATCGGGTTAAGGTGAGACATCCTAAATGAAAAGAAAGAGAGATAATTAGGTTGGTTCTAAGGATGACGCAAAAGCACGAATAGAATGTAAGGGGAAAATGCACTAGAAACTAAAACAGGAAAGGTTATAGTCCTACAGATTGCTAAGGCACCTAACTAACACATAAGGTACACATAAAATGCAATCCTGGTTCTCTATAACAACCTGGCTCTGATACCACTCTGTCATACCCCAAAATAGGGCCGGGGAAATATGAATTCACAATATCATAACACAAGCATGTATAAACGAGAACGACTCTATATGAGACGTTTTTAATATAAACTAATGTATTTAAAACAGCGAAAGGTAATAAGTCATTACAATTGTAAATTCGAGATGTAACTGTAACTTAAATGTTTTAATGCAATAATATGAATGTATAAATGCGGACTCCAAAAGAAGCAAAGTCCAAATAGCAAATAATCTTTAGCAACCTTCACCTGAGACAAACATGCTTAAAGTGTCAACCAAAATGGTTGAGTGAACAACATAGGTTTAATAATTATAACAAGTTTTTAGACCACAAGATTTAATTATAAAGTTTAATCAGTTCGGTAGTAGTGCTAGTGTATATGATATCGAAACTAACCATAAGTTACCCTAAACACATCACGTTCGTGTCGTGAATCATTATTATGTATCCATTGACCAATGGTCATCCGGATAGAGACGTCATTCTCAATAGCGCTATTCACAATAACTAAGCTTGCCTTTATACGTAGCAATTAACGATATCATGGTAGGGATTTAGCATGAATCAAGGCATGTTAGCACAGTTTGAACTAATCAAAATAAAGTTTTCATGTACTCATGTCTAAGCGTAAAACAGTTTGAAAGCAAGCATGTGTCTCACCCCAAAGTTTATAAAACATTTAAGAAGTAATAAAAAGAGGGGCTATGAAGTTCACCTTAATAGCATATAGATATTCCACGCAAGTTATATGATCAGAGTGTTGAACACGGAGATCTCAACCTAGAGATATTATGTTCGATTAGTTAATGTCTAGTAGACATAAAGTTTGTTTATTAATATAGCAAACTATATTAACAGTGACCGTTCTCGAGAAAAGTTATATTTATATAAGTGATAATATATTTAGTGTACTTAAGTGTTACTATATAGATAAGTGTATAGGTTATACTAATAATAGTATTATTATTTAATTAATCAACTATTATGTATACTTATCATTATATGGTTATATCTATGTGATACATACATATATATTCTTTATTATTATTATACATATTCATAACTATATATATATATATATATATATATATATATATATATATATATATATATTAGGTGTAAGTGTTACATATATATAAGTGTAAGATGATACATATATATACTTATTACTTTTATTATTATGTTTACTAACTCATATAACTTACATAATACACATTCATACATACATACACACGTATATATACATACATATATACACATACATATACACGTATGTATATATTTACATATACACACACACACATTACGTATGCATGCATGCATTCATGGACGTACACCATTATCATAATTACTTTACTAAGCCATAATCATAATCTTTTATCATAAACTTAACCTAGTAACTTTAACATAAAATCATAAGTTTTTAACAAAATAACTAATCATGTTCATACTTATAAACCCTAACTCTTATTAACTATATGTATTATCCAAAACTTATAACCCTAATCTTTTTAATCATACTCATATTCATACTTGTTTATATTCACTTTCATAAAATCATAATCATTCATCTTTTATCTTTTATCCTTATTAATAACCCTATGTCATATTCATATTCATTATCATTATTCATACACATTCATAATTCATATTCATTATCAATCTTTTAACACATAAAAATCATAACCTTCTTATTAATCATAATACTTCATAATACTTAATATGATACTTATAAATAATTGAATCAAGAACAAGATTAACTAGGGTTTATAGACTACCTTAACAAGATTGAGAGTAAGGATTGATGATGATAATGCGAAGAACCGAAGCAGAATTCAGACTGCAGCAACCATGACCCAAAACAAAGTCTTCTTGGGTCCTCTTTAATCGACAGAAACAGCAACAATACAGCAGCAGAAAATGCAGCAACTGGAGCAGGAAAAGTGACGGTTTGCAGGAGGTTTTGTGGTGGTGTTTATCGACTGCACCGCAAGGTTTTTGAGATGGTTTTTCAGTCGACAACAGGAGCTGGACAGGAGGACGATTGCAGGTTGTTTAGTGGTGGTTTTAGTCGATGCAGGCTGAGTTTTCATGAGGGTTATTGATTGACAGAAAAGGAGGGAATGCAGGGTAAATCTAGTTGACTAATGCAGGATTTTTGTGGTGATGATTATGGAAAACTTGAGAGTTTATATAGGATTGTTAGGTTTCCTAATTAAGCTAGGATTCTAAGGATTTCCTTGGTGATCAAGGATTGGAATTTGAGTTTAACTAGGATTATGAAGACTTTGTGATCAAGTTTTTATCCATACAATTCCCTACAGCCTATTATTGCTAAGCTTATATGTTTCTTCCTTTTTTTTATACGGATTTTACTTATTTATTTATGTATTTTATATATATTTTTATTTATTTATTTATTATTATTAATATTAATATTAATATTAGGGTTACATTTTATTTAATTATTAACCCCTAAGTTTTATTAATTTTATTAAGTTCCAATTAGTTTACATAAATTCTTATTTGTTTGAATCTTATAAATTTTGTCACATTTTAATTACTACATATAATCTATACAAAAATAGAAACACAGAAATACATAAACTTTATATTAACAGAAGGTATCGATCAAAAATTGCTATTTAATCAAAGTTGTTAAACAAAGTTTACGAGTACATAAAGTCCTATAAATGGAACAATAATAACAGAAATAAAAAAATTGAGGGTCGTCATATATTATTTAGGCATTATAACTGCTTACATCATAGCATACACTAAAGATAACTACTCGCTAATAATGGCAACAATATTATAAAACATTATATAAGATAAAGGTTAGAAGTACCAGTAGATTAAACGAGTTCTGAATACAAAAGTGACAACTTCAAGACTCCAGACCGCTCCTAATACAATCTTCAGCGTTCTTCTCCGGGTACTAGGTTTCCCGCACGGAGTCGAAGGCCTTGAGAGTATGACTAATATTGTATAAGACAGAGAAAGAAGTGAATTGAAGTGTGTGTTGGAATGAATGACAAAGCCCCTTTAAATAGACTAGGAATTTGCCAAAATACGGCTGGCAGGCCGTATGACAAGCCGTTTGGTGGCCAGTATTTGGCAGGCTGTTTTCCTGGCAGCCCGTATGGCAGGCCGCTTGGTGAGCCGTATTTGGCAGGCCGTTTACATACTGGCAGGCCGTATGGCAGGCCTTTTTTGATGCTGGTCAGCCTTGATTCACTGGATCGTAACTTGATTTCTTGTCTTTCACCGTTTTCGCTCTAGAATCTTCGTTTTAGCTCCGATTCTCTTGATTCTTTTTGCACCGCCTTCGTAATTACTTGTTCTTCAATTCTAACCGATGAAGTGGATATTTTGCCGATAAAGTTCGAATCTTTGTTGTTTTTGGGCCTTAATACCGGGGTGAAAACGTGACTTTTTAGCCGATATATATATATATATATATATATATATATATATATATATATATATATATATATATATATATATATATATATATATCTGAAAATTCAAACGGCTATAAAGCCGTTGAAATCCACGTGGCCAAATTCCATTCGATAAACGAACCATGCTTCTCCGGTGATGGAGTCATCGCGCTGAGCCAATTTTCCCTCCATCACGCCGCACAGGGGCACGATGGAGGCGCGGTGGTGTTGATGCCGGAGCCTTCACGTTCCACTACGAATGGTCTAATCACAAGCGACTAATGTGCATGAAATTTTAATCAATTCAACAGTTTAGATAATCATTATAAATCATGAATAACATAAATGTTTGAAGGAAATTATGTACAATCAATTGTTCATTGTAAGGAATAGTAAAATCTTAGTCTAGCATGATCTTGGTGATGAAATCCTCAATGATTGATGGAGAGAACTTGAACTGAATGCTTAAACTTTAAAAAGATGAATCAAATGAAGTTAAGTTACGGCTCCCAATGCAAAAAGTGATTAAAATCTGCTAATTTTCATGCATCATAATCCTACCCTAGTGAAAATATTACATTCGCACCATACGTATACGTTGCACCTTACAAACTTGGCATTGAGAAAGAAATTTTCAGCTGTTAACAAGAAGCCAAAATCTTCATGTCACCATACACATACTCCACCCTAGCGTACACATAAGGTGTATTATACATAAACCATACAGATCGATGAAAGTCGTAGCACTTTGAAGTACAAACGATGAACTTTTGATTTACCTCAATCGGATCTCGCATGAGAAAGTTATGCTCAAAACGGTAACAGCGTGCATGATTCACAAATCGTCACTTTTCAACATCTTTAACTCGAAATTCGTCTAACCTGTCAAACATCATAAACACATGAAAGTAACTAGATTTAACAACTAGAAGGGATTATTCCGTATAAAAAAACATCATTTATCACATCATAAATTGACCGATCAGTCACAACGCTCCTATTGAGTATTGTGGAGGCATTGTGGTTTAGCGTTTATTGTAAAAAACATAAAATATATTGTAATAAATTAATAAATCGTAAAAGCGGCTTAAACTAATATCACTTAAATAAATTAATACGGAGTATCATAAATGATGTGACGAAATAAAAAAAAACGTAAGAAGTTTTAAAGCAACTTAAAATCGAATTAAATGGACTAAAAAACGTAAATTTTCAAAATTATGGAAAAATTTTAAGAAAAATTCATACACCTTTTTTCAAAATATGTCAAACTATGTTACACATTTTTTTTGTGTAAATATCTGATATGATTCATATAATCAAACTTTACACCTCCATAAATCGTCTTAAATCAGCATTGCAATATCTTCATCGCTGCAACGCATTGATTAGCATCACTCTTATCTTTTACTATAAGTGGATCATATTTCGTCAGTTAGACCCATTTTAACGCAGCGTAATCGCCATTGTGACACCACTGTAAAATGCCACCCGCACGCCACTAATGTGGCGTGATGGAGAAAAATTCTGCCGCCGTGGTGGTTTCCATCATAGGAAAAAGTTTAGCGCTATGGTTGATGTGGCACAATCTGAGTAGCTCTTAAAATTTTTGAGTCGTTGTAAAACAAAAAAAGAAGGTAACATATACGGAGTTGTTTGTTTTTTAAAATAAACTAAATAATAATAATAATAATAATAATAATAATAATAATAATAATAATAATAATAATAATAATAATAATAATAATAATAATAATAATAATAAATTATTATTTTTTATTTATAAATCAACACATTTCAATCAATTTTTACACATATATTCTATGCTTCACCATCCATTTTTATATAATCTATCAACATTTTTATAAACATGTCAAACTTAAATTAATATCCCAATCTAAACGATTTTGATTGTTTTACTCTTTTCAATTTCGGTGTATAAAATACTCCCGGTTTGAATTCAAACTCTTCTCAAAATGTTCGGGGTAATCGACCAACTTTCTTTTGGCAATTATACTCCACAAAATCTTCTACAAGATATTGGCGACAACACTTTTTCACTCAATTTTTACACCAAAAACATCAATTTCCACAATTAGTGCAACAATGTTTTATGTCTTTTCAAAATCCTTTTGAGAAACAACAAGCACAACCAAAACCACCTGTACAAGATGAAGAAGTAGAATAAATTCGTGAAAAAAATACAACAGAAAGGCAATACGAATCAGAACGGATCGTAGGAAAAAAGAAAAAGACGTCGTGAAAGAACCGCAAAACAAAAGTTGTGGATACCAAAAGAAGAAGTTAGGATGGAAATGTGCTGAATTAAGTACTTGTCGGTCGGTTTCCTTTGACCGACAATTCTCAATTTTTGTAATGGACTACAATCATAAATATGGGAATACAATCCATATTTGCTAAATCATTAGGCTTACTTTCTAGTTTGCAATTGTTTTGTTTGTTTCATGTTTCATGGGACATGTATACCCGTTGTAAGTGTAAGTTTTCTGGGTCATGACAGCCCTCTCTCATTGTCATTGTGACTATATTTAGCATTCTTCATTACTTTAATGAAGGTACCTTTCAATATAATCTCTTTTTAGTCAAAAAAAGACAATTTTATTTAATAATTATAGAGTAGTAACTATTTGAAAATAAACAATTTATTATTATTGTTTTCGAATTTTTTCTACTTATAACTTTTTTAGGTACTATATCTATGTATCTTTTTTATCTATTATATTTATATATATATATATATATATATATATATATATATATATATATATATATATATATATATTGGTAGGATCAAGAGGGAAGTAACCAATCGGGGGGAAGCAGAGGAAACAAATTTTTTTTTTTCGTTTTTTGAAAAAACCTTGTTCACAAACATTATAGATGGGATAAAAATATGAACATTTAGTAGAGACACTTTGTGATAAATGTTTTTATTTTGGCGGAAAAACGCTCGAAGAAGTAATATATAACAATTCTCGTATTTTTCGAGCGTATGTTGAGGTTTTAGCTATTGGGGTTTAGATATTAGGGTTTATAGTGTTTAGATATTAGTGTTTAGAAATTTAGAGTTTAGGGTTTAGATTTAGGATTTAGATTGAGTTTTTAACACGAACGGTTTAGAGTTTAAGGTTTAGGGTTTAGGATTTGGTGTTTTGGGTTTATGGAATAAACCCAAAACACCAAACCCTAAACCCTAAACCCTAAACTCTAAATCGAGCTAAATTTTTCTTCACAAAACATGAAAAAAAAAGTTCATATTCTTCACGAACAATATTATCTTGAATGTTATTTTTGTCGATCGTTTTCCCGCCTAAATAATAACATTCATCACGAAGTGTCTCTTCTAAATGTTCATATTTTCGTGTGATCTTGATGCCGAAAAAAAATTCCAAAATAAAACGAAAAAAAAAATATTTTGCTTCCCCCCGATTGGTTAATTCCTCATTGATCCTGCCTCTCTCTCTCTCGCTATATATATATATATATATATATATATATATATATATATATATATATATATATATATATATATATATATATATATATAGTGGTAGGATCAAGAGAGAAGTAACTATGGGGGGAAGCAAAATTTTTTTTTTTTTTTTTGAAAAATCTTTGTTCACGAACATTATAGATGAAATGAAAAATGAAAAATGAAAAATGAATAATTAATAAAGACACTTTGTGATAAATGTTTTTATTTTGGCGGGAAAACCATCGAAGAAGTAATATATAACAATTATCGTGTTTTTCGAGAGTATGTTGAGGTTTTAGCTATTAGGGTTTAGATATTAGGGTTTATAGTTTAGATATTAGGGTTCCGAAGCATATACGTCAATTTTTAGGATTGGCTGGTTACTACAGAAGATTCATCCAAGATTTCTCCAAAATAGCAAAACCCTTGACTGCATTAACGCATAAAGGGAAGAAATTTGAATGGAAGGATGAACAAGAGAAGGCGTTTCAATTATTGAAGAAAAAGCTAACTACGGCACCTATATTGTCATTGCCTGAAAGGAATGATGATTTTGTGATTTATTGTGACGCATCAAAGCAAGGTCTCGGTTGTGTATTAATGCAACGGACGAAGGTGATTGCTTATGCGTCTAGACAATTAAAGATTCACGAGCAAAATTATACGACGCATGATTTGGAATTAGGCGCGGTTGTTTTTGCATTAAAGACTTGGAGGCACTACTTATATGGGGTCAAAAGTATTATATATACCGACCACAAAAGTCTTCAACACATATTTAATCAGAAACAACTGAATATGAGGCAGCGTAGATGGATTGAATTGTTGAATGATTACGACTTTGAGAATCGTTACCACCCGGGGAAGGCAAATGTGGTAGCCGACGCCTTGAGCAGAAAGGACAGAGAACCCATTCGAGTAAAATCTATGAATATAATGATTCACACTAACCTTACTACTCAAATAAAGGAGGCGCAACAAGGAGTTTTAAAAGAGAGAAATTTAAAGGATAGAATACCCAAAGGATCGGAGGAGCATCTTAATATTCGAAAAGACGGAACCCGGTATAGGGCTGAAAGAATTTGGGTACCAAAATTTAGAGATATGAGAGAAATGGTACTTAGAGAAGCTCATAAAACCAGATACTCAATACATCCTGGAACGGGGAAGATGTACAAGGATCTTAAGAAACATTTTTGGTGGCCACGTATGAAAGACGATATTGCTAAATATGTAAGAGAATGTTTGACGTGTTCTAAGGTCAAAGCTGAACATCAGAAACCACCAGGTCTACTACAACAACCTGAAATCCCGGCATGGAAATGGGAAAACATTGCCATGGATTTCATTACTAAATTGCCAAGGACTGCAAGTGGTTATGATACTATTTGGGTAATAGTTGATCGTCTCACCAAGTCAGCACACTTCCTGCCAATAAGAGAAGATGACAAGATGGAGAAGTTAGCACGACTGTATTTGAAGGAAGTCGTCTCCAGACATGGAATACCAATCTCTATTATCTCTGATAGGGATGTCAGATTTATTTCAAGATTCTGGCAGACATTACAGCAAGCATTGGGAACTCGTCTAGACATGAGTACTGCCTATCATCCACAAACTGATGGGCAGAGCGAAAGGACGATACAAACGCTTGAAGACATGCTACGAGCTTGTGTTATTGATTTCGGAAACAGTTGGGATCGACATCTACCGTTAGCAGAATTTTCCTACAACAACAGCTACCATTCAAGCATTGAGATGGCGCCGTTTGAAGCACTTTATGGTAGAAAGTGCAGGTCTCCGATTTGTTGGAGTGAAGTGGGGGATAGACAGATTACGGGTCCGGAGATAATACAAGAAACTACCGAGAAAATCATCCAAATTCAACAAAGATTGAAAACCGCCCAGAGTCGACAAAAGAGCTACGCGGACAGTAAAAGAAAAGATATAGAGTTTGAAATTTGAGAAATGGTCATGCTTAAGGTTTCACCTTGGAAAGGCGTTGTTCGATTTGGTAAACGGGGGAAACTAAATCCAAGGTACATTGGACCATTCAAGATTATAGATCGTGTCGGACCAGTAGCTTACCAACTGGAGCTACCTCAACAACTCGCGGCTGTACATAACACTTTTCACGTCTCAAATTTGAAGAAATGTTTTGCTAAAGAAGATCTCACTATTCCGTTGGACGAAATCCAAATCAATGAAAAACTTCAATTCATTGAAGAACCCGTCGAAATAATGGATCGTGAGGTTAAAAGACTTAAGCAAAACAAGATACCAATTGTTAAGGTTCGATGGAATGCTCGTAGAGGACCCGAGTTCACCTAGGAACTAGAAGATCAGATGAAGAAGAAATACCCGCATTTATTTCCAGAAGATACGTCAACACCTCCAACTGCTTAAAATTTCGGGACGAAATTTATTTAACGGGTAGGTACTGTAGTGACCCGAACTTTTCCATGTTAATATATATATTAAATGAAATTGTTATTTACATGATTAAGTGTTTCCAACATGTTAAGCAATCAAACTTGTTAAGACTTGATTAATTGAAATAGGTTTCATATAGACAATTGACCACCCAAGTTGACCGGTGATTCACGAACGTTAAAACTTGTAAAAACTATACGATGACATATATATGGTTATATATATAGTTAACATGATTTTATTATAAGTATGTATCTCATTAGGTATTTTAAGAATGAGTTATATACATAAAAATGAGACTATTAATTTAAGAAACTCGAAAACGATATATATAACGATTATCGTTATAACAACGTCTTACTAGGTACATATGAATCATATTAAGATATTGATACACTTGGTTAATTATGTTAAATGATAAGTAAATATATTATTAAGTGTATTAACAATGAAATACATATGTAAAAATAAGACTACTAACTTAATGATTTCGAAACGAGACATATATGTAATGATTATCGTTGTAACGACATTTAACTGTATATACATCATACTAAGATATATTATATATCATAATATCATGATAATATAACAATTTAACATCTCATTTGTTATAATAAACAATGGGTTAACAACATTCAACAAGATCGTTAACCTAAAGGTTTCAAAACAACATTTACATGTAACGACTAACGATGACTTAACGACTCAGTTAAAATGTATATACATGTAGTTTTTTAATATGTATTCATACACTTTTGAAAGACTTCAAGACACTTATCAAAATACTTCTACTTAACAAAAATTCTTACAATTACATCCTCGTTCAGTTTCATCAACAATTCTACTCGTATGCACCCGTATTCGTACTCGTACAATACACAGCTTTTAGATGTATGTACTATTAGTATATACACTCCAATGATCAGATATTAGCAGCCCATGTGAGTCACCTAACACATGTGGGAACCATCATTTGGCAACTAGCATGAAATATCTCATAAAATTACAAAAATATGAGTAATCATTCATGACTTATTTACATGAAAACAAAATTACATATCCTTTATATCTAATCCATACACCAACGACTAAAAACACCTACAAACACTTTCATTCTTCAATTTTCTTCATATAATTGATCTCTCTCAAGTTCTATCTTAAAGTTCTAAGTGTTCTTCATAAATTCCAAAAGTTCTAGTTTCATAAAATCAAGAATACTTCCAAGATTGCAAGTTTACTTCCAAGTTTTCTAAATCCATTCCAAGTAATCATCCAAGATCAATAAACCTTTGTTACTTACAGTAGGTTATCTTTCTAATACAAGGTAATAATCATATTCAAACTTTAATTCAATTTCTATAACTATAACAATCTTATTTCGAGTGGAAATCTTACTTGAAATTGTTTTCGTGTCATGATTCTGCTTCAAGAACTTTCAAGCCATCCAAGGATCCTTTGAAGCTAGATCTATTTTTCTCATTTCTAGTAGGTTTATCCAAGGAACTTGAGGTAGTAATGATGTTCATAACATCATTCGATTCATACATATAAAGTTATCTTATTCGAAGTTTTAAACTTGAAATCACTAGAATATAGTTTAGTTAATTCTAAACTTGTTCACAAATAAAAGTTAATCCTTCTAACTTGACTTTTAAAATCAACTAAACACATGTTCTATATCTATATGATATGCTAACTTAATAATTTAAAACCTGGAAACACGAAAAACACCGTAAAACCGGATTTACGCCGTCGTAGTAACACCGCGGGCTGTTTTGGGTTAGTTAATTAAAAACTATGATAAACTTTGATTTAAAAGTTGTTATTCTGAGAAAATGATTTTTATTACGAACATGAAACTATATCCAAAAATTATGGTTAAACTCAAAGTGGAAGTATGTTTTCTAAAATGGTCATCTAGACGTCGTTCTTTCGACTGAAATGACTACCTTTACAAAAACGACTTGTAACTTATTTTTCTGACTATAAACCTATACTTTTTCTGTTTAGATTCATAAAATAGAGTTCAATATGAAACCATAGCAATTTGATTCACTCAAAACGGATTTAAAATGAAGAAGTTATGGGTAAAACAAGATTGGATAATTTTTCTCATTTTAGCTACGTGAAAATTGGTAACAAATCTATTCCAACCATAACTTAATCAACTTGTATTGTATATTATGTAATCTTGAGATACCATAGACACGTATACAATGTTTCGACCTATCATGTCGACACATCTATATATATTTCGGAACAACCATAGACACTCTATATGTGAATGTTGGAGTTAGCTATACAGGGTTGAGGTTGATTCCAAAATATATATAGTTTGAGTTGTGATCAATACTGAGATACGTATACACTGGGTCGTGGATTGATTCAAGATAATATATATCGATTTATTTCTGTACATCTAACTGTGGACAACTAGTTGTAGGTTACTAACGAGAACAGCTGACTTAATAAACTTAAAATATCAAAATATATTAAAAGTGTTGTAAATATATTTTGAACATACTTTGATATATATGTATATATTGTTATAGGTTCGTGAATCAACCAGTGGCCAAGTCTTACTTCCCGACGAAGTAAAAATCTGTGAAAGTGAGTTATAGTCCCGCTTTTAAAATCTAATATTTTTGGGATGAGAATACATGCAGGTTTTATAAATGATTTACAAAATAGACACAAGTACGTGAAACTACATTCTATGGTTGAATTATCGAAATCGAATATGCCCTTTTTATTAAGTCTGGTAATCTAAGAATTAGGGAACAGACACCCTAATTGACGCGAATCCTAAAGATAGATCTATTGGGCCTAACAAACCCCATCCAAAGTACCGGATGCTTTAGTACTTCAAAATTTATATCATATCCGAAGGGTGTCCCGGAATGATGGGGATATTCTTAAATATGCATCTTGTTAATGTCGGTTACCAGGTGTTCACCATATGAATGATTTTTATCTCTATGTATGGGATGTGTATTGAAATATGAAATCTTGTGGTCTATTGTTACAATTTGATATATATAGGTTAAACCTATAACTCACCAACATTTTTGTTGACGTTTAAAGCATGTTTATTCTCAGGTGAATACTAAGAGCTTCCGCTGTTGCATACTAAAATAAGGACAAGATTTGGAGTCCATGTTTGTATGATATTGTGTAAAAACTGCATTCAAGAAACTGATTTCGATGTAACATATTTGTATTGTAAACCATTATGTAATGGTAGTGTGTAAACAGGATATTTTAGATTATCATTATTTGATAATCTACGTAAAGCTTTTTAAACCTTTATTTATGAAATAAAGGTTATGGTTTGTTTTAAAAATGAATGCGGTCTTTGAAAAACGTCTCATATAGAGGTCAAAACCTCGCAACGAAATCAATTAATATGGAACATTTTTAATCAATAAGAACGGGATATTTCATAGGGTTTGGTGTTTTGGATTTATGAATAAACCTAAAAAAACAAACCCTAAACCCTAAACTCTAAATTAGGCTAAATTTTACTTCACAAAACATGAAAAAAAAACGTTCACATTCTTCACGAACGATATTATCTTGAATGTTATTTTTATCGATCGTTTTTCCGCCTAAATAATAACACTCATTACGAAGTGTATTTTTTAAATGTTCATATTTTCGTGTGATCTTGATGCTGGAAAAAAAATTCGAAAAAAAAGAAAAAAATTTGTAAGACCCAAATATTTCACCGTACATATGCGTAAATATGATCTTTGAAGTGTAGGTGTTCGTTTCATAATTTAAAAAGAAGGCAGAATCTGGTCTGGGCGTTTGGCGCGCCGCGCCGTTTGTCTGTGACAGATTCCTTCTTTCTTTTAAATTAGATATTTTGAGGGCAATTTGGTAAATTCACAAAAGGGCCGACTTTAAGGCCTTAGATCAGTTTATAGAGCCTCATTAACTCCTTTTCCATCTACTTCAACCTCATCCATTCAATTCTAGAGAGAGAGTGATAACTTAGTGAGAGAAAACTCATTTTGGAGAAGAAGAAGGAGGATTCTTGCTTAAGCTCAAGTTCTAAAGTTGTTCATCTACTTCCTAGCTATGTTTTGGTGGTAGTGGTATGCTTTAATCTTGATTTCTTGATTCAATTTTGTGTAAGGGTTAGAGTTAGGGTTTATGGTGAACTTAAAACCCACTTTGTTAGTAAATTGGGTGTTTTGGGTGAATTTGGGTTATGTTGACTCAAAGAGGACTAACTAGGGTTTTTCAAGTATTAATTGTTGTTAATGAACCTTAAGTAGTTAGTAAATTGCTAGCACACCTATATATATGTAAGTGGACGTTGTGTGGGTTAATGGGTGACCCGAAATGGGTGTGTTGACCTTAAATTGGTCAAACGGGTCAAAATGGACCTAGGTTGGTTAATGTTTGTGATTAATGTATAAACTTAGTGTTAAAAGGTGTTTTAAGACCTAACTTGGCTAATGTTAGGGTTTTGGCGAAAGATGACCCAATTTTAGTGTTAAGTGTTCAAATGGGTCAAAATGACCTAGTAGTGGTGAGTGTTGTGGGTTTGACCAACTTGGATGGTTGATTGATTATATGTACTTTGTAATAGGTGTGTTACCTTGAAGATTCAAGCTTGGTTTATTGATTCACCAAAGGCGTAAGGTGAGTGGAATAAGTATACATGTACGTATATGATGTGTTTACTTGTAGAAATGGATATGTGTTGTCCAAGTTAGTGATATATGCGTTGTACGCTAACGGTTTTAAGAACGGATATATGTTGTCAAATTTAGTGTTATATGTGTTGTACACTAATGATTTATGAATGGATATGTGTTGTCCGATTTAGTGTTATATGTGTTGTACACTAACGATTTTATAAACGGATATGTGTTGTCCAAGGGTTAGTGATATATGTGTTGTGCACTAACAGTTGTTATGAACACCAATGGGAAATTAGAGTACCATTCCTTTTACGATTGGTTAACCATGGTTGTATGAATTGTGCATTAGCATACTTAATTATGAACTATATGCTTTTGTTATTGCTAGCTCAATGTGAATTGCGGTTATTGGTATATGCATAATGTTTTGCATGGTTGTCGAATTGCTAGCTTGTGTACGGTATTGTGTAAGTGTTTGCAAGTAGATATATTATATATGTGTATGTATAATTATTACATTCACTAAGCTTTGCTTACCCTCTCGTTGTTTACCTTTTTATAGGTTCGGTTGTGAACAAGGGTAAGGGCATTATTTTGGAGTAGAGTTCCCGCTTGTTGATAGGGGATGCCTTTTGGAAGTGTTAGCTTTTGGATTTTGACCGAGGCTTGGGTAGTTTAACCCCAAACACCATGCTCGTAATGTCGTTTGGTATTTAAACTTAATGTGGTCGAAACTCAAACTTTTGTATGAAACTCGTAAAACGGCCGATGTGGGCCCCGCTTTCTAAAACTCATTTTATGTTTGAATCGTGTTAGTTTTACATATTGGAACTTGTTGTTAAAAGCGTTTCGTCTAAAGATGTCTGGAAGTGGCCAATCTTTTTCACGTTTAAAGACTTTTTGGACAAACCAGTTTGGCGCGCCGCGCGGCCATATGTTGCGCCGCGCGGCCATATGTTGCGCCACGCCATTTGCTAAACAGAGAAATAATTTTTTTTTTGTGATATTTCGAGCGGGTTTGTTCGTGGTTTGGTTTGGGTTGTTACAAGTGGTATCAGGGCATGGTCTAAGGGATTTAGGCGACTTGAGATAGGTACCTAGACTTAGACTTTATTGTGTGTACGCTTTATGCGGGACTTGTAGGACTTTGGGTCTAATCGAGAATTGTTAGTACTTTGGTTTATGTGAACTAACCTTGTTCTAATGGTTTTGTGTTGTGTTTAGCAATCATCAAGCGAGATGGACGTGGTACTAGCAAGTTAATGCGACGTGCTCGCGTAACAATGATTAGCTACCTTTGTTATGGGTGTAAATCGTGTCAAACAAGTAATGTACGACGATTGTCGAGCAAGATGTAGTAGTGTGGTGTATATGTATATACATATGTGTTAAGTCCTTTCGTTTCGTTGTTTAAATCTTTTCCGTTTTATAGAATGAAGATGAGAAATGGACACGACACCAGTGTTGGAAGTACGAGTGAGGACGTTGAGTTCACGGCCAAAGTTGAGGCCATCTTTAAACGTCAAAAGGCGGAGTTCCTCGAGGATGTTAAGAAAATGTTTCTAGATACGATTGACGAGCAATTAGTCAATGTAGTCAAGGAGCAAGTGAAGGCCGTTCTTCAAGAGGATAATGTGGGGAGACGGGACTTCTTCTATAAGAATTTCAAGGACTCTCAACCTCCCACCTTCGATGGTGAACGGGACCCACTTAAGAGTGCCCGTTGGATCTCTGATATGGAGGGGGCTTTTCGTACGTGTGAATGCCCTCTTGATAAAAAGACGAGATATGGTTGTAGCATGTTAAGAGGTGATGCTAAATTGTGGTGGGACGCGAAGATCCGACTTTATGGCGAAGAACAATGCATGGAGTTCACATGGGATTAATTCAAGGCATAGTTTTTCAATGAATACCGAACTTCGGCCGATCTTACAAGGCTTAAGGATGAACTACGTTCCTTGAGGCAAGGGTCGATGGATTTGAACACTCTCAAATCCCCGTGTTTTTGTCCAAGACCCAATTTTGCCCAGAGTATGTCGGGAATGATAAAATGTTGAAAGAAGATTTCTATCGAATCTTGAATGATAACTATCAAGAGAAAATTAGTGTGAACGTGGTGAAGAGCTTTGATGAATTGTTCAATATGGCGAAGGGTTTTGAAGCGCTTGTGTTGAGAAAGAGTAGTTTTACTTTTGGAAAGAGGAAGTTCGAGAATTCGAGTCAATCGAGCTTTTCCAACAAAAAGAAAAAGAAGGGCTCCGAAAGTGTTAATAGTGTGAAGAAAGGTGGCTCCGGAGGTCATGTACCCACTTGCTATACTTGTGGGCAAAAAGGTCACATCTCTCGTGATTGCCCCAACTCACCTTCCACACCCAAATTTATTTGTTTCAATTGTGGTAAAGAAGGGCACAAAAGGCCCGAGTGTCCCGAGTTGCGCAATGATAATGTTAAGCAGTTAGAGATGGCGGCGGGTACGGCGAGGGGTCGCAACTATTTAATGACCAATGATGAAGCCAAACAATCGAACGAAGTTGTCTCAGGTACTTTCATGGTCAATTCTAATCCGGCAAGGATTCTTTTCGATAGCGGTGCAAATTTGTCATTTGTGTCTCCTAAATTTGTGCCTAAACTTAATAGACCGTTAGCTAAGTTAATTCGTCCGGTAGAAGTCGAAATAGCGGACGGCAAGACGGTGCTAGTGGTCGACGTGTGTAAAAATTGTGATGTTGTGTTTGGTGCCGAAAACTTTAAGATAGATCTCATTCCGATGACCTTGGGCGATTTCAATATTGTTGTGGGTATGGATTGGCTCGATCATAATAGAGCCGATATTGCATGCCATGAAAAATTTATTCGTGTGAAGACCCCAAGTGGGGGAGAGTTAATTATTCATGGCGATAAGCGAAGAATGTAGTGACCCGAACTTTTCCATGTTTATATATATTAATTGAGATTGATATTTACATGATTAAATGTTTCCAACATGTTAAGCAATCAAACTTGTTAAGACTTGATTAATTGAAATATGTTTCATATAGACAATTGACCACCCAAGTTGACCGGTGATTCACGAACGTTAAAACTTGTAAAAACTATACGATGACATATATATGGTTATATATATAGTTAGCATGTTTTTATTATAAGTATGTATCTCATTAGGTATTTTAACAATGAGTTATATACATAAAAATGAGACTATTAATTTAAGAAACTCGAAAACGATATATATAACGATTATCGTTATAACAACGTCTTACTAGGTACATATGAATCATATTAAGATATTGATACACTTGGTTAATTATGTTAAATGATAAGTAAATATATTATTAAGTGTATTAACAATGAAATACATATGTAAAAATAAGACTACTAACTTAATGATTTCGAAACGAGACATATATGTAACGATTATCGTTGTAACGACATTTAACTGTATATACATCATACTGAGATATATTATATATTATAATATCATGATAATATAACAATTTAATATCTCATTTGTTATAATAAACAATGGGTTAACAACATTCAACAAGATCGTTAACCTAAAGGTTTCAAAACAACATTTACATGTAACGACTAACGATGACTTAACGACTCAGTTAAAATGTATATACATGTAGTGTTCTAATATGTATTCATACACTTTTGAAAGACTTCAAGACACTTATCAAAATACTTATACTTAACAAAAATGCTTACAATTACATCCTCGTTCAGTTTCATCAACAATTCTACTCGTATGCACCCGTATTCGTACTCGTACAATACACAGCTTTTAGATGTATGTACTATTGGTATATACACTCCAATTATCAGCTCTTAGCAGCCCATGTGAGTCACCTAACACATGTGGGAACCATCATTTGGCAACTAGCATGAAATATCTCATAAAATTACAAAAATATGAGTAATCATTCATGACTTATTTACATGAAAACAAAATTACATATCCTTTATATATAATCCATACACCAACGACCAAAAACACCTACAAACACTTTCATTCTTCAATTTTCTTCATCTAATTGATCTCTCTCAAGTTCTATCTTCAAGTTCTAAGTGTTCTTCATAAATTCCAAAAGTTCTAGTTTCATAAAATCAAGAATACTTTCAAGTTTGCTAGCTCACTTCCAATCTTGTAAGGTGATCATCCAACCTCAAGAAATCTTTGTTTCTTACAGTAGGTTATCATTCTAATACAAGGTAATAATCATATTCAAACTTTGGTTCAATTTCTATAACTATAACAATCTTATTTCAAGTGATGATCTTACTTGAACTTGTTTTCGTGTCATGATTTTGCTTCAAGAACTTCGAGCCATCCAAGGATCCATTGAAGCTAGATTCATTTTTCTCTTTTCCAGTAGGTTTATCCAAGGAACTTAAGGTAGTAATGATGTTCATAACATCATTCGATTCATACATATAAAGCTATCTTATTCGAAGGTTTAAACTTGTAATCACTAGAACATAGTTTAGTTAATTCTAAACTTGTTCGCAAACAAAAGTTAATCCTTCTAACTTGACTTTTAAAATCAACTAAACACATGTTATATATCTATATGATATGCTAACTTAATGATTTAAAACCCGGAAACACGAAAAACACCGTAAAACCGGATTTACGCTGTCGTAGTAACACCGCGGGCTGTTTTGGGTTAGTTAATTAAAAACTATGATAAACTTTGATTTAAAAGTTGTTATTCTGAGAAAATGATTTTTATTATGAACATGAAACTATATCCAAAAATTATGGTTAAACTCAAAGTGGAAGTATGTTTTCTAAAATGGTCATCTAGACGTCGTTCTTTCGACTGAAATGACTACCTTTACAAAAACGACTTGTAACTTATTTTTCCGACTATAAACCTATTCTTTTTCTGTTTAGATTCATAAAATAGAGTTCAATATGAAATCATAGCAATTTGATTCACTCAAAACGGATTTAAAATGAAGAAGTTATGGGTAAAACAAGATTGGATAATTTTTCTCATTTTAGCTACGTGAAAATTGGTAACAAATCTATTCCAACCATAACTTAATCAACTTGTATTGTATATTATGTAATCTTGAGATACCATAGACACGTATACAATGTTTCGACCTATCATGTCGACACATCTATATATATTTTGGAACAACCATAGACACTCTATATGTGAATGTTGGAGTTAGCTATATAGGGTTGAGGTTGATTCCAAAATATATATAGTTTGAGTTGTGATCAATACTGAGATACGTATACACTGGGTCGTGGATTGATTCAAGATAATATTTATCGATTTATTTCTGTACATCTAACTATGGACAACTAGTTGTAGGTTACTAACGAGGACAGCTGACTTAATAAACTTAAAACATCAAAATATATTAAAAGTGTTGTAAATATATTTTGAACATACTTTGATATATATGTATATATTGTTATAGGTTCGTGAATCAACCAGTAGCCAAGTCTTACTTCCCGACGAAGTAAAAATCTGTGAAAGTGAGTTATAGTCCCACTTTTAAAATCTAATATTTTTGGGATGAGAATACATGCAGGTTTTATAAATGATTTACAAAATAGACACAAGTACGTGAAACTACATTCTATGGTTGAATTATCGAAATCGAATATGCCCCTTTTTATTAAGTCTGGTAATCTAAGAATTAGGGAACAGACACCCTAATTGACGCGAATCCTAAAGATAGATCTGTTGGGCCTAACAAACCCCATCCAAAGTACCGGATGCTTTAGTACTTCGAAATTTATATCATATCCGAAGGGTGTCCCGGAATGATGGGGATATTCTTATATATGCATCTTGTTAATGTCGGTTACCAGGTGTTCACCATATGAATGATTTTTATCTCTATGTATGGGATGTGTATTGAAATATGAAATCTTGTGGTCTATTGTTACGATTTGATATATATAGGTTAAACCTATAACTCACCAACATTTTTGTTGACGTTTAAAGCATGTTTATTCTCAGGTGAATATTAAGAGCTTCCGCTGTTGCATACTAAAATAAGGACAAGATTTGGAGTCCATGTTTGTATGATATTGTGTAAAAACTGCATTCAAGAAACTGATTTCGATGTAACATATTTGTATTGTAAACCATTATGTAATGGTCGTGTGTAAACAGGATATTTTAGATTATCATTATTTGATAATCTACGTAAAGCTTTTTAAACCTTTATTTATGAAATAAAGGTTATGGTTTGTTTTAAAAATGAATGCAGTCTTTGAAAAACGTCTCATATAGAGGTCAAAACCTCGCAACGAAATCAATTAATATGGAACGTTTTTAATCAATAAGAACGGGACATTTCAAAGAAGACTTGTGTCGATATGTTCTTTTGTACGGGCACGTCGTTTCCTTGTTAGTGGTGGCATGGCCTTTCTTGCCCATGTTTTTGATACTCGTGATGAGTCACCACCCATTCGTGAAATTCCGGTGGTTAGTGAATTTGAAGACGTTTTTCCGGATGAGTTACCGGGTGTTTCGGCGGAAAGACAAGTTGAATTTCGCATTGAGTTGGTTCCGGGGACTACTCCCATTGCTAAAACTCCTTATCGTTTAGCACCAACGAAAATGCAAGAGTTGTTAAATCAAACCCAAGAGTTGCTTGAAAAGGGTTTTATTCGACCGAGTGCTTCGCCATGGGGCGCTCCGGTTTTATTCGTGAAAAAGAAGGATGGTAGTATGCGGATGTGCATCGATTACCGGGAGTTGAATAAAGTGATAATCAAGAATCGTTATCCTTTGCCTAGGATTGACGATTTATTTGACCAACTCCAAGGTGCAACGTATTTCTCTAAAATCGACCTACGGTCCGGCTATCACCAAATGCGGGTCCGTGAGGAAGATATCAAGAAAACGGATTTTCGAACGTGTTATGGGCATTTTGAGTTTGTGGTTATGCCTTTTGGTCTTACGAATGCACCGGCGGCATTCATGGACCTTATGAACCGAGTGTGCCAACCTATGTTGGACAAGTCGGTAATTATGTTCATCGACGATATACTTGTTTATTCGAAGAGTAAGAACGAACATGAACATCATTTGCGCGAAGTATTGAAGACGTTACGAAAGGAGAAGTTGTATGCTAAGTTCTCCAAATGTGAATTTTGGCTAAGGGAGGTTCAATTCCTTGGCCACATTGTGAACAAAGACGGTATTCAAGTAGATCCGGGGAAGATAGAAACGGTGAAGAGTTGGAGACAACCGACTACGCCTACGGAAGTCCGAAGTTTCCTCGGATTGGCCGGTTATTATCGTCGGTTTATCCAAGACTTTTCTAAGATCGCTTCTTCATTGACAAAATTGACAAGGAAGAACGTGAGGTTTAATTGGGAGAACGAACAAGAAATTGCTTTTCAATTGTTAAAAGAAAAGTTGTGTCAAGCTCCGGTGTTAGTGTTTCCAGAAGGAGTGGAAGACATGACGGTTTATTGTGATGCTTCGTTAAATGGGCTCGGGTGTGTTCTAATGCAAATGGGTAAAGTCATCGCTTATGCCTCGCGACAATTAAAGGAACACGAAACGAGATATCCGACTCATGACCTTGAGTTGGCGGCGGTTGTGCATGCGTTGAAAATTTGGCGCCATTACTTGTATGGTGTTAAGAGTACGATTTATTCGGATCGTAAGAGCTTGAAACATCTCTTTAATCAACGGGATTTGAATTATCGTCAACGTAGGTGGATGGATGTGGTAAAAGATTATGATTCTGAAATACTTTATCATCCGGGCAAGGTGAATGTGGTCGCGGATGCGTTAAGTCGAAAGAGTCACCACCCGGCGTTACGATTGGGATTGTTACGTATGATTATTACTAACGATTTTCTTGAAAAACTTGGTGTGACTCAAATAGAGGCTTACGTTCACAACAAGCATGCGGAACGAATTGTGGGGCAATCGGAATTCATTACTATAGGTTCGCGTGGGTTGTTGTCTTTTCAAGGAAGGGTGTGGGTGCCTAAGATGGGGGATTACCGGCGGGTGCTACTTGATGAAGCACATAAGTCAAAGTACTCCATTCATCTGGGCGCGACGAAAATGTATCATGATTTGAGGAAGGATTATTGGTGGCCGGGCATGAAAAGTGATGTTGTGAAGTATGTCGAGCAATACGTCACGTGTTTGCAAGTTAAGGCCGAGCACCAAAAGCCGTATGGTAAGTTACAACCGTTAGAAATCCCGAAGTGGAAATGGGAGCACATTACCATGGATTTCATTACAAAGTTACCTAAAACGGCGAGAACCCAATTTGATTCGATTTGGGTAATAGTTGATCGATTGACGAAAAGTTCTTTGTTTCTTCCCATTAAAGAAGCAATATCGTCAGAGGCCTTGGCTAAGTTGTTTGTCAAGGAAGTAGTATGGAGACACGGGGTTCCTATATCTATTGTTTCGGATTGAGATACTCGTTTTACATCTCGGTTTTGGGAAAAGTTTCACGAAGATATGGGTACACAATTGAAATTGAGCATGGCGTATCATCCTCAAACGGACGGTCAAACCGAACGTACAAATCAAACATTGGAGGATATGTTACGGGCGTATATTATTGATTTCGGTGGTAGTTGGGATGAGCATTTGCCTTTGGTGGAATTCTCGTACAATAATAGTTATCACACTAGTATCGGGATACCACCTTATGAGATTCTTTATGGGCGTAGGTGTCGAACTCCAATTTGTTGGGGTGAAGTGGGTCAAGGAGAAATCGGGAGTACCGATTTGGTTTTGGAGACAAATAACAAAATTGATATAATTCGGGATCATTTAAAGAAGGCTCAAGATAGACAAAAGTCGTATGCCGATAAACGTAGACGAACGATCGAATTTCAAGAAGGTGACATGGTGATGCTTAAGGTTTCGCCATGGAAAGGGATTATTCGGTTTAGAAAACGGGGGAAGTTAGCTCCTCGGTTTATTGGGCCATTTAAAGTTTTGGATCGTGTTGGTGAAGTTGCTTATCGTTTGGAATTACTCGAAGAGCTTGCGGGGATCCATAATACATTTCATGTTTCCCATCTCCGTAAGTGTCTTGCGGATGATTCTTCGTGGGTGCCGTTAGACGAGATTGAACTAAACAATAAGTTAGAGTATATTAAGAAACCGATTGCTATCCTCGATGAGAAGGTCAAAAGGTTGAGACATAAGGAGGTTAGGACTTTTAAAGTCCAATGGCATCGTAGTAAAGGTTCCGAGTTTACTTGGGAGCCCGAAGAATTCGTGTTAGTTTATCTTCCTTCTTGTCATGCTGCTTGGATCGCGAGGACGCAATCCGAATAAGTGGGGGAGAGTTGTAAGACCTAAATATTTCACCGTACATATGCATAAATATGATCTTTGAAGTGTGGGTGTTCGTTTCATAATTTAAAAAGAAGGCAGAATCTGGTCTGGACGTTTGGCGCGCCGCGCCGTTTGTCTGTGACAGATTCCTTCTTTCTTTTAAATTAGATATTTTGAGGGCAATTTGGTAAATTCACAAAAGGGCCGACTTTAAGGCCTTAGATCAGTTTATGGAGCCTCATTAACTCCTTTTCCATCTACTTCAACCTCATCCATTCAATTCTAGAGAGAGAGTGATAACCTAGTGAGAGAAAACTCATTTTGGAGAAGAAGAAGAAGAAGGAGGATTCTTGCTTAAGCTCAAGTTCTAAAGTTGTTCATCTACTTCCTAGCTATGTTTTGGTGGTAGTGGTATGCTTTAATCTTGATTTCTTGAGGTAATTTTGTGTAAGGGTTAGAGTTAGGGTTTATGGTGAACTTAAAACCCACTTTGTTAGTAAATTGGGTGTTTTGGGTGAATTTGGGTTATGTTGACTCAAAGAGGACTAACTAGGGTTTTTCAAGTATTAATTGTTGTTAATGAACCTTAAGTAGTTAGTAAATTGCTAGCACACCTATATATATATGTAAGTGGGCGTTGTGTGGGTTAATGGGTGACCCGAAATGGGTGTGTTGACCTTAAATTGGTCAAACGGGTCAAAATGGACCTAGGTTGGTTAATGTTTGTGATTAATGCATAAACTTAGTGTTAAAAGGTGTTTTAAGACCTAACTTGGCTAATGTTAGGGTTTTGGCGAAAGATGACCCAATTTTAGGGTTAAGTGTTCAAATGGGTCAAAATGACCTAGTAGTGGTGAGTGTTGTGGGTTTGACCAACTTGGATGGTTGATTGATTATATGTACTTTGTAATAGGTGCGTTACCTTGAAGATTCAAGCTTGGTTTATTGATTCACCAAAGGCGTAAGGTGAGTGGAATAAGTATACATGTACGTATATGATGTGTTTACTTGTAGAAATGGATATGTGTTGTCCAAGTTAGTGATATATGCGTTGTACGCTAACGGTTTTAAGAACGGATATATGTTGTCCAATTTAGTGTTATATGTGTTGTACACTAATGATTTATGAATGGATATGTGTTGTCCGATTTAGTGTTATATGTGTTGTACACTAACGATTTTATAAACGGATATGTGTTGTCCAAGGGTTAGTGATATATGTGTTGTGCACTAACGGTTGTTATGAACACCAATGGGAAATTAGAGTACCATTCCTTTTACGATTGGTTAACCATGGTTGTATGAATTGTGCATTAGCATACTTAATTATGAACTATATGCTTTTGTTATTGCTAGCTCAATGTGAATTGCGGTTATTGGTATATGCATAATGTTTTGCATGGTTGTCGAATTGCTAGCTTGTGTACGGTATTGTGTAAGTATTTGCAAGTAGATATATTATATATGTGTATGTAGAATTATTGCATTCACTAAGCTTTGCTTACCCTCTCGTTGTTTACCTTTTTATAGGTTCGGTTGTGGACAAGGGTAAGGGCATTATTTTGGAGTAGAGTTCCCGCTTGTTGATAGGGGATGCCTTTTGGAAGTGTTAGCTTTTGGAGTTTGACCGAGGCTTGGGTAGTTTAACCCCAAACACCATGCTCGTAATGTCGTTTGGTATTTAAACTTAATGTGGTCGAAACTCAAACTTTTGTATGAAACTCGTAAAACGGCCGATGTGAGCCCCGCTTTGTAAAACTTATTTTATGTTTGAATCGTGTTAGTTTTACATATTGGAACTTGTTGTTAAAAGCGTTTCGTCTAAAGATGTCGGGAAGTGGCCAATCTTTTTCACGTTTAAATACTTTTTGGACAGACCAGTTTGGCGCGCCGCATATGGCGCGCCGCTCCATTTGCTGAACAGAGAAATAATTTTTTTTTGTGATATTTCGAGCGGGTTTGTTCGTGGGTTGATTTGGGTTGTTACAAAAATTTTTTTGCTTCCCCCCGCTTTCCCCGATTGGTTACTTCCCCATTGAACACACACACACACACACACACATACACACATATACACATATACACACACACACACACACACACACACACACACATATATATATATATATATATATATATATATATATATATATATATATATATATATATATATATATATATATATATATATATATATATATATATATATAGTGGTAGGATCAAGAGGGAAGTAACCAATCGGGGGGAAGCTAGGGGAAGCAAAATCTTTTCTTTTTCATTTTTTAAAAAAACTTTGATCACGAACATTATAGATTGGATGAAAATATGATCATTTAATAAAGACACTTTGTGATAAATGTTTTTATTTTGGCGGGAAAACGCTCGAAGAACTAATATATAACAATTATCGTGTTTTTCGAGCGTATGTTGAGGTTTTAGCTATTAGGGTTTAGATATTAGGGTTAGATTTTAGGGTTTATAGGGTTTAGATATGTAACGACCCGTCCTTATCCACCTGGACGAAGTCATCAACATTTGGTCCCATTGCGATGATCGACTCCAAGTAATGTCCTTAAAATGAGCAAATGCACAGCGGAAGACTTAATTCATACCTGAGAATAAACATGCTTAAAAGTGTCAAACAAAAGGTTGGTGAGTTCATAGGTTTATCATAACAATCATTTCAATATCTTAATAGACCACAAGATTTCATGTACACAAACATTTTAATAAAAATATTCTAAGTGGTTGAGCACTTGATAACCATACTTAACATTTAATCAACGTCGCATATTCCCTTTATTATGAAATCTCACTACACCGTACCAAGTGTAGTCACCGAAACGAAGTACTGTGCAACCGTTGAATACTGGTCGACCAATCCGGTTGGGGTTGTCAGGCCCGATAGATCTATCAACAGGATTCGCGTTTACAATACCCATGTAAATAGTAGTTACCAAGCTACAGGGAAATATGCCAGTGGTACAACTCAACGTAGAATATATTTTTAAGTACTTGTGTCTATTTTGTAAACATTTATAAAAGCAGTGCATGTATTCTCAGCCCAAAAATATACATTGCAAAAGCAATTAAAAAGGGAGCAAATGAAACTCACCATACTGTATTTTGTAGTAAAAATACATATGACGACATTTGAACAAGTGTAATGTTGGTCTCAGATTTACGAACCTATATTCAATTGTGTATATATTAACACACGTAATTGTAATCGAACAAATATATATATATATATATATATATATATATATATATATATATATATATATATATATATATATATATATATATATATATATATATATATATATATATATATAGATATATATATATATATATATATATAAATTTATTAATTATATCATTTTTATATTATTAACCTATATGTTTCATATATTCATTTTATATATTTAAAAAAAAAAATTTGTTATGTTATATATAGTAACTATATTTTTGTACATATATATATATATATCGTTTGTTTGTTAAAATTATAATAATACTAAATAATATTAGTAATGATAAAAATAATAATAATGATAATATAGTTAAAAATGATACTTTTAATGTAGATGATAAAAATGATAACTTTACTAAAAATGATATTTTTTAATAAAAATGTTAATTTTCATAATAATGATTACTAATAATAAGAATTATAAAAATAATGATACTAATTTTTATATTAATAACTATAATGATAATAATACTAATACTTTTTGATAATAATAATAATAATAATCATATTTTTAATATTTAGTGTTAGTTTAATAATAATAATAATAATAATATGAAAGCTACCTTAGTGTTAACAAGCCTTTAAAAAAAATAATGGCCTTGCCCGGGCTCGAACCCGAGACCTCCAGCTTAACCAACTCCCTTCCAAACCATTAGGCTATCCTTGTTTTTCTGATTTATACACAATCTAATTGTTTGTAACCCGTTTTCAGTTTCATTTATCATTTTTTTTTCTTCTTTTATCATTAACAACGAAGATCATCATCATCATTAATCTTTTCTTTATCATCTTCGTGACCATCAATGTACAACATCATCGAGGCTTATCATCATCATACTTGAATCATAATCACATCATCATCGTAATATCTTCATCTTGCATCACTCATCATGATCATTCATAATTAACTATCATCATCATCATTCACGTACGTTCATCATCATCATCATGTGGGTGTCGTAATTGTTTGAACCGAACCAAGAAGTAAGCAAGAAAAAAAAATTCGAATAACAGAAGGGTTGCAGCAGTCCGCTGGTATGAAACAAATGGGTTTATTATGGCCCAACATCTCGATACGTTTGAAGCCCAATTACAGCCCAATCTAGTTATGTTTCTTGAAGCCCAAATGACTAAAAGGCTCAACTATCAATTCGTAATGTTCTTAAACAGAAGCCAAATATTAATTAATGACCCAAGTAAACAAACAATTAAAGGGTCCGATCATTGGATACCTTATATTAGTGGGGCGGCTTATCAATTTTTATAATGAACTGGCAACCCCACGTGTTTCTTGGATACCTCATCTAGTCGATTATAAAAGATAACAGGAGGTATCGGTTTAAACTAGAAACAAATATTAAAATAATAGCTAGCAGTAGCAGTGTTAGTGGTGGTTACGTGGGTTTGTTTTGGTGTTCTTTGAAGGTGATAGTGGAGGTTGTAGTGTTCATGGTGATTTATGAATTGAAGAAGAAGAAAAGTGAGTGAAGGATGCCGATGGTGATAGGTGGCGATGGAAGTCGATGGTTGTCTTGTAGTCATCGAAGGAAACAGGAAACATGGTGGTTTAAGGAGACTGATAACCGAAAATATATTACGGGTTCCTCAATGGGATTAGATGGTGACGGTTTAGGCGATTCTTGGTGGTGTTTTACTGTAACCTCGCAAGGGAAACAGGAGCAGTAGTAGCTGCAACCTTGATCAAACAAAACACGTATAGTAACAATAATATGCGAGTGGTGGTGTATCGTGGTTCATGGTAGTTTGT
Organism: Rutidosis leptorrhynchoides; assembly: GCF_046630445.1. NCBI lineage: Eukaryota > Viridiplantae > Streptophyta > Magnoliopsida > Asterales > Asteraceae > Rutidosis > Rutidosis leptorrhynchoides. Next base: position 81,300,059 of record NC_092341.1, on the reverse strand, counting down.
GGTGGTGATGGCTCCTTCGTTCTAACCATTATTAAAACGAGAGAGAGATAGATAATAGAGAGAAAGGGAGGCGATGGAGATGGTTTTAAGGTGATGAGATTTTAAAAGTAATAGAAGAAAGAAGGGAGATATACAAGAGAATAGGTTGGTGGAGTTTTTGATCATACAACTAGTATATTTAATATAGATATAGGATAGAACATAGATGATTGATTGAAGATATAGAGACATGGAGAATCAATTATGAGAAAACAAACAAACAAACAAAAAAAAATATATAAGGAAATAAGCAGATAGATACACGGAGGATTACTTTAATAATTTTAGTTCACGGGAGGAAAGGAAAAAGAAAGTAAGGCGGATTGCGATGTATAACAAATTCGTTTGATTATCAGTTTTCATATATTATATTTAATATTAATAATAAATATATTACTAATAATAATATTGTTAATAATAATAATAATAATATCCGAGTAATAATATAAATATAGAGGTTTACGTGTGTATGTTGTTCGATGGGTAAACTGAATTATATATAAATATAATTTACTCCCAAATGGAGACATAAGGCCATTATTATGTTGAGTTTATCTCTTCACATTCGCACAATATCCTTTCAATATGTTATCATACTCGGTCGATATTCTATTCTCATATTTAAGAGAAATCATTAATAAAGATATATACATACAATAATAGTTGAAATGTGTGAAAGACAAAAATATTAATACTTTACCTATCCTTCATTCAAAGTAGTATGTACGGAGTGCTAAAACTCATTCTAAGGTATTTAAATATATTTTAGAAACCCTAAAGTTTATATACTTAATTACGGATCGACGTTATTTTTATTCTCCCATAATTTCGTATTTTATTTCAAATTATATTTCAATTTAATATATATATATATATATATATATATATATATATATATATATATATATATATATATATATATACATATACATATCTATTTACAATTAATTGTTCGTGAATCCTCGGAAACAGTCGAAATTAAATAAATGCAAGAAAACAGTTCAAAAATTTTGGGATTTAATCTAACAGACTTAGCTTATCGTGTCAAAGATAATGAATCGTATCGAGAGTTTGGTTTAAAATTAGTCGAAATTTTCCGGGTCGTGACAGTACCTACCCGTTAAAGAAATTTCGTCCCGAAATTTGAGTGAGGTCGTCATGGCTAACAATAAAAATGTTTTTATGATGAATATGATTTGATAAATAAAGTTTTATCATTACCGAGTAATATGGATAAAACAATTCGATTGTTCGAAGAGTATGAATGAAGCTATCACAAAAGAGTGAGATAGAGATTTAACTTTTGACGTGGTCACAATTGAATTTAGAAAATAAGATGCTTCTTTTCTTTTGACGTTGTCTTGGTGGAATTCCGGAATTCCAGGGATTTAAAGAAAATCTTCTAAATCTTAAATGATTTGATTCTTCGGCGAATAAGAAAATTAAGATTCTCTAATTAAATGCGGAGATCTGCCTTGATTTTTCTATCAGATATTTCACTATAAATTAATTTCTTCCATTCCGTTACTTTTACCATTCCTATACTCAATTCCTAAATTCAATAATTTATGAAAATGCTAAATCCACTTCTGATCCTTGTCCTTATCCTTACTATCATAACCATCATTCTCCTTTTCCAACTTCCACCAGAGGAATCTGCTTACTTCTACTTTTTCCTTGGGGTTATAGTGCTTTTAATCCTCCCGTGTCTTGATGTTGCTATAAACATTGATATACACAGTTTGTAATTTATGTATTGTTATCGGGCTTTATATCTTCCCTTATACTTTGAAGTCCTTGCTTCTGTTTTCTATAATCATTGTCATCCCCAATTAATATTCCCCCCTATTTGCTGCGATTTATACTCCAATTTCTATTTTGGAGCTTTGTCCCTTCGTTTCTTCTTCTTGCAATTGGCATCTCTTGTAATGGTCCAAAATTCATAGATATAGGTTTCAGAATGAACATTGTTAATGTTCTAAGAAAGAAATGGTAATAGTACAATTTGACTTGTCAAATTACCAGAATATCCGGGAAAAGACCGAATCATCAAGAAAATATTTTCTTGAAATGTTTAGAGGTTAAATAAAATACAAGAGTCGTGTAACATGGCATATGATGACGATACTGTGAATCATCACGTTCCATTAGAAACTCAGCATGACTTACTGTAATATAATCACGTTGATCAAGTGTCATTATATTATACTAACTCATGCATCAGTTCCTAACACTTCTCCACAATTCATTCATAATTTATACTTAGACTTTACAGAAGTTTCCAATATAATGGAATACAGAAATTACGAAGTGGTAGATAATTTCGAACAAGAATATTTATGAAAATATCCTCAGAAATATCAAAGATATTTCATGATGATATTTTAGAATTTCTAAGTTCGAAGGTTGATAAAGAAAAATTTTCCGCAAGATTTTAACATGACTTTGGAGAAAGATATTCTCTAAGGATTCCATCGGATCCAGAATTACCTGAATTATTTGAATATAGGGTCTGGTCCTTGTATTTGTCTTTGGTCTCCTTCATGGTTAGCTGAATCCGGTTTTTCAGTTCCAAATTTTCTATCGAGCGTTCCTAACACTCCATTCTTCATCATCAAACTCTTGGCCGTTCAGACCATCTGTGATTTTGCTGTTTCCTCTGCGTTTAATGCTACCATATCTGAATCTTCGGTTATCAATTCGAGGTGGTGTCAGAAGAATTGTGTTTTTAGATGATTAAACACTGATGGTAATATGGTAGAATATGAAAGGTTCTCCGGTAACAATAAAGAGTACGCATATATATCAAAGTTATAATAAGGTTGTTTCGGATGAAAAGTCAGAGTTGACTTGCTGGAGCTGTGACAAAATTTGCTACTTTGAAAGGGATTACCAAATTATTTTGGGTAATAATAACACTAAAGGAATAAGCACAGCTATGTGTTAAACGTTTACTCAGTTTCCGAGAGTTTTTCAGGTGCATAACTATATGCATCAATCTTTTCTTCCATAGATGAAGTGCGGATGGTTCATCCTCTCGATCGAGGTGTTTTCAAGAATCATGAAAGATTTGAACATGGATTGGAATCGTCAATATTCAAATGAGGTTTAAGATGAAATCAAGTGGCAAACTTGAAGAATTGTTTAGTTTCATATGTTATAATCAATATTTTAATTCATTTTAATTGTCCAATATTATTAGTCCACAGTCGATAGTCCACAGTTAACAGTCCAATAATTCATATATAGTTTAATATATAATATTTGAATTAATTAATACGTTTCATGACCCGTATACGTCTCAGACTCGATCACAACTCAAACTATATATATTATTGTAGAATCAACCTAAACCCTGTATAGCTAACTCCCTCATTACTGCATATAGAGTGTCTATGGTTATTCCAAATAATATATATAGATGCGTCGATATGATATGTCAAAACCTTGTATACATGTCCCGATATTTAAAGTGCGTAAAAATAAATAACAAAAATTAAATAACGATAAATAAAGTGCGTAAAGTAAATAACAGAAATTAAATGATGATAAATAAAATTGCGAGAATGTAAATTGCGATAAATAAATTGCGATAAATAAAATGTAATCAGTTAACTAGGAACAATTAGCTAGGAACAGTTAGCGTGGATTCTTAACAACATTTTTCTCGTAGTTAATTTGTTTGTTTCTAACAGATTTTATTTTGTCGAGTGTTTTCTTCATTATGCCACTTGTTGGATTCTGATAGATCAAAATCTAAATATGAAATTGAATGAAAATAGTTATTCTATGGTGAACAGATACGTATATCGGTGGTTGTAAATAGGATCGTAAATGACTATTGAATTAGATTTGAAAGAATGTACAATATACTTATTAATGTGAAATCTGAATATTCCTCGGGTATTACCTACCCGTTAAAATATTTTCAACATTAACAGTTTGTACTAAATAATTTTTAATTACAATCATTATGAAAATATACTTACATATATATTTTCTTCAAATTTAATCATGGATTTAATGAATTAATATGATATTAATCTCATTTGCTTTTCGGTTTGAGTTAGAATAGCTAATCTCTAAGACTTTAGAGATTACATAATCGCCATGTTCCGTGAAGATAAATGATATAGAACGATTCGTAGAATGAAAATTAATCGATGTAGAACAACGTGTAAAACGAAGATTATGCTCGAGGTACAGAATGAGATGTTGAGGCATGGATTGTTGATGGCACTGGTGTTGTTACTGATGGTACTGTTGGTGCCGGTGATATTGCTGAAGCTGGTAAATTTTGCACCATATTCTCCCAATTGATTACTCGAGCGTGAAATTCGTGGACTTCTTCTATTATTCCGGGATGATTGTCGATTGAAATGAGCGAATGAATAAAGTTCAGAATTGTGGATAGAATATAATCGTATCGAACTACTCGGGAGCTGAGGCTGAAAATGGTGTTACGAACAGGTTTGCCGGTAAATGCTTCAGGTTCTTCATCAAAAGGTGAATTCGGTTAGTGGAAGGGATCGCCTTCTGCGCGTCTCCATTGATTAAGTCGACAATGAACCCATCAGATGAAGTGGGGATGGATAATTGGTTGATTCATTCTGGTGACACTACTTTCGGAGCTTAGGTGAAACTCCATATTAGAATAGCTGTCGGAATCCGAGGAATTCGAACTAGTTGAGGGATTCATCTCGTACGATCAGATGAAGGATTTTCGATAAGAAATAGATTATAGGATGTAGATTAGTACCCTGCAATACATAATTTACATATGCATATATAATACTAAAATCCCATAAGTTACGGAGGAATCTACGGAATATGTTAGGCAAAGTTTACAGTAACAGATATGCTAAGATATGAATTAGCAGATACGCTAAGATATGAATTATGTCTATACACTATTCATGCAATCCAGGTAGTAAGATATGTCTAGATTAAGTATGATAAGCAAGTGATTCCCTAAAAATGATAGGAAATTTTCGATACGGAATGATAAGCAAAACTTTTGACATGCAGACACAGTCGAAGTTCAGACTCACTAATGCATCTAATCAACTATCAGTTAGACACACTAATGCAAAACCTGGTTCGCTAAGACCACTGCTCTGATACCACCTGTAACGACCCGTCCTTATCCACCTGGACGAAGTCATCAACATTTGGTCCCATTGCGATGATCGACTCCAAGTAATGTCCTTAAAATGAGCAAATGCACAGCGGAAGACTTAATTCATACCTGAGAATAAACATGCTTAAAAGTGTCAACCAAAAGGTTGGTGAGTTCATAGGTTTATCATAACAATCATTTCAATATCTTAATAGACCACAAGATTTCATGTACACAAACGTTTTAATAAAAATATTCTAAGTGGTTGAGCACTTGATAACCATACTTAACATTTAATCAACATCGCATATTCCCTTTATTATGAAATCTCACTACACCGTACCAAGTGTAGTCACCGAAACGAAGTACTGTGCAACCGTTGAATACTGGTCGTCCAGTCCGGTTGGGGTTGTCAGGCCCGATAGATCTATCAACAGGATTCGCGTTTACAATACCCATGTAAATAGTAGTTACCAAGCTACAGGGAAATATGCCAGTGGTACAACTCAACGTAGAATATATTTTTAAGTACTTGTGTCTATTTTGTAAACATTTATAAAAGCAGCGCATGTATTCTCAGCCCAAAAATATATATTGCAAAAGCAATTAAAAAGGGAGCAAATGAAACTCACCATACTGTATTTTGTAGTAAAAATACATATGACGACATTTGAACAAGTGTAAGGTTGGTCTCGGATTTACGAACCTATATTCAATTGTGTATATATTAACACACGTAATTGTAATCGAACAAATTTATTTATATATATATATATATTTATTTATATATATATATATATATATATATATATATATATATATATATTTATTAATTATATCATTTTTATATTACTAACCTATATGTTTCATATATTCATTTTATATATTTAAAAAAAAAAATTTGTTATGTTATATATATATATATATATATATATATATATATATATATATATATATATATATATATATATATATATATATATATATATATATATATCATTTGTTTGTTAAAATTATAATAATACTAAATAATATTAGTAATGATAAAAATAATAATAATGATAATATAGTTAAAAATGATACTTTTAATGTAGATGATAAAAATGATAACTTTACTAAAAATGATATTTTTTAATAAAAATGTTAATTTTCATAATAATGATTACTAATAATAAGAATTATAAAAATAATGATACTAATTTTTATATTAATAACTATAATGATAATAATACTAATACTTTTTGATAATAATAATAATAATAATCATATTTTTAATATTTAGTGTTAGTTTAATAATAATAATAATAATAATATGAAAGCTACCTTAGTGTTAACAAGCCTTTAAAAAAAATAATGGCCTTGCCCGGGCTCGAACCCGAGACCTCCAGCTTAACCAACTCCCTTCCAAACCATTAGGCTATCCTTGTTTTTCTGATTTATACACAATCTAATTGTTTGTAACCCGTTTTCAGTTTCATTTATCATTTTTTTTCTTCTTCTATCATTAACAACGAAGATCATCATCATCATTAATCTTTTCTTTATCATCTTCGTGACCATCAACGTACAACATCATCGAGGCTTATCATCATCATACTTGAATCATAATCACATCATCATCATAATATCTTCATCTTGCATCACTCATCATGATCATTCATAATTAACTATCATCATCATCATTCACGTACGTTCATCATCATCATCATGTGGGTGTCGTAATTGTTTGAACCGAACCAAGAAGTAAGCAAGAAAAAAAAATTCGAATAATAGAAGGTTTGCAGCAGTCCGCTGGTATGAAACAAATGGGTTTATTATGGCCCAACATCTCGATACGTTTGAAGCCCAATTACAGCCCAGTCTAGTTATGTTTCTTGAAGCCCAAACGACTAAAAGGCTCAACTATCAATTCGTAATGTTCTTAAACAGAAGCCAAATATTAATTAATGACCCAAGTAAACAAACAATTAAAGGGTCCGATCATTGGATACCTTATATTAGTGGGGCGGCTTATCAATTTTTATAATGAACTGGAAACCCCACGTATTTCTTGGATACCTCATCTAGTCGATTATAAAAGATAACAGGAGGTATCGGTTTAAACTAGAAACAAAGATTAAAATAATAGCTAGCAGTAGCAGTGTTAGTGGTGGTTACGTGGGTTTGTTTTGGTGTTCTTTGAAGGTGATAGTGGAGGTTGTAGTGTTCATGGTGATTTATGAATTGAAGAAGAAGAAAAGTGAGTGAAGGATGCCGATGGTGATAGGTGGCGATGGAAGTCGATGGTTGTCTTGTAGTCATCGAAGGAAACAGGAAACATGGTGGTTTAAGGAGACTGATAACCGAAAATATATTACGGGTTCCTCAATGGGATTAGATGGTGACGGTTTAGGCGATTCTTGGTGGTGTTTTACTGTAACCTCGCAAGGGAAACAGGAGAGGTAGTAGCTGCAACCTTGATCAAACAAAACACGTATAGTAACAATAATATGCGAGTGGTGGTGTATCGTGGTTCATGGTAGTTTGTGGTGGTGATGGCTCCTTCGTTCTAACCATTATTAAAACGAGAGAGAGATAGATAATAGAGAGAAAGGGAGGCGATGGAGATGGTTTTAAGGTGATGAGATTTTAAAAGTAATAGAAGAAAGAAGGGAGATATACAAGAGAATAGGTTGGTGGAGTTTTTGATCATACAACTAGTATATATAATATAGATATAGGATAGAACATAGATGATTGATTGAAGATGTAGAGACATGGAGAATCAATTATGAGAGAAAACAAACAAACAAACAAAAAAAAATATAGAAGGAAATAAGCAGATAGATACACGGAGGATTACTTTAATAATTTTAGTTCACGGGAGGAAAGGAAAAAGAAAGTAAGGCGGATTGCGATGTATAACAAATTCGTTTGATTATCAGTTTTCATATATTATATTTAATATTAATAATAAATATATTACTAATAATAATATTGTTAATAATAATAATAATAATATTCGAGTAATAATATAAATATAGAGGTTTACGTGTGTATGTTGTTCGATGGGTAAACTGAAGTATATATAAATATAATTTACTCCCAAGTGGAGACATAAGGCCATTATTATGTTGAGTTTATCTCTTCACATTCGCACAATATCCTTTCAATATGTTATCATACTCGGTCGATATTCTATTCTCATATTTAAGAGAAATCATTAATAAAGATATATACATACAATAATAGTTGAAATGTGTGAAAGACAAAAATATTAATACTTTACCTATCCTTCATTCAAAGTAGTATGTACGGAGTGCTAAAACTCATTCTAAGGTATTTAAATATATTTTAGAAACCCTAAAGTTTATATACTTAATTACGGATCGACGTTATTTTTATTCTCTCATAATTTTGTATTTTATTTCAAATTATATTTCAATTTAATATATATATATATATATATATATATATATATATATATATATATATATATATATATATATATATATATATATATACATACTTATTTACAATTAATTGTTCGTGAATCCTCGGAAACAGTCAAAATTAAATAAATGCAAGAAAACAGTTCAAAATTTTTGAGATTTAATCTAACAGACTTTGTAACGACCCGCACTTTTTCGATCATACTATACTTATAAGATTAATATTTACATAAATTAAACCTTGCCAACATGATAAGCAATCCAAATTGTCGAGACTTATATTTCCGAAAAGAGTTTTACACAACGTTTGACCGTCTAGTTTGACCGATGATATCACGAACTATACAATATATGATAATTATACGTTGTGTATATAAATGTATATATACATATTTAACATGATTAATAAATGTTTTAATATCTCATTTTGTATTAATAACAACAAGTTATATGTGTATTTTGAAACTACTAACTTAAGTTTTCAAAACGATAACTATACGTAACGTTATTTGACATAAATACTTAAGACATATAATGTTTATACATATATTGTATAAGTAATGTATTTAATCACTTTTAAAGACTTAAATACATAAAACCATATAAGTGTATTCACAAAAGATAGCTATATTTGAATCCTCATTCCATTTTTCACAAAATTTCTATACGTATACCTAGAGTATTGTACTCGTATCATACCAAGCTCCTATACGTACTTACTAATAGTAAATACACATCAAAATCACCACCTAACCAGCCATTATTCATGCCATGAGGGCTAGGTAATTGAACTTGGAAGCAATTAGGACTAGATACATAAAATTATAACTTGAAATTTTGTCCATGAGGACCCCCATGGTCACGTTTTTTTTTTATCTATATGTATCATCATTTTAGTTCATTTCAACTTCAAATCTCTTAGCAAAACACACACTCTTCCATAGCCTTAAAACCCTTAATCAATTCAGCAAAGTTTCCAAGAAGATCTAGCTTCAAAAACCATACTAAAACACCATAAGAAAACCATACAAAAACACTTCAAGAAAACCCTCCAAGAACACCAACTTACTTCCAATCTTTCATCCACTTCTATCACCCTTTTGATTCTAGCTTCTTACTCCTCTTTTACAGCAAACTTATCCAAGGAACTTGAGGTAGAATCTATGTTCATAACCTTATTCGATTCATATATATATAGCTATCATATTTTGTGGTATACAAGTTTAACAACAAGAACATAGTTTGAATGTTTTCAAACTTGTTTGCAAACTAAATAGATCCTTCTAACTTAACTTTTAAAATACTTCAAGACATGTAACATAACTTATTTATATGTTAATTTAACAAGGTAAAACTTGGTTTTTCAAAGTATAAGTATTTTTGGAAAAATGGTCATTAAATGATTTTGTTGTAACAAAATGTTTAACTTCATATGTTTCACTAAACTTTCACTTATGCCGTATGATTTTGAATACAAACCAAGGTATTTACAGTTCATAGTCTTAAAGAAGAACTCGATCCAAGAAGATGGCAATTTGAATCAACGAAAACGGACTTGTAACGAAGAAACTATGACCGAAACAAAATTGGTTATCCAAGACTTAAATGACTTCGGGATTCATTGGAAAAATTTACATAAAATCACATACTTCTAAGATAACATGATATTTTATATATATGTACTTATAATTCAATTTTATATGGTTCAGGATCACCCGTAAACAACACGAGAAGATTAATCATAAGATCCCATGATTGTACGCAACACGTCATTTGACAACACCGGTACTTTATGTACGCAACACGTCATTTGACAACACCGGTACCATGGGTCAAGATTAATCTCGACCAATACATATACGATGGGGTTTTATTTATTTCGTTGGGGGTTTTATTTATTTCATTGCGGGTATATTAAACATCTAAAAATGAACCATTAAAATTGAATTACTAACAACGAACTGCTAACTACGGACTAAGGAAATATTCAAAATATTAAAAGTATAACAAGTATATATATATATAACGTTTGTTTTAAAATGAAAACATATTGATATATTATATATGGATAGGTTCGTGATATCAACCGGAAGACCGAGTCAAATTATATATATCATCAAGACAAGAGTGAGTATATAGTCCCACTTTTAAACTCTAAATATTTCGGGATGAGAATACATGTATTTTATGTTTTACGATATGGACACAAGTAACTGAAAAATATGTTCTACGTTGAGTTGTACCACTGGCATACTTCCCTGTAGCTTGGTAACTAATATTTACAGCGGTATTGTAAACGCGAATCCTGTTGATAGATCTATCGGGCCTGACAACCCCAACCGGACTGGACGACCAGTATTCAACGGTTGCACAGTACTTCGTTTTGTGACTACACTTGGTACGGTGTAGTAAGATTTCATATTAAAGGGAATATGCGACGTGAAAATGTTAAGTATGGTTACCAAGTGCTCAACCACTTAGAATACTTTTATTAAACTGTTTATATACGAAATCTTGTGGTCTATATATATATTGCTGCCGGCATTAAACCTATATCTCACCAACTTTATGTTGACCTTTTTAAAACATGTCTATTCTCAGGTGATTTCTAAAGCTTCCGCTGCATCATGTTGGATCTAACCAGGATCTTGCGTACGCATGTTTGTGTCAAAAATAAAACTGCATATCCGAGATGTTGTATTGTAAAATATGCTAGAAACCGTGTTGTTGTCATCATTTGTAAAGTTTGTAAGTCGAAGATTATCGCTAAACGTTAATCTTCTTTTTATTGTCTTAAGCTTGTAACAAAAATAATGGTTATGGTTTGTAATTTATAATATATGCAGTTTTCTTTCAAAAATGTCTCATATAGAGGTCAATACCTCGCAATGAAATCATACGTTATCTAACGCGTTCTTATGGTTAAGGACGGGTTATGACAGACTTAGCTTATCGTGTCAAAGATAATGAATCGTATCGAGAGTTTGGTTTAAAATTAGTCAAAATTTTTCGGGTCGTGACAAGATATTAGGGTTTAGAAATTTAGGTGTGACGATCGCTCCAAATCCATATGGACGAATACGTCTTTCATTGATTCCATTGCGAGGTATTTGACCTCTATATGATATGTTTTGTAAACATTGCATTCTTTTGAAAAGGCATACCATAAATGAATATTTAATTCCAAGGTTTTCGACATCTAATGATTTATACATACAGACAATCACCGTAAATAATAGTTTACAATAATACTTCCGTTGACAATGCAGTCAAAATAGATACATGATGATGGTTTTGTGAATGCAACGTTTTCTTGAATAAAGCATGCAAGACTCCATGCACATAGCTTGTATAACATGTAAGCAAACAGCGAAAGACTTCTAGGGAACCTGAGAATAAACATGCTAAAAAGTGTCAACACAAAGGTTGGTGAGTTCATAGTTTTAGTGTTTCGCATAATCTGTATATAAAAGTGGATCACAAGATTTCAGTTGTTTCATCCAGAAACGTTTATCAATAGATTATATAAAAGTGGATCACAAGATTTCAGTTGTTTCATCCAGAAACGTTTATCAAAATATTCTACGAAATTGAGCACCCTGGTAACTAAACTTAACATATATATAATTTATACCCTTTGTATAATCATCTTAATAATACACGCAAACCAACGTGTACGCTTCTCAAATAACATACGTCCGTTAAAAGGCTAGTGCTCTAGCTCGGACGGGGATGTCAAGCCCTATGGATCCATATACTGTTATTCGCGCCCACCAGTCCATATCCTATGTACTGGCAGCTACTAGTTACCAAAGCTAAGGGATTTTCGGTTCAAACTCAGTGTAGAATTTAGTATGTACTTGTATCCATTGCGTTTAAAATAAATTGCATGTATTCTCAGCCCAAAAATATAGATTGCAAAAGCAATTAAAAAGGGAGCAATGAAACTCACCCATATAAATATTGTATATCTGTTAATAAAGCATTTGCATGTATTCTCAGCCCAAAAATGTAGAGAGTAAAAGGGATCATATGAAACTCACCTTAGCAGCATATAAAGTTGTTCACCAAAATGTGACCGAAACTCGGATTACCAATTAATCGTAGATCTCAACCTAGAGAACATATGTTGGTCAATAAATGTCTATTAAGCTAGTTCAGGTCATAGTGTATCACAATCCTAATGCTCGAGATCGACATATAATAGTTATCCAAAGTCGTTTCAAAAAGTCAATTTTGACAGTAGTTCAACAAAACGAGACGTACCTTATATAAGGATTCATTTACTCGGTTGGTAATATTCAAAAATCCATTTTATCAATCTCGTAAACAAATTGTTTAAATCTTAATTGCAGATTCAAAAGCAATTTCAATTAACGTCAATCATAATTCAGTTGATCGTATCTTTTAATCCGTTCATCGAAACTATTCGATATCTAAATGAAAAGTTATTGATTTTTCGCCAGCTTTCCAAAAACATGCATATCATATACCTTTTACCAGTAATATATGTATTTAATTAGTGATTCATCATAAACTATTTAACGACGAAATTTTGCATACGAGCATGCATAAATATATATACTCGAGCACTAGACATGGATACACTATTAGTATATAAAAGATAAAATATAAATGCTTACGTATCAATATTGTGATTCAATATTGCAGAAAAGTATGTAGACGCAACATAGATGATAACAGTAGGTTTGACTTGTAAATAATACCCATGAACATTACCCATAACCTCCATAGCTATAACCCATAATTTCCTTAATTTTATCCAGCTCAAAAACCCATTTTTAAAAGTGACACGCTCATAACCTTGTCGTAGTATTTTATGTATATTACTAATTAATAATTAATAAGATTAATAATAATATTAATCTTAATAATAATAATAATAATAATAATAATAATAATAATAATAATAATAATAATAATAATAATAATAATAATAAAATTAATAATAATAATAATAATAATAATAATAATAATAATAATAAATAAAATAAATACGAAGTAATATTTGATTTAGAGAAAGTGTGTGAAAACTGAGCAATTTATAGAACCTTTTCTGAAAAAGTACCTCATGCGATCGCATGGGATTTGTGCTTCAAGGCCATGCGATCGCATGGCCCTCTGATCCAGCTCACAAATTTTTAACTTTTTGTTTGTCGACATAATTTTATATAATATATATAATATATTTAATTTAAATATTTAATTATATATTATATTAAATTCACATGCATAGTTGACTTGTAATTTTCGTTCCGATGACTCGTACATTGTCACTCGACTTATGTCCCGGTTCCGGTTTCTCAAACGCATTTTCGTACGCTTAGAAAACTTGCATTTTACGTTTCGTGACACGTACCTTTGTCAAAATATAGCTTTAAATTATCCATAAACTATATCACTCAAAGTATATCTTAATCTTTTGAGTGTTTTGGTCATTTACTTCTATAAATCACTATCTCGTTATTTATTAATATAATAGTATTTATCAAACGTTTCATAACCAAGTTAATATCTATTCTCAATATTTTTAAACACGTTTTAAAATATACGTCGCAAGTTATTCATACAATTAATATTCCAACTTATCATATATATTCAAATAAATATTTAAACCAATAAGTTTAATGTACGGTATTAAACAATTAATACATTGTTACGTTTTCAAGTTATAGTATATATATATATGTATCTATATACACATAATTGTTCGCGAATTATCAAGAACAACCGAAAGGTATTTGAATATATGAAAGTAGTTCAAAAATTTTGAGATTCAGTTTACAGACTTTGCTTATCGTGTCGAAAATGTTAATCATACAAAGATTAAGTTTAAATTTGGTCAGAAATTTCCGGGTCATCACAGTACCTACCCGTTAAAGAAATTTTGTCCCGAAATTTGAGTGAGGTCGTCATGACTAACAATAAAAATGTTTTCATGCCGTATATGAGTCGATAAATAGAGTTTTATCACTTTTTGAATAATATGGATAAAACAATCCAATTACTCGAAGCGTATGAGAGAAGTTATCATAATAGAGTGAAATAGAGATTCGTCTTATCTTTTGACGTAGTAACGATTGGTTTCCGAAATTTAAGGAATAGAAAATCTTCATAATAAGATTTGATTCTTCGAAATTTAAGGAAATTATGATTTCCTTTGATTAAATGCATAATCTGCCTCGATTGTTATGTCTGATATTTCGCTATAAATTAACTACTTCCGTTTCATTATTTTCACCACTCCTACATCTTCTTCCTCATTTCATACTTCAAAAGATTGTGAAATGCTTCATCCAGTTCTGATTCTTGATATACTTTTAACTTTCATATCTGTCATTCTTCTTTTTCATCTACCACCAAAGGAAGTTATTTTCTTCTACTATTACCTTGGGGTTATAGTGTTTTTCATTCTCTCGTGTCTTTATATTGCTATACGCATTGATATACACAGTTTGTAATTTCGGGGTTGTTATCGGGCTTTATATTCTCCATTATATTTCGGAGCTTCATGCTTTCGTTTTCTCTTCCCGACCTTAAGTCAAGCGGATAATGGTCCAGAATTCGTAGGTATGAAGTTTCAGATGAACATAACTAATGTTCTAAGAAAGAAATGGTAATAGCACAATCTGACTTGTCAAATTACCAGAATACCTCAAAAAAGACCGAATCATTAAGAAAATATTTTCTTGATATTTTTAGAGATTATATAGAATGAAAGAGTTATATAACATGGTTCATGATGAGGGTATGATATGTGAACCTTTATCACGTTCCATTAGAAACTCAGCATGACTTACTGTTATATAATCACGTTGATCAAATGTCATTATATTATATTAACTCATGCTTCAATTCCCAACATTACTTCAAAACATTTATATTTTAAACTTGAAAGTTTCAGAATTTAGAAACTAAAATAGTTTCTTTTATGGTGTAACACAGATATCGTAAAGAGAAAATTGATTTTCGATAAGAATGATTATGAAATTATCTCCAGAAATATGGAGGATATTTATAATGAAAGATACGATGATATCTTAGAATTTCTAATATCAGAGGATGATGAAGAATATTGTCCGCAAGGGTTTAGATTCGGAAGCAAGGTATTCGTTAATGGCTTCAACAGATACTGAATCATTTGGATTCTTTGAAGACAGGTTTCATCCTTGTGATTTATCCACGGCCTCTTTCATACTTTGCTCAATCCGTTTTCCAGTTCCAAACTTTCTCTTTTTCTCAGCTTTACCACCATACTATTCTTTATCATCAAACTTTTGACTGTTAAGGTTGTTTACAGTTTTTGCTACTTCATCAACATTTTTCCAAAATTCGGAGAACTAGTTTCGTAGTTTGGGGTGTTTTTTGGAAACTTCACATTCGAAGTATGTAAGTCCAAGAGGTAGACGTTATATGTACACATATAACTGTTGGCGTAGACGTGCTACAAGATTTCAAAATACTGATTGCTAATTCCTGATAGTTGGTATGGCAATTGCCGTTACAAGATGTGGATGAGTACATGATACAGTTTCAATGAGTATAAGGATTTTTCGGAAGGTCAAAGATCAATGAAGTTGTTGGTAAATTTACTGCTAATGTGGTGGAACATGAAAGGTTCCCCAGTAACAAAAACGTATATGCCAAAGTTACAAGTCTGAAAGGTCGTCGTTGACTGGTTGAACGGTTGATAATACTGGATACTTTTGGAAAGGAATTGCAAGGTTATTTTCAGTAATAACAATGCTAAAGGATCTTTCACATTTTTGAAGTCAAAGTATAGCTTTGAAAGATGTAGAGATCTAAGAATGATGTCACCCGTTAAATCTTGACTTGGATTCTGATCCGTCAATATCAGAATATGTAATTGAATTTGTATGGAAACAATTGTATATCGCTGTGAGCATAGTTAATAATTTTTGAATCAAAGTTGAAGAATGTACAGTGTAACATATTAATTGTGAACTTAAATATTTCCCGGGAATTACCTACCCGTTAAAGATTTCACAAGTAATATTTTGTACAAAAGAATTTTTATTACCGTATTTATGAAAATATATGTATGTATATTTTCTTCAGATGTAATACAGATTTAATGAGTTAATATCATATTAAGCTCAATTTATTTTTTTGACTTGAATTAGAAATGAATAAAACATTAAAGATTTAATAATCTTTACGGAGTATTTCACTAATGTAATCAATACTCAGTTTTATTGATATTTTCTCAGTGAATCATGTTGGTGCTCATGGAACTCTTGCTAACTTCGCAAGGTACGAATGATGTTTTCTAGAAAGTTTCGAATACATCGAAGATGAAAGTATAAAATCAACCATATAATTGAATAATATACTTAGTTTATTATGAAATGGAATTCATTGAGTTGGAAACAGAGATTGTAGTTAACGATGGTTAAGTCATTAACGAAGTATGTACATCATAGAACATTAGTAATATGAATTAACCGAGTAGTACCTACCAGTTAAGATTCACACGTAATAACTTGGTACGAAAAGATTTATTTTGATTTCAAAATTCATATATATATTAAATATACATAAAATTTCTTCAGGGGAAATGAGTTAATACTTCATCGGTTATTGTTGCTGGTATTTCTTGGTAACTACGGTGCGTATGACGTTGATGCTCGTGGAACAGATTGTGAAGTTGAGGTTTGCGATGCGGATGTTGTTGGTGGTGGTAATGGTACTGTTGGTGTTGTTGTCAGTGGTACTGTTGATGCCGGTGATGCTACTGGTGCTTGTAACCTTTGCACCATATTCTCCAAAGCCACTACCCGAGCGCGAAGCTCGTTGACTTCTTCTACTACACCGGGATGATTGGCGGTTCGGACGAGCGGATGAATAAGATCCAGAATTTGAGAGAGTATATGATCATGACGAGATATTCTAGAGATGAGAGAGAAAATGGTATTACGAACAGGTTCGCCGGTAAGTGCTTCAGGTTCTTCGCCAAGAGGGCAATGTGGTGGATGGAAGGGATCGCCTTCTTCTTGTCTCCAATAATTAAGTAGGCTACGAACCCATCCCCAATTCATCCAGAATAGATGATGGCTAATTGGTTGATCCATTCCAGTTACACTTTCTTCAGAGTTTAGGAGAATATCCATATCGAAATAGCTGTCGGAATTTAAGGAATTTGAACTAGATACGGGATCCATCTTGTATAATTAGATAGATGATTTTTGATATGAAATAGATTATAGAATTTAGTTTGGTATTCTTCAATACATAATTTACATATGTATATATAATACCAAATTCCATAAATCACGGAGAAATTTTTGGAAGATGTCAGGAAAAGTTTACAGTAACAGATACGCTAAGATATGAATTTTTGTCTATACACTATTTATGCAATCAATGCAGTAAAACGTGTCTAGACTTAAGAATGATAAGCATGTAATTTTCGACAAGAAATGATAAGCAAAACTTTTAACATGCAGACACGGTCGAAGTCCAGACTTACTAATGCATTCTAACAACTATCAGTTAGACACACTCATGCAAGACCTGGTTCGCTAGGACCAACGCTCTGATACCAACTGTGACGATCGCTCCAAATCCATATGGACGAATACGTCTTTCATTGATTCCATTGCGAGGTATTTGACCTCTATATGATATGTTTTGTAAACATTGCATTCTTTTGAAAAGGCATACCATAAATGAATATTTAATTCCAAGGTTTTCGACATCTGATGATTTATACATACAGACAATCACCGTAAATAATAGTTTACAATAATACTTCTGTTGACAATGCAGTCAAAATAGATACATGATGATGGTTTTGTGAATGCAACGTTTTCTTGAATAAATCATGCAAGACTCCATGCACATAGCTTGTATAACATGTAAGCAAACAGCGGAAGACTTCTAGGGAACCTGAGAATAAACATGCTAAAAAGTGTCAACACAAAGGTTGGTGAGTTCATAGTTTTAGTGTTTCGCATAATCTGTATATAAAAGTGGATCACAAGATTTCAGTTGTTTCATCCAGAAACGTTTATCAATAGATTATATAAAAGTGGATCACAAGATTTCAGTTGTTTCACCCAGAAACGTTTATCAAAATATTCTACGAAATTGAGCACCCTGGTAACTAAACTTAACGTATATATAATTTATACCCTTTGTATAATCATCTTAATAATACACGCAAACCAACGTGTACGCTTCTCAAATAACATACGTCCGTTAAAAGGCTAGTGCTCTAGCTCGGACGGGGATGTCAAGCCCTATGGATCCATATACTGTTATTCGCGCCCACCAGTCCATATTCTATGTACTGGCAGCTACTAGTTACCAAAGCTAAGGGATTTTCGGTTCAAACTCAGTGTAGAATTTAGTATGTACTTGTATCCATTGCGTTTAAAATAAATTGCATGTATTCTCAGCCCAAAAATATAGATTGCAAAAGCAATTAAAAAGGGAGCAATGAAACTCACCCATATAAATATTGTATATCTGTTAATAAAGCATTTGCATGTATTCTTAGCCCAAAAATGTAGAGAGTAAAAGGGATCATATGAAACTCACCTTAGCAGCATATAAAGTTGTTCACCAAAATGTGACCGAAACTCGGATTACCAATTAATCGTAGATCTCAACCTAGAGAACATATGTTGGTCAATAAATGTCTATTAAGCTAGTTCAGGTCATAGTGTATCACAATCCTAATGCTCGAGATCGACATATAATAGTTATCCAAAGTCGTTTCAAAAAGTCAATTTTGACAGTAGTTCAACAAAACGAGACGTACCTTATATAAGGATTCATTTAATCGGTTGGTAATATTCAAAAATCCATTTTATCAATCTCGTAAACAAATTGTTTAAATCTTAATTGCAGATTCAAAAGCAATTTCAATTAACGTCAATCATAATTCAGTTGATCGTATCTTTTAATCCGTTCATCGAAACTATTCGATATCTAAATGAAAAGTTATTGATTTTTCGCCAGCTTTCCAAAAACATGCATATCATATACCTTTTACCAGTAATATATGTATTTAATTAGTGATTCATCATAAACTGTTTAACGACGAAATTTTGCATACGAGCATGCATAAATATATATACTCGAGCACTAGACATGGATACACTATTAGTATATAAAAGATAAAATATAAATGCTTACGTATCAATATTGTGATTCAATATTGCAGAAAAGTATGTAGACGCAACATAGATGATAACAGTAGGTTTGACTTGTAAATAATACCCATGAACATTACCCATAACCTCCATAGCTATAACCCATAATTTCCTTAATTTTATCCCGCTCAAAAACCCATTTTTGAAAGTGACACGCTCATAACCTCGTCGTAGTATTTTATGTATATTACTAATTAATAATTAATAAGATTAATAATAATATTAATCTTAATAATAATAATAATAATAATAATAATAATAATAATAATAATAATAATAATAATAATAATAATAATAATAATAATAATAATAATAATAAAATTAATAATAATAATAATAATAATAATAATAATAATAATAACAATAATAACAATAATAATAATAAATAAAAAAAATACGAAGTAATATTTGATTTAGAGAAAGTGTGTGAAAACTGAGCAATTTATAGAACCTTTTCTGAAAAAGTACCTCATGCGATCGCATGGGATTTGTACTTCAAGGCCATGCGATCGCATGGCCCTCTGATCCAGCTCACAAATTTTTAACTTTTTGTTTGTCGACATAATTTTATATAATATATATAATATATTTAATTTAAATATTTAATTATATATTATATTAAATTCACATGCATAGTTGACTTGTAATTTTCGTTCCGATGACTCGTACATTGTCACTCGACTTATGTCCCGGTTCCGGTTTCTCGAACGCATTTTCGTACGCTTAGAAAACTTGCATTTTACGTTTCGTGACACGTACCTTTGTCAAAATATAGCTTTAAATTATCCATAAACTATATCACTCAAAGTATATCTTAATCTTTTGAGTGTTTTGGTCATTTACTTCTATAAATCACTGTCTCGTTATTTATTAATATAATAGTATTTATCAAACGTTTCATAACCAAGTTAATATCTATTCTCAAAATTTTTAAACACGTTTTAAAATATACGTCGCAAGTTATTCATACAATTAATATTCCAACTTATCATATATATTCAAATAAATATTTAAACCAATAAGTTTAATGTACGGTATTAAACAATTAATACATTGTTACGTTTTCAAGTTATAGTATATATATATATATATATATATATATATATATATATATATATATATATATATATATATATATATATATATATATATATATATATATATATATATATATATATATATATATATATATATATATATATATATATATATATATATATATATATATATATATATATATATATATGTATCTATATACATATAATTGTTCGCGAATTATCAAGAACAACCGAAAGGTATTTGAATATATGAAAGTAGTTCAAAAAGTTTGAGATTCAGTTTACAGACTTTGCTTATCGTGTCGAAAATGTTAATCATACAAAGATTAAGTTTAAATTTGGTCAGAAATTTCTGGGTCATCACATTAGGGTTTAGGGTTTAGATTTAGGATTAAATTGAGTTTTTAACACGAACGGTTTAGAGTTTAGGGTTTACGGTTTGGTGTTTTGGTTTATGGAATAAACCCAAAACACCAAATCCTAAACTCTAAACCCTAAACTCTAAATCGGGCTAAATTTTACTTCACAAAACATGAAAAAAAAAAACGCTCATATTTTTCACGAACGATATTATCTTGAATGTTATTTTTGTTGATCGTTTTTCCGCCTAAATAATAACATTCATCACAAAGTGTCTTTTTTAAATGTTCATATTTTCGTGTGATCTTGATGTCGAAAAAAAATTCCAAAAAAAAACAAATTTTTTTTTCTCTCCCTTCCCCCCGATTGGTTACTTCCCCATTGATTTTGTATATATATATATATGTATATATATGTATGTATATATATATATGTATATATATATATATGTATATATATATATGTATATATATATATATGTATACATATACATATATATATATATATATATATATATATATATATATGTACATATATATATATATATATATGTATATATATATATATATGTATATGTATATGTGTATATACATATATATATACATATACATATATATACACATATACATATACATATATATATATATACATATATATATATATATATATATATATATATATATATATATATATATATATATATATATATATATAGTGGTAGGATCAAGATGGAAGTAACCAATCGGGGGGGGGGGGGGGGGGGGGGGAGCGGGGGGAAGCAAAATCTTTTTTTTTCATTTTTTGAAAAAACTTTGTTCACGAACATTATAGATTGGATGAAAATATGAACATTTAATAAAGACACTTTGTGATAAATATTTTTATTTTGGGGGGAAAACGCTCGAAGAACTAATATATAACAATTATCGTGTTTTTCGAGCGTATGTTGACGTTTTAGATATTAGGGTTTAGATATTAGGGTTTATAGAGTTTAGATATTAGGGTTTAGAAATTTAGGGTTTAGGGTTTAGATTTAGGATTTAGATTGAGTTTTTAACATGAACGGTTTAGAGTTTAGGGTTTGGTGTTTTGGATTTATTTCTAAATCGGGCTAAATTTTACTTCACAAAACATGAAGAAAAAAAACGTTAATATTTTTCACGAACAATATTATCTTGAATGTTATTTTTGTGGATCGTTTTCCCACCTAAATAATAATAACATTCAACACGAAGTGTCTTTTCTAAATGTTCATATTTCATGTGATCTTGATGTCTGTAAAAAAAAATTCAAAAAAAAACAAATTTTTTTTTTTGCTTCACTCCGCTTCCCCCCGATTGGTTACTTCCCCATCGATCCTGCCAATATATATATATATATATATATATATATATATATATATATATATATATATATATATATATATATATATATACACACACACTATAAGACATGAGAACTTGTGTCGTTCCCCTTATTTTTTTTGTCGTTCAAGACCTCCTTTTCGCACTGCAAATTTTCACTTTATCCCCCTCAACTATTTTGGACTCTTAAATTCTGCAGGGGTTAAAATTGTAACTTCAGCTTTTAAATTAAATAAAAAAAAACTCACTGTAAACTTTAACGGGCCATATCTTCCTACTGAGCACGAATTAATTTTCACCGCTACTACCATTAAACTTAAAATATTTTTCGAACAAAACGAGACTAACTACGTCCGAAACGGATACTTTTTTAAAAACGCTAACTACATCGACATCTAAACGGGTCTTAACACATGAGCCTTTTTTTCTCTCTGTACATGCACAACGCTACGTTAAATACGAATATGTAGGCCAAAAACCCCCGCCGCATCGCGCGAACTACTGGCTTTAATTTAAGCTGGTCCGTTGAAATAAACACATACGTAACTTAATTTACTCAAAAATACGTCACCCTTATAGTAGAATTACACTACTAACCCTGATCAATAATGACTCCTGGCAAGGTTGTAAAAGTCGCGAGTCGGGGACGCATCGGTCGAGACCTAAAAAGGACGCATCGGCCGAGTCAGGGACGCGTTGGGGACGCATCGGTCGTTGACCAACGTTGACTTTATTAATAATATCTTAAATATATATTTATATATGTATAAAATAGTTAATTCTGTACCATAAATTTCTTAAATAAGAACTTGAATGTAAATACAATCAAACTTCAAACTCAATTAATGTTACCGAGTACATAATCAGTAAGGACACAGAGAAAAGAGCGGCCCAATAAATGAAAACAAACCCTAATTTTAAAACATATCACATCTTGATGAAAATTTGACCGATTTTGACCGTTTTTGACCGTCTTTGACAGACTTTGACCGAACTTTTAGCTTTGACCGTCTTTTGAGTCGTTTTCAGAAAAACAGGACGGAGAACCCAAAAAAACGACGCATCGGCCGACGCGTCGGCAAAGTCAGCGACTTTTACAACACTGCTCCTTGGTGAATTCAATTCAATACCGAACAAAAATTCTTGAGAAAAACTTCACCATACCAAATCAGAATAAATCCATGAATACAAACCCTAATTGCTTATCCCATCTTTGAATAAATCCATGAATACAATTCTTAATTGCTTAACCCTAATTGCTCACCTCGATGTTTAATACTTGAAATGCTCAGAAGTTGATTATCCACCGATGACGTATTCATTGCCTCTAAAGGTAAGGATTTTTATGAATTAGAGAGTTTTAATTGGGTTTGTGTGATTAATTCTTCATATATGCTATTTTCTTAATATATGGAATTCAGAACCTATCATGAAGCTAAAAATTAAGCTAAGAATTGACTGAATTCAACACAATTTTTTTTATGTGTTTTTATTATGGGATGCTCATGTTGTTATATTTTTCTTCAGATGGGGGCAAATTGGACGACTTTTAGGAGCCAAGGCAGATTCAAACAAGAAGTTGCAGCAATGTGCAATGATATTCTTTATTTTCATGTCTTTGTTTGTATAAGGGTTAAATCTCTCACCCTTTAAGAGTTCATCATTCATGTATTTATAATAATTACAAGGAATTAAAGATTGACTCAAATAGATACATAAGGAAACAAAATCTATCTTATAATTACTCCTGGCTTGCTCATCAAGAAACGCAGGTAACTTGGTCACCAAGTATACCGTTAATACCCCCCTCAAGCTGAACAGGTGGCGGGCCAATTTGAAGTTTGGTACGAAAAGACTCAAACAAAGGTCGAGGTAGACTTTTAGTAAAGATATCCGCAAGCTGAAGATGAGTAGGCACAAATTTCGTGTAAAGTTTTCCCGAAGACACAAGCTCACGAACAAAATGATAATCAATATCAATGTGCTTAGACCGTTTGTGCGAAACTGAATTTTGACTGAAAAAAAGAGCACTCTTGTTATCACAAAGGATTGTCGGACAATCAGGAGGCAAAATATAAAGCTCAAGTAAAAGATGAGTTATCCAAACAATTTCAGCTGCAGTGTTAGCCAAAGCCCGATACTCCGATTCGCAACTAGAACGAGCAACCGTTGGTTGCTTTTTAGCACTCCAAGAAACAAGGTTGCCACCAAGAAATATAGAATAGCCATATGTTGAACGTCGAGTTTCAATGCACCGAGTCC
The DNA here is from genome assembly GCF_046630445.1 of Rutidosis leptorrhynchoides. NCBI lineage: Eukaryota > Viridiplantae > Streptophyta > Magnoliopsida > Asterales > Asteraceae > Rutidosis > Rutidosis leptorrhynchoides. Next base: position 81,275,225 of record NC_092341.1, on the reverse strand, counting down.
AATCCGCATCAGAATAACCAATCAATGAAGGTTTTGGTGAATGATGAAATGTTAGTCCATAATGCAACGTGACCTTGACATAACGTATGATGCGTTTGACGGCCTGAAAATGGTCGTTGGAGCTTGAAGAAATTGGCTTACTTGATTCACAGCGTATGATATATCCGGACGAGTAATAGTGAGATACTGTAATGCCCCAACAAGTGAGCGATAGTACGTAGGATCGTCATAGGGATGACCATCACTCGTAAAAGAAGCAGCCGTAGGAAGAGGTGTAGAAATAGGCTTGCTATCTAAAAGTTGTGCATGGACTAGGATATCATGAGCATATTTAGTTTGGCTAAGAAAGAGACCCGAGTTTGTATATGTAACCTCAAGACCCAAAAAATAAGATAACTTTCTGAGATCCTTAATGGCGAACTCTTGGTGAAGACGTGTAATGAAATCAGCAATAGTAGAAGAATTGTTTCCAGTAAGAATAATGTCATCTTCATAAACAAGCAAATAAAGCACACATGAACCCTTATTGTAGACAAACAAAGAGGGATCAGCACGACTACAGTTAAATCCAAGTTGAACCAGAAAAACACTTAGTCGTTGAAACCATGCTCGAGGTGCCAGTTTAAGGCCATATAATGCCTTCTTTAATCGACAAACATGCGAAGGAAATTTTGAATCAACGAATCCGGGAGGTTGTTCCATGAGGACATGTTCAGTGAGATGCCCATTTAAAAATTCATTTTTAACATCAAGCTGATGCAAATGCCATTTCTGAAGCATGGCCAAGGAGAGAACAATACGTACAGTAGAAGCTTTAACAACCGGACTAAAAGTGGCATTATAATCGAGCCCTGGAACCTGAGTAAAACTTTGCGCGACAAGACGAGCTTTTAGACGATCAACCGTGCCATCCGCATTATATTTGGTTCGAAACACCCATTTTGAACCAACAATATTTCCAGTTGTGGGGCACGGAACAAGCTCCCAAGTATGATTAAGATGTAACGCATCTTTTTTTTTCTTGCATTGCTTGGTACCACGAAGGGTTTTTAGATGCGGATTTAAAACCCGTCGGTTCATGAGTGGTAAGCAAGGCATGATGAAGTCGTGAGCATGACAGTTGTGCAAGATCAATAATATACTTACGCTTGACAATACCCGATTTAGACCGAGTTGTCATAGGATGCAATGGTGCCGGAGGTGGAGGCTCGACAGATGTAGTAACCGGAGATGGATTCGTAGGTGCCGAAGATGAAGGCTCGACAGTTTCATTAGTCAAGTTTGGAAGTGGAGTCGAAACAGGCAATGACTCGTCCAATACAAGAGGATCCGGACACAAAGTGCAAGCTGGCGGTGCATGTGATGAATATTTCTTTGAAACAGCCGAAGGTACCAAGTTAGAGGGCAACACATTATCCAAAAAATTAGAAAAGCTTAAGCTCCCAAGATCAACTGGTGATAACATGCCAGAATAAGGAAAACTAACCTCATCGAATTGAGCATGTCTTGTGACATACTCGCGACCCGACGATAAATCCAAACATCGGTAACCTTTATAATAAGAGCTGTAGCCGATGAAAACACAAGCAATACTGCGAGGTAAACGCCGAATCCGATGTGGTGGTGGACGAATCAGATGAAGCAGTAGCATCAGAAGGTTGAAGAATGGTCCCGTCAATATAGCCTTTTAATTTTTGATATGAGAGAATGGGGATAATTTGGTGTCTCCATAACAAATAATTGGAAGAGGAGAGCTTAATGGTTAACATATGTAAAACGGTTTTGAGAGGAAGAGTACCATCAAGTGATTGAGAAGTCGATATCGATAATATGCTTGGTAGACACACTCGAGGAAGAAAAAGTAAAAAAAAAAAAAACGAAAGCCTGTGCAAAAGATAATTCAATATGCAAGACTTCAAAGTCTTTTTCAACAGATGCAAATTAATATGCAAAAGTAATATAGTACCAATATTTTAATGGCTAGTGGGTCGGTGATAATAAGAAATTATAATATTCAAGGCTTTTATGTTTGGAACAAAACAATGAATATGATAAAGAGATACCACTGATTGTTAAGAAAAAAAAAAGAAATGGATATAAAGTGATCGTGAGGATCGAAAGAACTTAGGCTGATACCGTATAAGGGTTAAATCTCTCACCCTTTAAGAGTTCATCATTCATGTATTTATAATAATTACAAGGAATTAAAGATTGACTCAAATAGATAGATAAGGAAACAAAATCTATCTTAAAATTACTGCTAGCTTGCTCATCAAGAAACGCAGGTAACTTGGTCGAATTTTTTTTTGAAATAGTAATATTTTTTAATATGTTTACAAAACTAGAAATTTTGAAAAAAACTTTACAAAACTAGTAAAACCGGAGTTTCAAACACCGGTTTGGCCAAATCGGTGTTCCAAAGTCCGGTTTCTATCTACTTTATCCACATGGCAGAGTGACATGGCAAACCGGACTTTGAAACACCGGTTTGTCATGTGGATTTTTTTTTTTTTTTTTTTTTTTAGGATTCTGGGATGAGCTCGTTTATTTGTTTAGAAAAAAAAATTTCATTATTTTTGCTAGATTTAAGGGATGAATATTAATTATTAATAAGCTAATTTGAAACTTTTTTTAATGTAGTTTGAGAAGTGAAAGTTCAGATAGTTATTACTCCGTAATTAATAAGCTAATTCTTTTAAGCGATGAATATCAATTATTAACAATTAAAATTTTTTTTTAAAACAAATAAACAAGCTCATCCCAGAATTCTAAAAAAAAAAAAAAAAAAAAAATTATGCCACGTGGCAAACCGGTGTTTCAAAGTCCGGTTTGCCATGTCACTCTGCCATGTGGACAAAGTAGATAGAAACCGGACTTTGGAACACCGGTTTGGCCCAAACCGGAGTTTGAACCTCTGGTTTTACTAGTTTTGTAAAGATTTTTTTCCAAATTTCTAGTTTTGTAAACATATTAAAAAATATTACTATTTCAAAAAAAAATCACCAAGTATACCGTTAATAGTTTGTTTTTAAACATGTGTATTGACATCTTATAAAATGTAAGCTTTATATCAGGTAGAATTGCCTATGTTGGATATATACAAATGATCTTGAGCAAGACAAGATTCGTTTATAACTATTAAACCATTTGTTAATAATACTTTTTGCGTTATAATCTTTAACAATTAATCTTGAGCAAGACAATATTACGTTTATAGTCTTTAAACCATTTGTAGTATTTGTTCAATGTATTCACTATTTTGTTTTCAGGATTCATTGTTGCTTGAAGTAATCGAAATATTGGAGTTCTAAATATTAACTGATATAAAGCTTTTAACACGATTCAACCGCAATCAACGACTTGCTAATTTAAAAATATAATAGTTCAAGATTATTTGAAAATGTTATAATTCAGTAGGCTTATAACTACCTTTAGTGGTTTGATTCTTGATGTTATAATTCAGTAGGCTTATAACTACCTTTAGTGATTTGATTCTTGATTAAGAATACTAATAATGAAGTGTAAGAACAAAGATGATAATGGAGAGAAAGAAAGAAACACTTTGTAAGTGTGAGAAATGGTGCAAGTTTAATGCTTGCATTCATGAGTATTTATAGCCTAAAATCTCAATATAAAAATACATACTTTGTGTACCAAAATTGACTATATGTATACACCAAAATTGACTATCCATATCTATATTATTATTATTATTATAACACTCCCCCTTGGATAGCAATTTTATTTTGTTGAAGATCAACTATAAATTACTGCCTCGTTAAAAACCTTGCTAAAGAAAACCCAGTGGGAAAAAACTTTAGCTAAGGGAAAAAGAGTGCAGCATGGAGTTGACTCCCCCTCAAGTAGACATCGCTTCAGCTGTTACATCTTTTGAACATGTCTCATGCCAATGTTATGAACGTGTGTTCTGAAAATAGCAGTTGGAAGTGCTTTCGTGAAAAGATCAGCAGAGTTTTTGCTAGATTGCACATATCTCATTTCAATCTGGTTGTCCTTAATGAGATTTTGAGTGTATGAGAAGAATCTAGGTGGTATGTGTTTTGTTCGGTCACTTTTGATATACCCTTCTTTCATCTGTGCTATGCAAGCTGCATTATCTTCATAGATAGTTGTTGGACTTTTATCGCGTTCTAGTCCACAAGAATCAGTAATGAGTTGTGTCATTGATCTCAACCAAAAACATTCTCGAGTAGCTTCATGTAATGCAATCACTTCGGCATGATTTGACGATGTAGCAACAAGTGTTTGTTTTTGAGAACGCCATGATATTGCAGTACCTCCATTTAGGAATACATATCCAGTTTGAGATTTAGCTTTATGTGGATCAGATAAATAACCTGCATCTGCATAACCAACCAAATCTTGTTTTGATTCGTTAGAATAAAATAATCCTAAATCAGTAGTTCCTCGAAGGTATCGAAATATGTGTTTGATCCCATTCCAGTGTCTTTTGGTAGGAGCAGAGCTGAATCTTGCCAACAAATTAACTGCAAAAGAAATGTCAGGTCTTGTACAATTTGTAAGATACATAAGAGCTCCAATTGCACTAAGATATGGTACTTCTGGTCCAAGAATGTCTTCTTGATCTTCACATGGACGAAATGGATCAGCTTCAACATTGAGTGATCTAACAACCATAGGAGTACTTAATGGTTTTGCCTTGTCCATATTGAAACGTTTCAAAATCTTTTCAGTATATGTTGTTTGATGTACAAGTAAACCATTAGGCATATGCTCAATTTGTAAACCAAGGCAATACTTGGTTTTTCCGAGATCTTTCATTTCAAATTCTTTCTTTAGAAGTTGAATGGCTTCATGGATCTCTTTATTTGTACCTATGATGTTAAGATCATCAACATAAACAGCTATGATCACATATCCGGATGTTGTTTTCTTAATGAAAACACAAGGGCAAGTAAGATTATTTGTATACCCTTTGCTTATCAAGTAATCACTTAATCGGTTATACCACATACGTCCCGATTGTTTTAACCCATATAAAGATCTTTGTAATTTAATCGAATACATTTCTTTGGGTTTTGCATTTGATGCTTCTGGTACCTTAAATCCTTCAGGTATCTTCATATATATATCACTATCAAGTGATCCATATAGATAAGCAGTCACAACATCCATGAGATGCATTTCTAAATTTTTAGAAACTGCCAGACTGATTAAGTACCTAAAAGTAATTGCATCCATAACAGGAGAATAAGTTTCTTCATAATCAATTCCCGGTCTTTGAGAAAAACCTTGAGCTACAAGTCTAGCTTTATACCTTGTAACTTCATTTTTCTCATTTCTTTTTCGGACAAAAATCCATCTGTATCCTACAGGTTTCACATCTTTAGGAGTGAGAATGATGGATCCGAAAACTTTTCTTTTATTGAGTGATTCTAATTCAGCTCGTATTGCTTCTTTCCATTGAGCCCAATCATGTCTATTTTGACATTCAACCATAGATGTTGGTTCTGGATCATCATCATTATTCATGATGTCATATGCAACATTAAATGAAAATTTATCATCAAGATTTTTCATTTCATTTCGGTTCCATAATATTTTTGAATATGCATAATTGATTGCAATTTCTGTATTGACATCATCAATCTCCTCTGCAGTAGGAGTACTGATTTGTGGTTCTTCTTGAACACTTTCTTTTACTTCATTATCAGCTGATTTTCTTTTTCGAGGATTTTTATCCTTTGAACCGATTGGTCTTCCACGTTTCTGACGTGGCAAAGATTCATGAGTGACGTTATTGCCAGCTTTTGGAATTTCAATTCGAGCTGGAGTATTTACTGCTGGTATATATGATTTTGTCACCGTTTTTGTATCTGTAAATGCATCAGGCAATTGATTTGCAAGTTCTTGTATATGCATTATCTTTTGAACTTCTGTCTCGCATTCTTTTGTGCGAGGATCAAGATACTTTAATTGAGGTTCACACCATGAAACATCATTTTCTTTATTTTTCATTTCTCCCCCTAATCTAGGGAACAATGTTTCATTAAAATGACAATCAGCAAAACGTGCTGTAAAAACGTCACCTGTCATAGGTTCAATATACCTTAATATTGAAGATGTTTCATATCCAACATATATTCCCAACCTCCTTTGAGGACCCATTTTTGTACGTTGTGGTGTCGCAATTGGAACATACACTGCACAACCAAATGTTCTAAGATGGGAAATATTTGGCTCTTGACCAAAAGCAAGTTGTAGGGGGGAATATTTATGACTTGCACTTGGTCTGATGCGAATCAATGCAGCAGCATGTAAAATTGCATGACCCCATATAGATACAGGGAGTTTTGTTCTCATTATCAATGGTCTAGCGATTAACTGTAAACGTTTAATCAATGACTCGGCTAAACCATTTTGTGTATGCACATGAGCAACAGAATGTTCAACAACAATTCCTATAGACATGCAATAGTCATTAAATGCTTGAGATGTAAATTCACCAGCATTATCAAGTCTCACCCTTTTAATGGTGTAATCAGGAAAATGAGCTCTCAATTTAATAATTTGGGCAAGAAATTTTGCAAATGCCACATTACGGCTTGATAACAGACAAACATGAGACCATCTGCTAGATGCGTCTATTAGAACCATGAAATATCTAAATGGTCCACATGGTGGATGAATTGGTCCACATATATCACCTTGAATTCTTTCAAGAAACATTGGTGATTCTTTCTCAACCTTAAGTGGTGAGGGTCTAGTTATCAATTTTCCAAGAGAGCAAGATGTACATGGAACCATTGTATCATGATGGATTTTTCTATCCTTTAATGGATGTCCATGAGTACATTCAATAATCCTTTTCATCATTGTTGATCCTGGATGGCCTAATCTGTTATGCCATAAACTGAATACACCAGGATCAATATATTTTTTGTTAACTACCATATGTATTTCTGGTACATTTATATGTGTATAATGTAATCCAGAACTAAGTCTTGGCAGTTTTTCAACCACATGACTCTTGTCAGTGATACTTAAATATTTCTCATTTTCTGTTGTCACTGACTGATAATCATACCCGTTAAGGTATATGTCGGAGAAACTCAATAAATTTCTGCTTGACTTGGGAGAAAATAAGGCATCATTTATTAAAAATTTTGTACCATTTGGTAGTATGAAATTTGCCTTTCCTATCCCTTTTATCAAGTTAGCAGGTCCTGATATTGTATGTATAGTTCCTTCCGTTGGTTTTAGATCAATAAAATATTTCTCGGATTTAAGTATAGTGTGTGTAGTTCCACTGTCTGCTATACAGAGATCTCTACCACTTGATTGATGTTGTATTCCAGCAAAATTCATATTGAACTTCATATATAAGAAATAAATAGTGAGTACATTAATATTACACAATATTTTAAACGCAAATAGATAGTACTGAAACATTTAGCAAACATAATGTCAAAGACAGACGATATTAAATCGTTTATTTTTCAAAAAACACACAACTTAAACATTCAAGAAATCTTCATATAAATCAGATGGTTTCTCAGTGACTGTTGGATCAATATTATCCACAAAATTTACTTCCTTTTCTTTACCTTTCAGCGAATCCTGATACATCTTAACAAGATGTTTAGATGTTCGGCAAGTATTAGCCCAGTGGCCCATTCTACCACATCTGTAGCAAGATTCTTCAGAATTTTTAGAAGAATTTTCTTCAACATCTTGTTTAAT